>NW_028123647.1:0-517569 GCF_965194805.1 Balaenoptera borealis
GAGGAAATATCTGAAAGGGTCAATGGCTGAGGATTAGCACCTGACTGTACTCTCAGCAGCCGGTGGAGCAAGTCTACATTTGAGTGTGGTTTGGGAGGTCCATCTTCATGTGTAGCATAGCTTCACTATTAAATGATACCTTGGCTAGATATGCAACTCTAGGATGACAGTTACTTTCTCTCAGCACTTGCTTTTGGCGTCAATTTATTAAGACAAAGAGGTCTGCAGTCACACTATTTGGTATTCCTTTTTTAGGCACTGCGTCTTTTTGTCTGCTATTTTGATCTCTAGGGTTACCTTGAAGGTTTACTATGATTTGTCAGGTCTGCTTCCTGAATGGAGGAACTTATGGCTTCCCCTAACTCTGGGAATTACCAGCCATTTTCCTTTGAATAGTATTTTTCCAATATTCACCCAGTTTTATGCTTCTGGAATGCCTATGTGATACTTATCACCTACTTACTCCATTCCTTGAGTCTCTTTGCCTCACCTTTATCCTTTTTTTTCCTTTTACTTTCTGTGAAGTATTCTATATTATTTCTATTATTTTATCTGTCTTCTAGTTCACCAATCCTCTGTCCAGCTATATCTCATTGGTTATGTAAAATTTCTTTAATCTTTTGTTCATATAATGAATGTTTGCATTTTCACAAAGAATACATTACAAACTTGGAAGGAATAGAATCAGATTCATCTGAATGACTTAGAGTAGCATCTCCAGATATTAGGGAATGGGGAATAGGTTTTTTTCTTGAACTTTTTGATTTTGATATTTCTGTACCATGTTTGGCTTTTCTCTTATGTTTTCAATGAATTCTGTAACAAAGATAATGTTGAATAAGTTTGATTGGGATATGTTTGCTATATTAATACTATTTTCCAGGGTTGCTTATAATTACTTATTGAAGTAGTAAACCTGTTTCCCTCAATTAGTCTTTTTTATTGAGATATAATGGACATAAAACATTAGTTTCATAATGATTCGATATATGTATATATTATGAAATGATCACCCCAATAATTCTAGTTAACAGCCACCACCACACACAGTTACAAATTTTTTTTCTTGTGATAAGAACTTTTAAGGTCTACTTTCTTAGCAACATTCAAATATACAATACAGTATTCAACTATAGCCACCATGCTGTATATTACATGTCTGCGAATTATTTAATTAAAACTGGAAGTTTAGACCTTACTTCAATCTTTACTGTTAACCATACCATTAGATCATAATTGCCCCTTTTCTTCAATCACCTTCTGAAGTGAATGATCAGATGTACTCATTTTATCTTCCAGTCTTCAACATCAAAACCCATTTTTCCTCTCTCTATCCTAGATTTCATATCTGTCATTCACCTTTGCACTCCCAGTCTTCACTGTCTATATGGTATATTTTAAATGGCATTTCACTAATCCTTCTATTCTATTTCTGAAATTTTAGGTGCAAAACACCCAAAGAGCTATAAAAATGTCCCAACAGATTCATTTTCTTAAAATAACTTCTCACATAATACAATATGTATGAGACTAGTATGCAAGATCAAGATTGGCAAAACATTTGTATGTCATATGGACAAACACTAGGATTTTGAAGCAGCGGTAGTGAGCATGATGGAAATAAAATGACTTACGCTGTGCATTCCAACTGGTTTACAGTTCTATCTTTGAAATGAGCACGGTTTCAAAAGAGGCTTTGACTCCCAAAGTTTTGTCCCCTATGTGTATGACGATATCAAGGCACTATTCAGAGGGATTTACTTGTAGTTGATCTCCTGACAATTTTCCTCATCACCTTGGAAAGAAAATTCTTTTTTTTTCAAGTTCTTTAATGAGATTTTTCTAATATTCCCGAATAATTTTAACTAATGACCCTCATGAAGGGGGTCCAGTTATCCTAAATCCTTACTCTAATTTCCCAAGGAGAACTCTGGAAGTATAATGGCTCATCAGAGATCTTCCACAATGGGCTGAAAAACAAACAAAGAAATTTGTACCCAGTCCTGGATCAGGCGTTTCCTCCCTTCCTGCTGCACTACTTAGGAAAACAATTTCTAGTTTCTTGCCCTGCCCACAACCTTTCTCTTGAGTTCATACAGTTCTGCTAAAGCTACATAGATTTGTCTCTCCTGGAGGTTCCTGTCCCTCTTCTGATGGGTTCAAGGAAAGTTTTTTTTTTTTTTTCACACACACACACACTGTATTTTATTTTTACAAGAGATAAATAGACTGACACCAAGCATTGTACATGGCTGACCACAACAAAAGCAACAATGATTGCAATTACCAAACATGAAACACACTCATACTATGTCATAATATTGACATTCAGTCCAGTAATCCTCCACTGTAACAGCTGCTTTACTTTGCAGTGAAAACTGATTTGTATATTCTTTGCCTCTGAGTCCTTGTGGGATTTTTTTTTTTAATTCAAACAGAAAGTCACAAAAATTATACTCATCCTCATCAGTTCACTCAGTCCCATGTAATTAATTTTTTTTTCATCTTGATCTTTTATTAGCACTTTTATGAGTTCATCAGTTATTCATTAGAGTTCTGAAAATGCTTATTCATTCAGTTCAGCAGTACAGTCAGTTACCAGAAACCTGTACTTGTCAGAGTCTTTTCCATGAATTTCTTGAAGATGAAACCCTTTTATAGGAACATATTTGCAAAAGCATCAGAGTACACCCAGAACTGTCTGTAAATGACAAAAGACTTAAAAATGACCACGGTTAAAGATTTGATGAAAGTTCATAATAATGCAGTTGACAAGAAAATTAGTTATTTCTGAGATATACATTTTAAAGTAATAACTAGGATTATGACCTATAACATTATACCAGAACATATAAGGTTTTTAGAAATTTCATGTAATGTCTGAAACATTTATATTAACATATTTCCATACAAGTAACCCAATGAAAGTTTAGTATTCGTTGTTTTGTTTGTTTGTTTGTTTATACTGCAGGTTCTTATTAGTCATCAAGGAAAGTTTTGATTTTTGCAGATTATCCAGCTTTTGCCTCTTTGTTTGGCTCAAAGTGATATTCTTCACAGAAGAAATTACAAATTATTTTAAAAGTACAAATACAGTCCTTTAAAATATTGAACTAATAATGGAGTTTAAAGAAAGTCATAAACAATTCCTAAGGGTTGAAATCCCTGAGTATCTTCTCTCTTCACAGAAGTAAGAAGCTAAAAATAAAAAAATTAAACTAAGCAATGAATAGTCGGAGTGAAAAGAGGATGAATGAAGTCACCTTTTTTCTCTTAATGGGAAACTAAATAATCAATATGATGGAAGAGTCAGCACATGTGCCAATCTACAGCTCAGGTTTCATATCACATATACTTTGAATTGCGTCCCCTGAAATTCTTATATTGAAGTCCTAAACCCCAGTACCTCAAATGTAATCTTACTTGGAGTTAGGGTCATGAATGAGGCAATCAAATTAAAATCTGATATCCAGACCAGATTCTGGTAGAGTTCTTTGAAGCATGTACTCACTCGAAACATTCTCCTTTCTGTCAATCTGTGTGTCTGTATCTCTATGTCCAGGGGCCCAGGAGTAGGGGGATGGTATGTCTACAATGGTCAGAAACTTCATGCCACCAGAGGGAAAGGTTTGCCCTGGATTATAGGGATTCACTGCATGCAGGAGTTCACCCAGATAAGAGTGAGTCAAGTGGGAAAGTATTCCATAGTTTAACAACACTGTGGCCCAAGGAACCCAGGACCTTGTGCTACGGACATATCATGTGTGTGGCACCCAGCAGCATCTCAAAAAGCATGTGTTGTGTGGCACTATTTGTTAGATTTGTGAAAGCTGCTCATTCCCAGACACTTCTCGGATGGATTAAGCATGTCTGTTCCCCTGCCTCTTGACTCTGGCAGGCCTATAATTGCTCTGACCAATGGAGTATGAAAGAAGTGATGTTATGCCCATTACAGAGCTAATCTTTAAGAGGACACATAGCTTCTGCTTTGCTGTTTGAGAGTTCTGAGCCGACAAGTAAAAATCTGCCTATCCTGCTGGACAACCCCTTGGAGAGGTACCTCCATGGCACCAGTATGAGTGTTAGTTGTCTTTTACACTGCAGAGTAGTTTAAAGGGTCAGTTACACTTCTGTTTTGGTCAATAAATGGAATAGAAAATGGGGGAAATTTCCATTCAAGACATGAAAAATAACTTGACAAAATTATTTATATACATTATTGAAAATGCTCACCTCTGTGTGAAAAGTGACAGAAATTAATACTTCATTGAGATCTTTAATAATTGTGGTTGCTTGAATGGCTGCACCCTTAATGAAAAACTGGACTTTTTCTAATGGAAAGGGAAGATGCCAGAAAAAAAGAATTCTACACCATGCCCTAGATTTGGGGTCAGGAAAAGTCTCCTTGAGAATTTGTAATCACAAAGGTGTCCTCCTGTAGCTTTGGGGTTCATGTTAACACTATCATTATGGTCCAAAGAATTCCCTGTTGTAAACTTTCTTCCATGGTTTGATCATCATATTGTATTTACCAGTAATTAAAAATAGCATTTATCCTTTCATGATTGGAACTATTTTGTTAGCAGTAGAATTAGCCGCTCCTTGAAGCCCTCACAGGAAACACACTTGGAAACCTGACCATTAGGATCTTAGCTCATTGAAGACCTCCATTTCTTCAAGTCTTCCTAAGTCCTTCTTGGTTCAATGTCTGTAATTTATTTTTACATAAATACATTAAAGATATACTTTGCTTGAGTTACGTAGGTTTTTGAAAGGAATGTGTTTCTAATTTTTAAATATTTCCCCTTTACTGATTAGTTTCTTCTCACTCGGAAGGTTTCTAGGGAATTAGAAAAATAATTTCTTTCAACTAACACATATTTTTTCATCAATTCCAGTATGTGTGGTATTTGGGGTACCTAAGTAATGTTAAAAAAATTAAAATTTGCTAAATGTTAAATATTTTTAGTATTTATGTACAAGTATCCGATTTCTGTTTGTGGCCTGTCTTTGGAGAATGTGGTTTTACTGTTCTTTCTGATTCCCTGTAAGTTTGATAAGAATTGGAGGTAAGAGCTGGTCAGTTATGTCCTATGACTGATTTTGAGGCGCACTCTGCTGACCAAGTCAGAGAGTTCCTGCTCAAGCCACGGTGGCTCAGCCATGGAAAGAGAAGATTCTGTGTTGAGAAAAATGGCCCCCAAGTGGCCAGAGTCATTTTGATGGTGGCAAAGGTTTGAGTTATAGAGACTCTCTCAGGGAACTCAAACTGATTTTTCTTCAATGTAGGTGACTTCGGTGACATCTTTTCAAAGTTCTCATGCATAAATAGTAGGCATAAATCAGCTGAAGTGAACGGATGACCTTTTCCTACATGGGGCATAGTTCAAAGATTTTTCTAGTGGAGGTCACGGAAAGTTTAAAGGTCACCAGATTTCCACTGGGATTGGTTGACGGGAGGCCAAGCAGGGTGGCATCCAATGACACGTGACATGGGGTGCCTTAGTGACAGGCCTCCCTGCCTTGCATTTTGTCCAGTCAGATATGGACGTTGCCTGTGACATCAGAGAACGCAGGGATTATAAACCCGGCCACTGGCCCTCAGCAGCCTCATTTTCCTTCCCTCTGAGCTGTGGGGAAGGTGGCTCCGACATGGCCGAGCCTTGCCGTGAGACTTCTTCTGAGGAAAGCCTGGGCACCAAAGAGCCCACAGAGGCCGAACCAAAGAGCCCAAAGCAGAAGATGCCAAGGCGTTGTCGCCACTGCTGCCCAGACAGTTTCATCACCTGTTTCCCCAGGGTGCTGAAGCAGCTTTTCACGAGGGCCTGGACATCTTCGAGCCCATCGCCGAGGAGGCTGCACCCCTGGCCAGCTCCACCAAGCGCTCCACCATCACCTTCAGAGAGATCCAGACCTCCGTGCCCCTGCTGCTGCCCAGGGAGATTGGCAAGCACGCCATGTCCTAGGCCACCAAGGCAGTCATCAGGTACACCATCCTCAAATGAGCTGCTTCAGAACCACCTGAGCCTCGCAAACCAAAGGGTCTTTTCAGAGCCACTCACTTGTCAGGAAAAGACCTGTAGCACTGAAGAGTCAGATTGACTCTAGTTTTTCGACCTGTGCCATACTAGTGCCCATCACTAAAACATTTTTAAGTTGAAGCAAACATCAAACATTATCAGTTCTACTTGAATATATGTCTGTAGTGCAGTTTGTTCCAACAAAAATTGTGACTATTCCTTAACCATACTGCATTTCATAACTTACCTGAACAGTCATTTTAGTTCTAGGTCAGCCTTTATAGAGTTCCTTAAGGTCTAAATTATTTTTGTATTAATTTTATTTTGCATTTTAATTCTCATTCCCTGAGAGGATGTTGTGGAATTTACTAGAGATACTTTATGTGTGATATAGCCAGAGATAAAGTGAGGAAGCAAATAAGCCCACCAATACATCCCTCTTCAACCTTTTTCGACATGTCCCATAATATTAAGTCATTTAAATGCACACATGAGTACTCAAACATATTACAAAATAGCTACCTGAAACTTCCAAGAAACAATTCACTTTTATAAGTCACTGGTTTCTGAAATTACTACTGGAATTCATTCAGATTCATACAATTTATTGTTTCCCAATCGAGAATTTTTTGATTTTTAGAACCTTCAGGACCTTGCAGGAACCTTCAGACCTTCAGGACCTGCAATTTTGCATCACTGGATGATGAGAGTATCCAGTGAGAGGGGCTCAGGCCCCACCCTCCACTGATGCAGCCGAGGAGGGACTGGCAGCCCGTGAGCCACAGCTATTGGTCCAAAGAGTGGTGGAGTGACCAGGCCTGAACCAATAACAGCCTTCCTGTGATACTCAACCCCGAGATAGAGTAGGAAGGAGGTGTGATAGCTTCCCTGTTGTTTTTCTGTTCAAGTACTTGCTTTGCACCATGGTGATTTAAGTACAGGCATCCAGATTTGGTAGTGGGACATGTCTCCATCTCCTTGCATCAAAATAAGAGGAGGATGTTCAGCAGTTAAGAGAAGTAAGATGACTCCTTCTCCTACCTCAAGTCATTTGAGTGTTAATGCTTATGATAATATTTATTTAATTTAACATCTGTTGTGTTCTCTTCTTGGTGCATTGACTTTTTTAGATTTGTTTTTTCTATAGAGGAGAACGTACATGTGCAAAGAATTAGAGGGAGGTGTCAAATGGACACAGAGGTCAACTTGAAGGGCTAACACTGGCCAATTCTGGGACAATTTGAGCATCAAAATACTTAATGATAATAAACCCTTCGAGAAAAATAGGACTTTAGGGGTCATACTTATACAAACGAAAACAATTATTTAATAATTAATTAATGATGGGGAAAAGGGAAAGCTTGACCCTACACTCAAATGCTAAGTAATAATTCTAGAAGAAATGACAAAATTGGAAAAGCAATACTTAAAAGAAACCATAGCAACAAGTGATTCAGGTAAGAATCATAAATAGATGCTCAGACTGCGTCAAATCTCACTGCAGTCACAGAGTCACCATGGTAACTATGCTGGCCTAGTAAAACTGGGAAAAAACAAACAATATCCACCCTGATTACATTCCAATATGTGATAGGAATTAAATAGAACTGACATAACACACAGTAATTAACCTCAAGTATTCTGCACAATAAAGGTTCCTGGAAGCTTTAGCAATATACACATAAGTGTATACGTACATACATACATACATACCCACATACACACATGCTCTCTCTTTCCCTCTCCCTCCTTCTCCTCCCCCACCCCCCCCATTCTCTTTCACCACCCAATATCCCAGGAATTCACTGAATGGATTCACTGGTGTATAAAGAAGAAAATCCCCACAATTCAACAGATTCATTTCTGATCACACATAAATTTCAAAGCTACTGGACTATTTTAGTGATGGATTTTTCTGGAGATGACTTGTAGAATTGTCTCTGGGACATTTTTCTCCATAATTTCAGTAGATTGCCAATAATGGGTAAAAGCTGATGTGGAAATACAGGAAACGCAAGTTATGCATCAAATACACTTTCCATTCTACAGTAGCCTGTGCTTTCACTCAAAAAGCTTCCCCAACACTTTCTGTTGAATATTTGGCTACTGACAATTCAACAAAAATAAAATACATGAAAATTTTAACATTTTAATTAAAAATACTGCCATTTATAATAGTAACAAGAAGTACGAGATACTTAGGAATAATTTGTCCACAGATGTGCAATGCCTATACTTTGAGCACTACAAAACATTGCTCATAAAAATTAAACAACACCTGAATAAATAGAGAGACATGCCATCTTCGTGGTTTGGAAGACACAGGATTGTTAAGATGTCTATTCTCAAACTGATTTACAGATTCAATGAAATCAGAATAAAAATCCCAGCAGACACTTTTTTAAAGAAACTGACAGGATGATTTCTAATTTCATATGGAAATAAAAAGGACCTAGACCATGAAAAATCACTCTGACAATAACAGGGTGGGAAGATAAACACTACCTGATTTCAGGACTCATTTTAATTCTGCAAGAATAAAAACAGTGTGGTTTGTGGTGAAGGTGAAAATGTATATCAAAGGAACAAAATGAAGAGTCAAAAAATAGACCCACACATATGTGAACAACTGATTTACAACAAAGCTACAAAGGTAATTTGGTGGACAAAAAATAGTCTTTTCAACAAATGGTGCTTGGAGAAGTGGATATCCACATGCACAAACATAAACTGTGATCCATATATAGTACCATATACAAAACTCAACTCAAAATATATCATAAACCTAAATATAATAGCAAAAACTGTAAAATTGTACCAGAAAACACAAGAGAAAGTCCTTGTGACACTAGATTAGGTAAAAATTTCATAGATGATAAATCAGTACCACAATCTGTAAATGAACAAATCGATAAATTGTACTTCCTGTAAGGTAAAAATTTCTGCTCTTCCAAAGACACCATTGAGAGAATGAAAAGACAAGCCAATGACTGGGAAAGTGTTTGAAAATCATATAACTGATAAAGGACTTGTATCCAGAATATAGAAAATCTCACAAAAGCCAATAAGATGGAAAAAGACACTCAAATAAATGGGCAAAAATTATGAATAGACGTTGCTCACACACCAAAAATCAAATATCAAATAAGTACTACATGGAACAATGCTCAACATCATTAATCATTAGGGAAATGCAAACGAAAACTTCAATGAAATACTACTACATCCCTGTGAGAATGACAAAAATTAAAAAGACTGAACACACCAAGTCTTGGCAAGACTATAGGGGATGGAACTCTCATACAACTGCTAGTGGAAATGAAAAATGGTATGACCACTTTGGAAAACAGTTTGTCACTTTATTGTAATGTTAATCTCACATCTATCACATGATCCAGCCATTGCACTCCTAAGTATTTATTCTAGAAGAAGAAAGTCTATGTCTCTACAAAGACTAATACGCAAATGCTTATAAAAGCTTTATTTAAAAGACCCCTAAATTGGAAACCACCCAAACATCCATTAACAGGTAAATGGATAAAAGAAATTGTGGTATATTCATATACTGGAATACTACTAAGCAATACAAAAGAATGAACTATTGATATATGCAACAAAATGAACAAATCTAAAAATAATTACAATGAATGAACAAACCCAGACCAAAAAAAAAATAATAAAACTTCTTTGGTTCTATTTAAATACATTTCTGGGACATGAAAACTAATCCATAGTGGCAGATAACTGTTTTTGCCTAGGGACAGGGCAGTGGGAGGGCTAGGGAGGCCATGTAGTACAGAACTAAAAATGTTATGTGCTGGAAAAAATAATACTAATGACATTTAAACCTATATGGTTATTTTAGGGGACATGGTTTGGTATCATTATAATAGGGCAAACTATAGGGTAATTAATATTTTTGAAAATACAAACATTCTTGTAACTGACATTTTAACTAACAGTTGAAAAATTCCTGGCATCTTAAAAATTTCATTATACAATGGATAAAAACATGGTGCCCATGGAAGAATCCATATTACAATATTAAATTGCTAGGAAGACCTTTGAACCAATGGCATATTTCAACAACCATCTGAGAGATATATAGGAATCACTGATTATTATTTATACAGTCAGAAAAATATATATACATTTATGCACATGCATGTTAAACATAAAGAGCCTTCCTCAAGCTAGACAATTAATTGCTTTCAAAGAAAGCATCTCTAAGATGGGCATCAGGGCTACTGCAAAGCATGTAGCTGCTGATGGAATTAAATGCCACCTGCTAAACCTCTTCTTCCAAGATGAGATCAAAGTAGTTTCCCTACTTTTAGGCTAGTTTGTGAACCTCACAGGAGCTATTCTACAACATGCTTTTGTTCAGATCTATGAACTCACTTGAGTCAGGTGTCATATCCAACTAAAGATGTGAAGTGTTGTGGTTTCCTGAGGACTGCTGCCCTTGAACCTGGAGTAGAAGCTCCAGCAGCCATCAGGACACAGATGCTCAGAACCTGCCTCTTTCAGACACCTGATATGAGCAAGGCCACCACCATGAGGATCTGCAAAGGGAGAGACAAATCCAGCAATCACCATGCTTTAGCTTTACTGGTGTAACTATGTGCCCCGCACCGTGGTAGGCACTGGGTTAGTGACAATGACACTGAAACAATTGGGTAGTGATTGTAACAACCCAATGTTACAATGGGCTTCTCATCAGGGCTTTTCTTTTTTTTTCTCAGTTATTCCTCTATCTACTACTTAAAAACAAAAAACAAAAAATGTTAAAAAGGAATAAGAAGTGGCCTGAATTCATACAGGCACTCATGATCCCGCAACAACCACAGGGCCGCTGGCTTATTCATGTGTTATCACTGAATGTTCACAGCGACCCTGTGGGGAGGGCATTCTTATCTCCACTTTACAGAGGGGAAAGCTGAGGCTCAGAGTCGTTAATTGTCTCACCTCCCGCAACCCTGCCTTTAGAAGGAAAGTGGCTCCTGGACACCCCTGGAGCAGGACACCGCACCCACTGGGGCCAGGAGGGACCCCAATGACTTTACCTACGAGACAGCGGAGGCACCGAGCCCCAAAGCGGGAAAGAGGTGACTTGGATGTGGATCCCTTTGTCTCCCCACACCCCAGCGTCGTCCAGCCCCCACCTCACGGACCCACACTCTCAGCTGAGTCCCAAAAACCTGAAGGCGGGACCTGCTTCTCTCATCAAGCAGCGTCCGTCTGTAACCCAAAATCGTCACGGTCGCCATATTGACGTCAGGTTTCTATGGCAACCGCGAGGCGCAGGCTTGTTTCTCCACACCGGAAATGCCTCTTCACAGCCATCCATCCACACCCTGGATTTCGCTGAAAGCAGAGTACCTTTGCCCTTCAGGCTGCCACCGGAGAAATAGAGGCACTAGACTGGGACCCGGGCGGTTGGCGGAATTCTGCCCACGTTGTTGTAACAAGGCATGTGCCTGTCGTCAGGAATTTTGTGTTCTTTAAAATGAGACAGGAGGGAAGTATAACAAAACTCAGGGAGGTGTCCTAGGGTTCTTGGAGGTGAACTAGCCCTCGGAGGGTGAACGTGTAAAATCAAAGGCCATGCTAAGCAGTTAGCTATCTGTGGCAGAAAACTAAGAGACTGACTGTAATCATGTGACTGAATGATCGAGGAACACACAAAATAAATGCCATTTAGGCAATTTGGGAATTATTTAAAGAAAGCAGGCCTAGAATATTATAGTTATTTAGTAGGCAGAAACTTAGTCAGTTGGACCATACATTGGTTTGTCCTGGGGAATTCTAATCCTCCATTCCTGTTAACTTCTTCTATATAAAGGGGCATCCATGACCAAAACACTTCTAGCCTCTCCATACACTCATTTCTTCTCTATCACAGGAACGACTTACCTGATTAGTGAGACTGGAAGGAGAAACTAATTGCACAGCCCAGGCCCACTCCCTTCAAAACTCTTGGTGGTGAGTTGCCCTTATGGAGCACACGTTCTGCTCTGCCCTCATAGGTGGGTCTTACAATTGGCCCACAGTTCTCTCACCTTTCTGTGTCTTGCTGGCTCCCAATTATTCCTATGGTCTTGCTCCAAAATGCTTGGGCTTCTAAGGGCTCCCCCACCCCTAATACATCACTGTTCCACATCTGAGCTCTAAACCAATTAAGAAATATGAAAAAAGAATAAGGAGAATATATCAACTTTATTCCTTATAAAAGTGATATTGAGAAAGTGGCTTAGATCTACAGGCACCGCATTTCCTATTAATGAACCTAGAATCAGATAGACTTATCCACCCAGCAGTGCTACATTGGAACTGTCACAAAGGTCAAGGACTACAGTGCATATCTGTTGGCTGTCTGGTGGCTGTCAGCTCAGGGTGCTCTCAGTTCCTAGAGGCAACTCTAATTCCTTGTCATGTGGACCCCTCTTTCTTTGAGCCAGCAACAGCACATTTAATCCTTCTTGTACTTTGAATCTCTGACTTCTCCTCCTGTAAACAGCCAGAGAAAATTATCTGCTTTAAATGGCTTGTCTGATTAGGTCAGGCCCAACCAGATAGTCTCCATTTTGCAATATAACATACCATAAACATGGAAGTGATATCTCTTCGTATTCATTGGTTCCACCCACACTCAAAGGTGAGGGGATTATACAAGTCTGAGGATCATTGGAGATCATCTTAGAATCCTGCCTACCCTACCACATGGAGTTTCAGACCAAAAAATGTTGTGCAACCTTTAATCAGTGATATCCAGCTTTAAACTGAGTTTTCTGACCCAAAGCTCAGGCTACTGGTATAGAACATCATATTGTTAGGGCTGAGGCCAGAACAGAGGGAGTGTCTCAAACGAGGTTCTATAGTCAGGGATATGTCTGGTCTCCTGACTCCAATTTCCTCTCCAGCATCCACATTATTTTGCTCTGTACTATCTCTTCTACCTCAGAATCAATGGGAAACTGCTCTTCCTTTAGTGTCAAACTAGATGATAAACTAAGGGGACAGGAAAGCATACACTTTAACAGGAGACGGAGCGGTGATTTTCTTCTCTTTCCCCAACTTCCACAAGTAACTCATCCCGTAATTCATAACTGGCACTAAAGCTAATACATTATGGGGATATATTTCAGCTCTTGCTATTACCTTTCCAAATGCTCTTTATGGCAGTAGTGCTCTTTGGATTAGGTTAATGTCATCTCCTCTCTGGAAGGGAGGAGCCCGGTGGGCCAGAACTGATACGTGTTGAAGTCTTACTACGTCCCATATGTACTTTACAGGTTTTCTCATTTACAGCCCAGGACAGCACTGTGAGAAAGGTATCATGATAAATCACAGATAACCAAGCTCAGGCTGACAGAGCCTATGTCACCTTTTCAGAGAAATGGCAGGATGGGGTGAGGTCCCATCTCTTTCCCTCCCCACAGTATGACCAGGAGCTTCCCATTTAGAAGATGATAGTTTTACACTTCCCCAGTATTGTGCCCTCATGGGTACACACTCAACAACTTCTCTTGTTGAGGAAGATGATAGATGATTAAATCCTGCTCCTTGGACCAAGATGCCTAGCGGTGGGGTCACACAGTTTGGCTGGTCCCTGAGATCACTCCCAGGCTCACTGATCCCACCCCACTGACATCAGGCTTGGGCATGTGACTAGATGTGGCCAAATATAAGAGGAAATCAAATGTGCCCCTTGAGTGGAAGTGTTAAGAACCATTGAGAAGTTCCGTCAGTACTCTTTTTTCCCTCTGCCTCAGAATGTCCCAGATTTCTTGTAAAGTAGTTTCACTCATCTAATCTTTCAGTAACACTAGAATATGAGAATTTAAATGATGACAGGAATGCTTGTGAAGAGAGAAGCTAAATGGCTTATACCCAAATTTGGCCTGATAGAAGATCAATTCAAATCTTATGCCCTAAAACTGAATCAAAAGCCAGGAGAAGTTACGCATCTTACCCAGGGTCATACAGAAAATAGTTAGGGACCAACATTTCCTTCCTTTTGCTCCATTGCTTTCTCCAGAACACCCATCATCATGCTTGTGCTTCTCTGAATGTTTATGTTTACTGAGCCACAAGATGAACTCACATACCCAGTTAATGGGCATTCCTGATGTTAACTCTCCAAGAGGGCCTCATAAGAGCTCAGTAAAGGTACACTAATTCCATGGAAATGGGGTGACAATTTTTCCCCTAGCTCACCTCCGTTAGACAACTTTACAACACAAAAGTGGCACCAACTCTTAAACACAAGGTGGGTCTGTGTGAGTTACATTCCTTCTTGTTGTCATAGTTCCAGAAGCTCTTTAGGACATAGTTATGCTGTTTAGGGCTATGTAGTTTAGGTTAAAGTAATCTTGGAAGCAGAAGTTAGGAAGTGGGGTAGGAAGGAAACTAACACTTCAAGGGCCTACTATTGGCCAGACAGTGTGTTAAGAACTCTACATACTGTTTTTATAACTTCTTACAACTGTTCTGTAAGTTAAGTATCAGTATTCCCTGTTACAACTCATTCCTCCCCCAAGGCACACTCTACCGAGGCTCAGAGAGGTTAAATACATTTTCCAAGGACACACGTGGTAAGAGTGTATCCTAATCCAGGGTTGTTGGATTCCAAAGTTGGGTTCTACCCTGAATCTGTGCACATAGGGTGGGTAGTAACGTTTACCTTGCTCTAGAGCAGGTTTTCTCAACCTCAGCAATGTTGACACTTTGGGTCAGAGAACTCCTTGTTGTGAAGGCTGTTCTATGTACTGTGGGATGTTTAGCCTCTACCCACAAGATTTCAGTAGCACCCCCAGTTGTGACTACCAAAAATGTTTTCAGACATTTCCACATGTCTCCTGGAGCTGGGGAACAAAATCATCACCATTTGAGAACTACTGCTCTAGATATACATTTCTGACAGGTAGTTGGATACATGGGTCTGGAGACTAGAAAAAAGTCCTGAGATGAAGACATGATTTGTAGGCTTAATGGAGCCTGGCATGTAATAGATGCCCTATAAATATTTGTTAAATAAATGCAAATGGCTTATAAAATTAAGAGTTGTCAAGCCTTTTTCTATCCTTATACCAGTTCTACAAACTGAAGTAGGATCATTCTTATAAACTTTATCAAAATCTGCATTTTCAACCCAACATTTATTGCTTAGCTTTTGTTTCCCTTTGTAAAAGTAATGTATTTGAAATGGAAGAACATGTCTAAGTGAGTTACACTACCACCAGGTAAAGCCAGAGCCAGAACTCAACATTAAGATGGTGGAACAGAAGACTAAAGGTCCAGTGTACCCTATATTTCTGTGACAGACGCCATGCTAACTACTTTAATGACATTAACATATTTGATCTTCACAACAGCACTTTAAGGTTTTATCACCATTTATGGATCAGAAATTCAAGGCATGGAGAGGTTAAGGAACTTGTCTAGGTCACACAGTTAGTAGGAGACAGAGGAAGGGCCCTTCCCAAGACTGTATGGTATTAAAGCCCATTGATATTAACCACAAAGATATCCTACCATGCATCAACAGATATCTCTAAAGCCTTGCCCAGGGTCTGGAACTCGGTGACTTTTTAACTGAATTGAACTTAGATACAGTGACTGAATGTAGAATTCTTGTGAGCCTGCAGCATGACTCTTAAAATAAGTCCTTGAACTTACATGGAAAAATATCTCCCTTCTAGAAACTCAAAGTGTTTTTCTGAATAGAAATGACTTTATTCTCTGGCCCAGACCTAGCTGGCTGGGAGAAGAGGCTGGTGTGATCCTCTTTGACAGGTGAGACCACCTCCTCCTTGGGCGGTGACTTACCCAAGGTCATCCCAGAGTTTTGAGGTGAGGTCTGCTGCTGGGACCCAGGGAGATCTCCTGGCTGGTACTGTAGGGTCCTGTACAAAATACACAGAAATAGTTTTTGATCCTATGTAGCACCCTACCTTTCAAAGGTTCAATGGAAAAGTATTTTCTTGAAGTTATCTGCAGGGAGAAGTAAGAGAATATGACAGCACATGGAATGAGAACAAACAGGATGATGACTTTCTTCCTTTTCCCCAGCTTCTCCAGGGGAGGAGAGCAGAAAACAGCAGGTTTTCCAGGGGCTCTCTCTTTGCCCCCTTTCTTACCCCTTTGCTCCAGCCCAGCCCTTTGTGACATTAGAGGAATGTAGACAGAAGCCAGGAACCTGGGGTGCCCTGATAGTGGGGACAGAAAGGTGGGAGGTGCCTGACAACCAGAATGGTGCATCAGGAAACACAGGTACTGAAGTCCATGCCCTGGCCATTGGTTCATCCATCAAGCTCTCAGTTTCCACCTGTTTCTGTTTGCAGTGCCATCACTCTACCCCATAGCAATGAAGCTCACACATAACACAAATATATATATATTCAGAATTGTTTTAATGACAATAAGATTATAACTGTACAAAAAATAAAAATCTAAAAACCTGACATTGAAGTAAATAACAGCAGAAAAATTACCTTTTATCACACATCATTCCTAAATGTCATTAGTTGTGAATTCCTTTATGCCTTTTTCTACTTTTATATGCACATTCCCATATATAATTATATACCTTAGTTTTTTTATTAGAGTGCCTGTAACATACACCATTGATTCAGAAACACTTTTTTGAGAAAAAAGCAAAACCCATCACATAAAATCTACACATATATTTTATGCCATATCCCAATGTGAGAAATGTTGAAGATTTTTTAAAAATTGATGATAACATAGAGTAAGACAATTTAGGTCATATGATATATGCGTTGCTAGGATCTCTGGCATTTTCATGTATTTCCTTGTAGCCTGTTTCTAGGCATGTTTGTATTCAATGTAATTGTGTTTCCACTATGCTACCAGTGGTTCTCTGGTGTTAATGTGCATTAGAACCTCTCAAGGGAACATGATAATAATGTATGTTTTGGGGCCCAGTTGGAAGTGTGTTTGATTCATGAAATCTGGAGAGAGGTGCCAAAGTCTACATTATTAGCAAGAGACACAGAAGACTCTGAAGCAGGTAGTCTTTGGGGAATGCTTCAAAAAATCACTGATACATACAGACAAGGACTCCCTCTTAGACCAAAACTTTACTCAGGCTCCTCTGGCCTTCTTTTCAATGAGGTCTTGTTCTTGGTTCTGGCCTTGGCCTGGTAAGCCCAGTTTTAGCAAGAAATTCTGATTAGACAATTTATCAAGAATTCCCCCAACCTTGATATCTAATCAAGCTTGATACATAACCAAGTTCCTCTTCATAATTTTCCATCCTCTCCCTCACCCTTCCCATTGGCCATAAATCCCTAGCTGTCCCTGTTGTATTTGGAGTTGAGTTCAATTTCTCTCCCTTATTGCAATAGTCTTGAGTAAAGTATTTCTTGCTGTTTTTAATAAGTAATAGTGTTCAAGAAGCTGGAGGAAAGACTGAAGGTACTTAGTGGAGACATGGAATACAAAAAATATAAAAAAGACCCAAATTGAACATCTAGAGATAAAAACTACAACGTCTGAAATGAAAAATATGTTAGATGGGGTTAATGGCAGATTAGATGTTGCAGAAGATTAGTGAACCTGAAGACACAGCAATTGAAACAATTCAAAATGAAATACAGAGAGAAAAAAGACAAATAAATGAACAGATCTCTTAATCCCATACCCCTATTTTATAGCACAGGGAATTATAGCCATTTTCTTATAATAACTTTGAATGGAGTATAATCTGTAAAAATACTGAGTCACTATTCTGTATACCTGAAACTAATATCATATTGTAATTCAACTGTACTTCAATTAAAAAAATGAACAAGCATTACGGAGTTGTGGGACAATCATACTGATAATCATTTTAAATGGAAATGGTCTAAGCTCTCTAATGACATGACAGAGATTGTCAGAGTGGATAAAAGACTCAGCCCCTAATATCTGAATGTTATGGAGAAGAGAGGCCTGGCTGCACACACAAAAAATCATATACACATGCTGAGAAAAAGATCTTTTTGCTAAAAATATACATACCACGGTCCAAGCATCATTAAGACAGTACTCACCCAAGCTAGTACAATTCTAAGTCAGGTAGAGGATAAAAATGCACACCTCTATAGGAGACAAACTGGGACACTGAGGTGTTTAGAAGAGAAATCTGTAATGATGGAGGGTGGAGGTGGCTCACCACAGCAGAGGAATGGAGTGGGCTTGTGACACAGTTTGGATGCTACTTCCAACAACTGAGGGGAATCTGAGGGACTTGGGTCCTGCAAGTGCAGATGAACATAAGAAGTAGTTAAACATAGCTCACACTCTCTTTACCTATTTTAGTTCTCTAGGCAGCCCTAGAAATTATCTCCATTTTACCAATGAACAGAGTAAAATAACTGAGGCACTGTCATGGTAACAACCACTGTTTATATTACTAGCTAAATGATTCAGAAGTAATTTGAAATTCATTATTCTTGTTTGTTGTTGCTTTTTCATCAAGTTTTCATCAAGTTCTTCACTATCTTTAAGTTGATTGACACATTTAGTTTGCTTTCTTTTTTTTTTTTTGGCCGTGCAGCATGCAGGATCTTAGTTCCTGACCAGGGATCAAACCTGGGTCCTCTGCAGTGGAAGTGCGAAGTCCTAACCACTGCACTGTCAGGGAATTCCTGCTTCCTCTTTTAAAAATCAAACTTTAATATAATTAGAGATGAAGTAATACTTGTTGATTTAGGAAAAAAAGATAAAAACTTAAAATTAATCTACACACGTGTAATCTCAGTAAAGGAAACAGGGTGTTGAAAGTAAGATTTAAAATTTTTCTTCTTAGTACATTTTCTCTCTGTTCCAAAGCAACAACAAAACCACTTTAGGATGCATATTTTACCGTCAGAAACACAATAAAGCTCTTTCCATTTGTGGGAAAATGATTTTTTTTAATTGGCATACATCTGAAGATTTCTCTCTTCATATGAAATTCACCAGAGTTTATTTTTACTAAATGGAAAATATTTTCCATCAGCTACAAGGGAAAGAGTAAATTTCTAAACAGGCTAATTGTAACTTTTAAAACAATGTTTGGGGGAAAATTAAATATACAAATAAATGTTAAGATTTTTAAATTTATAGGGATGCCTTATTTATTTGGTTATGTATGTTTATATTACTCAGAAAGCACTTCGACTGGTTACACAAGATAGCAACTACATTACATGCTATATGCTTGAAAATTTTAAAATGGGATCTTTCTAAACAAAATCAGCATGTTTATTACATGAAATATGTGATATCAGGGAAGAAGACAGTGAATAGACATAGGATTTTGTCCATTTCATTCATGTAATCCAGTCCTTTTTCTAGTCTCAGGACAACTTTTAAGTTTCATATATAAATAGCTCCGTTCTATTAAGTAAATGTATTCACTTAATGTTCCCAAAGTTGCCAACTGAGAGTAGACCTGCTGAAACATGACTGTTATTTTCAGTTTTGAAAAACAGGAGCTAACTGAAAGTTGGTCAAATGTGATCCAATTAGCTTTAAGGAGAGGAGAGGAGACACAAAAAATAAACATAGCAAGTTAAACATCTCTCCTTGGCAGGGGCTTTGAAAGAGGCAGTATTCCTCTTAAGAGGCTCTGAGCCTTGTTTAATCATGACTAAATATAGGATGATGATAGAAAATTTTACAAGTACTTTCTTTGGATGATTGGATTATGGTTTTGTTTATATTTTTCCTTATATTTTCTGCATAATCCAAATGTCTAATGACCTTGAATTACACAAATAATTATAAAAAGTATTTCATTTAGAAATGTTCCTCATAGGAACTTTTAAACATGAGCGTGTAAAGAAATAAACAACTCACAAAGACTCAATGTTAATTTTTGTTATATGTTATTTTAGATAAATTATAATTGCTAAAATCTTTAATAATAAAAATTAAATGCATTATTATATTATTAAATATCTACTACATCAGACACTGTGCTGGAAATTGAGCTCCAGGGTGATTAAGACAAAATCATTGTTGTAAGAGGGCACAGGCTTGCATAGAAAAGATAATGCCTAATTTATTTAATAATTATATAATTATACATTTATTATTAATAATAGATTCATAATGCATTAATTTAACAGGATATTTGGAAGGATTACAAAACAGTACTGGTTTAATAACAAGGTCGTACTGTATAGCACAGGGAACTACATTCAATATCCTGTGATAAACCATAATGGAAAAGAATATTAAAAAAGAATGTATAAAAAGAAGGTACTGGTTTAAATATAGACATACATTGACTGTTGAATGCAATCCAATTTTAGAAATATTAAAATTTGGAAAGGTATATTCCTTGTGAAATCAAATAAGTAAGGTAATTTAGATCACAAGGTTTGTAGAACAGTGTAATCACTGTCAGTGTTTCTCCATGCCTATGCTGGCAAAACTGAGATGCATTAGAATCACCTGAGGAATTTTCAAAACAGTAGTTACTGATCAGGTGATTCAAGGGTGACAATGGGAGGTGGGAGCGGGAAGGGCACGCATGTGTCAGCATTTTTAACATTTCCCTCAGGTGATTATGATGGAAGTAAGGGGTCTGCGTTTACCTGAACACTGGCACATACAAGGTTTTTAAAACAAGATTGCAGATCTTGGGTTAGAGACCTTCCTTGCTATGTTCCTTTGGAAATTAAAAGTAATACTTTACAGGTAAATAGTTACTTGCTTAGGCCACTTAATTAAGAACAGTCAGGAACAGTATTGAGCTTGGTTATGAACTCCATTACAGTTTGTGAATCAATTAAAATAATAATTAAATATCTACTATGTTAGACAATACACTAGAAACTGAGCTCCAGGATTATTAAGAAAAAATCATTGTCTTCATATGGGTACACAATCACATAAAAATGATAAAGCCAGACATTGAAAACAGTTTTTAAGAACTTACAAAGCAGTTTCATGTTTCATGCATGGAAGGGATAGAAATGGGAAAGGAGTGCATTTCAGCTTTAAAATGTGTTCCTCTAACATAATTTACATGGCCTGTGGTTCTGTTAAACTGGTTGGGCAGGGCTACCCAGACTCTTTTCTGAGAAAAATCCCCCACATAGGGTAGAAACACAGGCAAAACAAAGCTTTCAGCCTGTTTGTGTTTTGGAGGTTTGAGGTAGTACAATTCTGGGCATCTACATGTGTCTCCTGAGCTGGGCCCCAGTGCATTCATGTCTGAGTTTTCAAAAGGAGGAGCATAAAAATAAAACCAAAAGGGCTGTTTTGTTCAGAACCAACATAAGAACAAGAACCATGGGAATGGTACTCTCAGGAATATAACTCCAAAGTGAGGATAAAAGCCTTCTCCACACTTTTATAGAGGTCAAAGGGGGGATTTATCTCACCAGGGACTGCAGAGAGATCAGTGGGGTTTTGTTACCTTGTGGACTCTAGCACATCAGCAACAGGAACAGAAACAGGAGCCAGCAAAAGGGAAAGTATACCCAACTGACATGGCAATAATCAGGTGAGTAGGGGTAGTGCAAATATGATCAGAATGACAGGGTGGAACCCACCTATTTTGCCCTCTGGACTTGTGAGCCTGGGTGAAAACTCCCTTTAGTACTTCCCAAGTATCTGATAAGGGCCAGGGTCCTGCTAAATGCTGGAGAGTTGCCTAGGAGGCAGCCCAACACAGTTCCACACCTCATATATTCCACTCAGCAGCCCTGTAAGGCAAGCATTATTCCCCATTTCACAGAAGAGAAGACTGACTCTTTACAGGAATGTATCTGTAATAAAGGGAGGGTTTACTTCCAGTTAAGACTGGAAGATGCTTAAAGTTCACTTTTCTTTAAGTTTGCTGAACCAGTAATTATTTTGTACATTCACAGACTCATTGAAAAACCGTTTTCATTGCTTCTAAAACTCCAGATAATTAAAGGGAAAAAAGTCACATATTATCCAACCATAGAGAAATGTGCTCCAATTAACATCCTGGGGTATTTGATTTCAGATTTTTGGAGGGTTCATATAATATATATATATATTTTAATGAAACAATAATAAATGTATAGATTGATTTTTAATTGCTTTATTAACTTTACATTTTTCCATGCAAATGGGTGAAACGCTACTGTTGACAGAAACAGATTGCGTGCCAAGGCAATCTCCAATTAGAAGCTGGTAACACAAGAACCCACCTGACACATGGAAATTACATAAGGTTCACAGCAAACGGATCAGTAAAGGCATATCAGGAAAATGCAAGGAAAAGGAGAACAACAGTGGGAATCACAGTATTAATCTCATGGAAAATGGCAGGAGTCAAGGCATAAGGCAAAATTCATCATGATGGTCATGGTGATTAGAGAGCTCCCCCATAAGGATACGCAGGCAATTCCTCAATTGCAGCTCCCTAAGTTTTCTCCTGATTTCTCTCATCTCCTCCATGAACATTTCCATATCATCTCCATCTCCACCCATCCCATCGTTGACCTGCCTATTGGGTATGGCCCATCGGAAATTAGGGGCAAGTCGGCGAGCCTGTCCCCGTCTATTATTTCCTGCTGGCTGGTGGCCTTCGCCCCCTCCCAAAGGGCGGTCTTCCTCTCCATTCTGCACGGGCTGCTCCATTTCTTCGTTTTCCTGGTGGATATTTGCCATGATGAGATTTTTTTCCCTGGTGATTTTTCTTTTAACAAGTAAGACAAAGGCAAGGAGAGAGACTGAATGCTTGGTGCACTAACCAGCAGGATTCAGAGCCCTGATATCAAAGACTTTTAAATTTTATTTTTTCCCATCTCAGGAGCCTCGTGCGCCTTCTAGGGAGCCTCCAATTTGAGCCCCTTCCCCAGCTCTCTCCTTTTCTCTCCCTCCCCCAAACCCAAAGCCCACCATTTTTCTTTTCCCAGGATTCTTTCCCAGAGCGCAGCAGGCACCAAAATGGAGGACGGGGGATAGGGCCTGGGGGAGTTAGGAAGGGGTCTCAGACTGGCTTTGCACCAGCAGCCCCCGCACCGACCTGGGCCTATGCTTGCTGTCTCCTGCTCCTCCTGATTCTCGCCACGAGTGCGCCGCCGCGACGCCTAGTCCTGCAGACCTGCAAAGGGCCGGGGTGGGAGCAGGGCGCTGCTGCAGCCGGGCGCTCGGCCCCTTCCCGGCCCCACGCCCCCGCCAACCCCTCCCTCCCCGCGTCCTCCGCCCCCACCCTCAGCCGCTCCCATCCCCGCCCCCCTCCCGGGTTCACCATTGCCCTGCAGGAACTCAGGAATGATTTCCCATTGCTCTTAGTTGCTCTGCTGCCCTCCCTGGAACCCTGCAGTCCCTGTACCCCCACCCAAGGGGGCCCCCATTTCTGTTCCCAAGAAAGCCGAGGCGTGGACAGAGCTCGCCGGGACCCGCCGCGCTGAACCCCTGCGCCGGCCTCTGGGGTTGGCGGGCCGCTGCCGCCCTGGCGTCAGCGCGCGGGCCCCGGGGCCCTTACCTGCTCCGCTTCCCCAGGGCCCGATGCCAGCCCGCCGTGCGTAGGGCAGCGGGGAGCTGGTACCCAGACACGAGTGACGACTGCACCAAAGGCTGCGTCGCTCTGCAGCTCGCGGTCACGTGAGGACCCCGCGTCACCGCCTAGCTCTCCCCCAACTCCTGCGGCCGGTGCAGCAGGAGCGCCCCCCTCCAGCCTAGTGCACACACACAGACAGCCCCCTCCGCCTGTTTGTGCGCAGGGCCACAGCGCGCACCGCTCTGTCACTCATCTTGCTTCTCTCCAATCTGAGAGCCCACAAGTGGCATCACCTCCCTGCGGTTGGAGTTTGCCCATCTCTGGTTACCAGGGAGGGTCTGCAACACCCTCCACCTCTCCCACTCCCGCCCCAGGCTTTGGCGTTGGGTTTTTCTGCTCTCTCTTCTCGCTAACCACGGGGGCCCCCGGGGGCCCCCCCGGGGCCCCCCCGCCTCCACTCCCTTGCCACACACATGTGCACAGCCACCATTGCCCACCATGCCCCTGAATTCATACCCTTCTAGGAAATTTAGATTGAGGGCTGGGGTGAGGAGGGAGCAAGGGACTTGTCAGAGAGGCGAGGAGAAGTGGGCTGTATAATATATATCCTTCCTAATAATTTCTCTTTATTTCCTTTTTAAGAAAATCAGCACGCCATCAAAAAACTAAAAATTATGAGGTTTCATTTTTGAAAGAAATGCTTCATCCTGCGGGATGAAAATGCCTCATTGTTTGATTACATTCACCTATACCACCCAGAAAATATTTTCTCTGGGCTCCACACATCAACAACACTTTTGAAACATTTTATTTTGAAATTTTGTTTTGAAAAAATACAAGAATCTTCCTGAATACAGTTGTTATTTTCAAAATGACCTGTAAAGTAAATCTTCAGGTAGAAGTCCAGTTGTCAGACCTTGGCCATTTTATGTAAATGTAATGTGATGTTCTTGATACCACAGTCTTTGGAGAAAAGGAGCCTTTTTATTTTCTGCTTTCCTTTCCAAACCTTCCAAACCACTCCTACACATATCTCCTTAGAATGATCTCAGAAGTTAAGTATAAAATAGGTAAAAGTTCCAAAGACATTTGCTTTTTAATGTGAATGTTTTCAAAAAATATTAGAAATAAGCATGGAGTATGAGAAGCAATTAAACTTGAAACTCATCTTGAGTGTAACTGTTCCTTTTTTCAACTTGAAATAACTGAAAACGTTTTTTTTTTTTTCACGGTTAGAAAATAGAGATATCTTTAGGAAAGTGGCATTATTATAAAAAAATATTAAAAAGTGTTGGTTGTGTTAAAGGAACCGAAAGAGTTATATGTACTGAGTCAAGACAGGCCAGGCAAATTCTTACTGCCTCTAGTTTTGGCTCCAAACTACTATGTAATCTCCTACCCTGCTGAACTAGCTGGGACATTGAATAAAGAAAGAGTATATGCCTACTGCATATGTAGTTTGAAATATATAAAATTATATATATGAGATATATAGAAATATTGACATATAGCTCCAAAAGCTCAAATTACAAAATAATTGTCTTTTAAAGGAATGCTAGTGAATCCTGGATTCTGTCTCACTGTTAGCAACTCTTCGTATAGGTAGCTCTATTAATGATATCCACTGGAAGGATGCTGATTAGAGGCATGAGCTGTAGTATCAGACATGTCTGGGCTTAAATCCTGTTTCTGCTACTTACTTGTTGTATGACTTTGGGTCAATTACTTATCAAGGTCTCTGTGCTTCCTCTGTGAAACAGGGATTGTTAGAAGAAATAAATCACATATTTCAAGTATGTACCACAGACCCTAAAGAACCATCAATGAAAGTTGATTCATTACTTTTGTTTACTATTATTAGATGGTTTCTAACAAGATTTGAAGAGTAGGCAAAGCATAGTTCCGTCCTTAGCTAGATCCACTTGTCTTTAAAATCTGTGAGAGCCCAAAACACATCTGCTGTCTTCTACTTTGCAAAGCCAGTGACTTATAGAATTCTTTGTACCAAGTAGGTGATTGGTAAATATTTGTTGACTGATACATCCACTACTAAGGCTAATAGGTTGCTTTTCATTCAGAGGACTGTACTTAGAGCAATATGGAAAAGCTTTCATGAAAATTAGGAATTACCTAGAAAGAATCCCCTGAAAGTAGACAAACCACTATGACATAACCATTGAATACAAAGTTAAAGAAGTGGATTTTTAGTTCTCTCAGTGGCTAAATGTTTTGCTATTATCTTTTTGACCCATCTTGGATAAGTCTTTTGCTTGAAACCACCAAATTTTCTTGGATGGAAAACATGCATCTGTATATTTTTCCAGATTAGATGTTATGCTACATAGGAGATTAGTTGTAATGAAGTGCTGTTTTAAAGATAGGTGAAAATTGTCCTGGAAATGATGTTATCTTCACTAAAATGCTGTGAGGTATTGATTGAGATCTTTTCTTGTCCTTGGTGTTTTCTGAGGAGTTGAAGATAACAACCTATGGAGAACAAAATGTTTTTAATTTCTAAGGCAGAGTTAGAAGGACACAAGAGTCTTAGTTTGGGACTCATGTGCCCTGAAGGACAGAGAAAGGGTGAACTGGTTTGATGGCTTTTACCCTAAAATAATAGAGGAGTAGTGTAATACTGGGAAGAAGGAGACTGGGTTCACGTTTGGGGAAGTGCAGTATTCGTGAAAAGAACCTATTTCCTCTCCTTATCTCCTGTAATTATAGTGGATGGTGGCACTTGATTGGTTCCCTTCCCCAAAGCCAAGGGAGTGGGATCCCAAAAGAACTGTACATAAAGTTTAGGGATATCTACAAAATGTTAAGTTTCACTAATTCCTTTGCTGGATATCTGCATTACCATTGGGATTTTGAGCTACCCAGATGCTATAGGAGACTGGAAAGAACATTTTGGAGAGATTATGTGGTGGTGTGGCCAGTTAGAGAAAGGGCTACCAAAGTTCCCAAATCTGGAGAAGCATGAAAAATAAATCCTACCATGCCTACAGGTTCCAGAGTTGGGGAGTGGGGAGTTATTGAGATACAGATTTACCAGTAACTGATACAGAGTAGGGCAAAGAGACCTATGAATCATAGGAATGCCATGTGAGGGTTATAAGAGTCACATGCAAGATATGGCCCAGTCTTCCAAGGAGACACTTGGAAGGGAGCTGCTTGGATGTGAGTCCTTATCAGCAGGTTCTCTAGAAGTCAGACTCGAGCTTCAGTGATGATTAATCACGTGGGGATAGCAATCTTACCCTAGGTATTCACATAAAGAGTTGTCTTTTTATCCGTCTTCAGACTCTCAAGTCATCTGAGTAAACACAGGGAAGGAGGGTGTGATTGTTAATTTTATGTGTCCACTAGGCCATTGGATGCCCACATATGTGGTTAAATAATATTTCTGTGTGTGTCTGTGAAGGTGTTTCTGGAAGAATTTAGCATTTAAATTGGTGAACCAAGTAAAGCAGATGGCCCTCCCCAATGTAAGTGGGCATCATCTAATACCATTGAGGGCCTGAATAGAACAGAAAGGCAGAAGAAGGTTGAATTCATTCTCTGCCTGATTGCTTGAGCTGGGACTTTGATCTCCTGCCCTTGGTGTTCCTGGTTCTCAGGACTTCTGACTCAGACTGGCACCTGCATGTCAGCTCTCCAGCTCTCAGGTCTTTGAAGTACACCATTGGCTTTGCTGGCTCTCCAGCTTGTAGACAGCATACCATGGGACTTCCCAGCCTACATAATCATGTGAACTTGTAATCAATCAGTCTATAAACCTTATAATCAATAAACCTATCTATCTATCTATCTATCTATCAATCTATCTATCTAGAGTCTATCTAAATGATAGATAGACTCTAGGTAGATAGACTCAGATAGATAGATAGATAGATAGACTCTAGATAGAAAGATAAATCTCATAGAGGGATGAGGAGGATTCTGAATCAAAAGTGATATTGGTGTTTTAAAATACATAGAACCAAGAAGAAAACTGCTATATATAGAAAGGTTAAACAACAAGGTCCTGCTGTACAGCACAAGGAACTATATTCAATATCCTGTGATAAACCATAATGGAAAAGAATATGAAAAGGAATGTATACATATGTATAACTGAGTCACTTTGCTGTACAGCAGTAATTAACATAACATTGTAATTCAACTACAATAAAAAATAAATTTAAAAAAAGACATAGAGCCAAATCTTTAACAGTTTAACTGAACCTATTTTAATAAGCAAAAGTGACTGAAAAGTTGGGGAACAGGACTGAGATACAGTTAAAGAAGCCCATTGTCCAGTAGAAAGTGGAGGGTGGGGATGATAGAGCACTACTGAGGCAGCTACTGGAAAAATGAGACTGTTTTGTAATTTTACGTCAACTAGTTATCCCTCAATCAAATTGTGGTGATAACAGGTTAATATTCCAACAAAGGAAGCTCATTTTTGCTGAGATCTTTTTGCATGTTGCCATGATATATATTGTAGCTCACATGTATTTGGCTGGAAATGCACCCAGTTGGACTGTAGTTATTGTCCTATTCTCCTCTCATTATACTCTCCTGGGTGAGTGCTAGGCTTGGGAGAAGATAGTCTGGCGCATGGTGGGCTCTGTGGGTGTGGATATCTCTGTTCCTGCCTAGAATGGTTCTCTATGTGTCGTCCTGATGCTTCATTGCTGCAGTCTTATTGTGCTTCTCTTTTTTTACTACATTTAAGCACCTATTAACAAATTGAAACTAAGTATTAAAAATCTAGGAAATTATGCCTACTCTAGCTTCCCTATAAGCTATGGCCATTATAACTTTGATGCCAAGACCTTTGAAGAATTGAGAACAGACCTGATAAAATTTTAAGGGTGTTACTGTAAGAGTTTGAAACATTTGAAAGATAATGTATTTCATTCAAGAGATCTAGTCTTAAATAATAACAAAGCTATAAGGCTAAGACGTCTGAGTGTGAAATCAACAGATATTCAGGACCTCACTATCTATTAGAGAGCTGAGGGATGTTATTTTATTTTAGAGACTGCAGATGCTGTCTTGAGACACCAGAGACCCATGGCCACTCTTTCCTGTGGTTTAGGACTCTGGTGAAAAAGAAGTTCTGTCCTGTATAGTCTCTAACTGATTAATTGAACTACACTATGTATGGGCCAAGAGAACT
Organism: Balaenoptera borealis; assembly: GCF_965194805.1. Classification (NCBI taxonomy): domain Eukaryota; kingdom Metazoa; phylum Chordata; class Mammalia; order Artiodactyla; family Balaenopteridae; genus Balaenoptera; species Balaenoptera borealis. The sequence goes on from NW_028123647.1 coordinate 28,667, forward strand.
CCTTTGACCCTTCTAGCTACAGGCCTAGGCTAGCATCATTCTTACTTTCCCCTGGACTTTGGGATGAACTTAGAAGAGTATCAGGAAACTTAGCATAAATGTTTACCTTGCCTTACTGTTGCTAGTCCCATGTAAGTTCCATTACTGATACAGTTTTAGCACCTAGCAAGGTCCTAGTACCCAGTAGGCCCTATTAGTTCAGGGGTTGCAATTCATATGGCCACAGGTGACATATATTGAGTGAAGCCGGCTGAGCAGGAATCTGGTTAACTAGGGAGCATGTGCTCTATCAAAATGAGATAGCCTTGGGGACTTCCCTGGTGGCGCAGTGGTTAAGAATCTGCCTGCCAGTGCAGGGGACATGGGTTCGATCCCTGGTCTGGGAAGGTCCCACATGCTGCGGAGCAACTAAGTCCGTGCACCACAACTCCTGAGCCCGTGCGCCTAGAGCCCGTACTCCACAACAAGAGAAGCCACCGCAATGAGAAGCCTGCGCACCACAATGAAGACCCAACGCAGCCAAAAAAAAAAAAAAAAAAAGAGAGATAGCCTCTGCCAATTATTATCATGAGACAATTCAGGCCCTGTGTTGCCAAATATTCCTTTTTTTCCCTCAAGAGATATCAGAAATATAAAAGTTTATGCGAAATTGCCCCCTCCCCCCAAATGAGCTGCTAATTTAAAATTCTGCATTCATTTTCTCACCTTTCCTCACACTTAACTCTATTTGGCAGACTTGATAAAACATTGGCTTCATACTATTGTGTGCCTATAGCTATTGCCTGCAGCATGACACAGGACTCTTCCAGTTATCTATTGGTAAGTAGCAAACCATCCCAAAATTCACTGGTGTAAACTGTAACTGATATTTATGCTCACAGACTCTGTGAATCAGAGGTTCAGAAAGTACACAGTGGAGGCTACTCTGCTCTAGGATGTCTGAGGCCTCAGCTAGGATGGCTTGGCTGAGGATAACTTGAAAGGCTGTAGATGACTCAAACAGTTGGGTCCTGAAACAGCTGAGACTGAAATGGCTGCAGGACAGGCTTATGTAGGAGTATCAACCAGAGCTCCCACAAGTAGCCAGTCCAGCATGGCTATCTCAGGACGTTAAAAGCAAATGTTCCCTGCAAACAAGGTGGAAGCTATATGCTCTTTTATGACCTAGCCTTGGAAGTCACATAGATCAGTTCTACTGTACTCCATTGGTTGAAACAGTCATAAGTCCTCTTCCAAGATTTAAGGGGAGGGACTATAGACTTCAACTCTTGATGGGAGGAGTGCCAAATAATTTATAGCCATGTTTTAAAACCATCACACACATTACTGGTATGTGCTTCTCACAATTCTTTTCTTACCCTCCAGCAAGACAAGGCAGTCAACATGTTATTGACACTTGCTTGATTACAATCATTAAGTACAAAATAATTTTTGAATAAGACCTAAAATGGAATTCCCACAGCTTAGTTCCACTCATACTTTTCCTGCCTTAAGGATTTCTAAGAAATTAATTCTTACTAGAAAAATATTTAGCATATTTGCTTATTTGTCCACAATTATCCACCTGTGTACTGATTGGGTACTGATGTGCATAGTTATCAGAAAGGATTGGAAATAGGAGATCAAAATAAACTGTGAGCCCAAAAGAATGGATTAGGAGGGTTATAGAACATTGGATTTTATAGTCATGTTTTCTGTGCTTTTGCATAATTTTGGATTTATAGGGTAGGATTTATGATCTCACTTGCAGTCCCAAGCTTTCACAGATCATGTATTGTCAAAACTGGAACGACCTTAGAATTATTTTAGTCCAAGAGCCTATTTTACAAGTTGGAAAACCAAGATAGAACAATTAAGAGGCTTGGCTAGGTTACCAAATAAGATAGTGGCAGAACTAGAAATAGAACCACCTATGCTTTCTTGGCTAATACTACCTATCTATCTATCTATCTATCTATCTATCTATCTATCTATCTGTCTATCTATTTGCCTTGTAGGTCTATACATATTTTATATAAAATCAAAGGAAATACACTAACATTTTGTTTATAATTGTTTTTGGCTCTTGTGGTGATGGTTGATAGGCTAAAATCATAAATCCAATTTATGATTTTCCACATTTTCTAAATATTCTACAATAAATTAGGTAGATATGAGAATAAGCAAAAAATTAAAGACTAGTGAAACTGATAATTTTATGTGTTTTTAGTACAGATGAGTTTATCTATCTCTAACTAAAGAGTAAACTAACACCCTCTCTCTCTCTCACACCCACACACACACACACACACACACACACACACACACACACACGCAAACACACACTTCTCCCCTTCCTCCCTTCCTCCTCTCTTTTTACACCCCTGCCCCAGCTCCTGAGTGAAGGGCTACTTTTCCCACCACAAATCTAAGACTTTTAGGCATCTGTAGCATGACAGTATCTTGTGCCATATTTTACACTTAGAGACCTATGCCTGGTGACTTGGTGACTCCCCACTCCCACTCTTCCCTCATCCCCTCCCATTTAGTTGTCCTCATCTCTGAGATTAAAAATGCATTTCTAATGCTGGACATCAGGTGGTGATTACCTCTATCTTCTAAATTATCTCAAAGGACAATGTATCCTTTTTGTAAGTAGAAGGGAAAAATCTTTATTTTTCTTTTAAATTCAGGTTATGAAATAGTATGTGCAGAATTATCCTAGTTTCCTTAAACATACATAGTGATGAGGGCTTCCCTGGTGGCGCAGTGGTTGAGAATCTGCCTGCCAATGCAGGGGACACGGGTTCGAGCCCTGGTCTGGGAGGATCCCACATGCCGCGGAGCAACTAGGCCCGTGAGCCACGACTACTGAGCCTGCGCGTCTGGAGCCTGTGCTCCGCAATGGGAGAGGCCGCGACAGCGAGAGGCCCGCGCATCGCGATGAAGAGTGGCCCCCGCTTGCCGCAATTAGAGAAAGCCCTCACACAGAAACTAAGACCCAACACAGCCAAAAATAAAAAATAAATAAATAAATAAATAAATATGAAGTACTGTGTATCTGTAAAAAAAACAAACAAACAACATACATAGTGATGAAAATGAAATAAAACAGCACTTATATAAATGCTGATTATGTCGAGCATTGTTGTATATGTATATTCATTATTGCACTTTATCCTCCCCCAAATCCTATGAGGTAGGTGCTAATATTATCCCCTATCTTATTTTACAAATAAGAGAATTGCAGGATAGCAAAGCTATGCAACAGATAGGAGGTGGTAGAGCAGGAATTCAAACCCATACAGTCTAGTTCCTAAGTCCATGTTCTTACCCTCTACTCAGTTTCATTAATTAATAAGTCCCAAATCTATATCTCATTCTTTCTTTTATTCATCTATTGTTTGAGACCTTTTCTGTGCTATGCACTGCCTGCCCATTACACATCTCAATCTCAGTACCATATTTAGGAGTTCTGATTCCCTTGACATAGTTCTTTCCACTTAATAAAAATATAAGAAATATACTTTTCATTCAATCAATTTATTGAGCATCTACTATGTCCCAGGCAAGGCCCTGGAGATATAAAAGACAATAAGACAGATACAGCCTTCATATTCTTACGGAGCTCATGGTTTAGTGGGAGGAAACCAGGAGAGTGTGGTAAGTACTGAAGGGGAGATTGGAGCACTGAGTAAGAGGACTTAAACCAGTTGCCAGTAAAGTCTTCCAGGAAAAAGCAATATCTAGGAGATCAATTTCTGCTATGACAGTGTGAGGAGCTCTGTGGAACTGCTTTCCTGTGAAACTCATAAAAAAACCAAACAAAATAATTTAAAGGCTCTAGAAATGGTTTTAAGGGCATATATTAAGTGGAAAAACATCTATTCAAGAAAATCTATAAAAACTTCATAAGAAATATGAGTCTGTGGTATTTGAACCTAGACCTCTCCCTCCCTCTCACTCCCAGGTCAAGGAGGCATAAACTGCACTCCTAACTGTCAGTTAAGAACACAGGACATCCTCTTCCTGCAGCTTGCAGCCATGGGGATTTCTTCCTGGGAAGAGAAGGATATCAGCATTCCTTATCCTGCCCCAACTACTGAGATTGTGAGGTTAAGCTCCAGGTGAGTGCAGTTGAGAGGTGGGGGCTCTTTCCTTCCAACCAGCCCCCACTGATAGAATGGAGGCTGTCCTGTGGGTGTGGCACCACTGAGAACACTGGGGCCCTGATCATTCTTGGTTTGGCTTGAAAGGCGTGGTTCCACACTATGAGAAGCAAGGTGAGAGGACATCAGGCTGCTGTTTCCTTTCTACCCACATTGAGACACCAGCTCCTAAAGCAGAAGTGTCATTCAAAGATAAGAGTGCCATTGTCCCCACTCCCAGATCCAGAGCCCTGGCTCAGAGATTTTGCCTGGGGAGAGAAGAAAGCCATAAGTCATATAGGTTCTAAAATTTCCCCAATGGAACTTACTTTATTTGCAACAGAGCATGGAGACTGTTCAAGCCAAAGGTGCTCTAAAAACAGTAGTGGTTGTGGTGGAGGCAATTGGGAAGTGATTCTTAAGTTAACTGTAAGCTGGCTAGATTGTTTTAAAAAGCCAGGTAAGAAGATGGCTGTGGGGAGTTCTCTTACCCTGTTTGGAACAAATATTAAGCACTGACCTTTGGAACTATTCCTGCAAGTGAGCCCAAATTTGATTGAATTAGGCTGCAGAGCAACTGATGCCCAAGGGCATTATTAAAAATAACAGATTAATCAACTGGCAATTATAGGAGCCTAACAGCTGGGTATGGCCAGGGCTACGACCTTTACAAGTGCTTCTCAGTCCCTCACCTCACTCTCACTTAGTTGGGACAGGATGACTAGAGAGGGGTTGGGATTGGATATTGTCCTTCCTTCAGGTCAGTTAGGCTTATAGGTTAGGCTCTGGTAAAATAGTTTCTCTTGAGGGAAGGCCTTATTTAAGAAGAGTAGAATGCTCTGGGTGCATTAAAAAATGGCTACTTTTCCTTTCCCCCTGCCAGAAGCACAAGGAAATTTTCTCTAATATTCACCGTGAGAACCTCATAGGGCTCTGAGAAGTAAAACTCATAAAGGTGTGGGAGCACTCCTTAAGACTGGGCCTCATGGAACAGGATAGAAAGCCCAGAGATAAACCCACACACCTATAGTCAACTAATCTATGACAGAGGAGGCAAGGATATACAATGGAGAAAAGACAGTCTCTTCAATAAGTGGTGCTGGGAAAACTGGACAGCTACATGTAAAAGAATGAAATTAGAGGGGCTTCCCTGGTGGTGCAGTGGTTAAGAATCCGCCTGCCAATGCAGGGGACACGGGTTCGAGCCCTGGCCCGGGAAGATCCCACATGCCACGAAGCAACTAAGCCCGTGAGCCACAACTACTGAGCCCGCGTGCCCGTGCCACAACTACTGAAGCCCTCGTGCCTAGATCCCGTGCTCCACAACAAGGGAAGCCACCGCACTGAGAAGCCTGTGCACCACAATAAAGAGTAGCCCCTGCTCTCTGCAACTAGAGAAAGCCCGTGCGCAGCAATGAAGACCCAACACAGCCAAACATAAATAAATAAAATAAATACATTTATTTAAAAAGAAAAGAATGAAATTAGAACACTCCCTAACACCATACACAGAAATAAATTCAAAATTGATTAAAGACCTAAATGTAAGACTGGACACTATAAAACTCTTAGAGGAAAACATAGGAAGAACACTCTTTGATATGAATCACAGCAAGATCTTTTTTGACCCACCTCCTAGAGTAATAGAAATAAAAACAAAAATAAACAAATGGGACCTAATGAAACTTAAAAGCTTTTGCACAGCAAAGGAAACTATAAACAAGATGAAAAGACAACCCTCAGAATGGGAGAAAATATTTGCAAATGAATCAATGGACAAAGGATTAATCTCCAAAATATATAAACAGCTCATGAAGCTCAATATTAAAAAAAACAAACAACCCAATCAAAATATGGGCAGAAGACCTAAATAGACATTTCTCCAAGAAGACATACAGATGGCCAAGAGGCACATGAAAAGCTGCTCAACATCACTAATTATTAGAGAAACGCAAATCAAAACTACAATGAGGTATCACCTCACACCCGTTAGAATGGGCATCATCAGAATATCTACAAACAACAAATGCTGGAGAGGGTGTGGAGAAAAGGGAACCCTCCTGCACTGTTGGTGGGAATGTAAATTGATACAGCCACTATGGAGAACAGTATGGAGGTTCCTTAAAAAACTAAAAATAGAATGACCATATGACCCAGCAATCCCACTACTGGGCATATACCCAGAGAAAAACATAATTCAAAAAGACACATGCACCCCAATGTTCATTGCAGCACTATTTACAATAGCCAGGTCATGGAAGCAACCTAAATGCCCATCAACAGACGAATGGATAAAGAAGGTGTGGTACATATATACAATGGAATACTACTGAGCCATAAAAAGGAATGAAATTGGGTCATTTGTAGAGACATGGATGGACCTAGAGACTGTCATACAGAATGAAGTAAGTCAGAAAGAGAAAAACAAATATTGTATATTAACGCATATATGTGGAATCTAGAAAAATGGTACAGATGAACCGGTTTGCAAGGCAGAAATAGAGACACAGATATAGAGAACAAATGTATGGACACCAAGGGGGGAAAGTGGGGGGTGGTGGGATGAATTGGGAGATTGGGATTGACATATATACACTAATATGTATAAAATAGATAACTAATAAGAACCTGCTGTATAAAAAAATTAAAAAAAAAAAGACTGGGCCTCTCTGGAGTTTTAAATCTCAGACTTGACCACACTGAACTTCCAGCAATTCGTAAATTATAGTTTAGGTTTTCCTACATCAGTACTGATTCCTGGGGAAGTTTCTGTTAATAGGTTTTACTCCAGCAAATTGTGATTCTCTGTATCTGACTGTCTGTCTCTCCTTTTTTGGGGGCAGTGATTTGCTCTGTGACTTCAATTCTCTAATGGATCTAAGAAGAGTTGTTGATTTTCAGTTTGTTCAGCTTTTTACTTATTGTTAGAATGGAGTGATGACTTCTAAGTTCTTTCCATGCCAGACCAAAGCAAGAGGGAATTTAATGATAAACGAGTTAATCCATAAGGAGTATATAACAATTATAAATATATATGCACCTAACAACAGAGCACCAAAATATATGAAGCAAAAACTGACAAAAATGAAGGGAGAAATAGATAATTCAACAGTAATAGTTGGAGACTTTAATACCCCGCTTTTAATAATAAATAGACCAAATGGGCAGAAGATCAACCAGGAAGTAGAAGACATGAGAACACCACACACCAACTAGACCTAACAGACATATAGAATATGCCACCCAACAACAGCAGAATGCGCATTCTTCTCAAGTGCACATGGAACATTCTTCATGGTAGACCATGAAGGCCATAAAACAAGTCTTAATAAATTTAATGGGTTAGAAGTAAGACAAGATATGTTCTCTGACCGCAGTGCAATAAAATTTTGTATAAACAACATAAAAAAATTAGGAAAGTCACAAATATCTGGAAATTAAGCAAGACACTCCTAAACAGCCAATGCATCAAAGAACAAATCAAAATGGATATCAGAAAATACTCTGAGATTAATGAAAAATGAAACATGACATATAGCATACCAGAACTCATGGGAATGGAACTTTGGTATGTAGAAACACAATGTACTCAAAACAATGGGATGGAGCTAAGCTTATGCTTAGAGGGAAATATATAGCTGTATACATAGCTGTAAATGCCTATATTAAAAAGAAGAAAGATCTCAAATCAAGATCTTAATTTTCCACCTTAAGATGCTGGGAAAGAAGAGCAAACTAAGCATAAAGCAAGCAGAAGGAAGGAAATAATAATGATGAGAGCAGAAATTAAAGTAATGGAGTATAGAAATAGAGAAAATTAGTGAAACCAAAGCTGGTTCTTTGAAAAGATCAACAATATCGACAAATCTCCAGCTAGACTGATGAGAGAGAGAGAGAGAGAGAGATGTGTGTGTCAAGTTACTAGAATCAGAAATGAAAGAGGGGTCAATATTACTGAACTTATAGATATGAAAAATGATTATAAACGAATAATATGAAATATGACATGCCATTATGTTATATAACAGACAAAATGGACAAATTCCTAGAAAAATACAAACTACCAAAACTATCTCAAGAAGAAATAAACAATTTGAATAGACCTATAACAAGTGAAGAGATTTAATTAGTAATAAATTTTTAAAAACTACCCATAAAGAAAATTCTAGGACACGTGGCTTCACTGCTGAATTCTATCAAACATTTAAAGAAGAATCCTTCACAAATTCTTCAAAAAAAAAAAATAGAAAAGGAAAGAACACTTCTCCTCTTATTTTATGAGACCAGTATTATCCTGGTATGAAAATCAAAGATATGACAAGAAAAAACTACAGACCAGTATCTCTTATGAATATGGATGCAAAAAATCCCCCAACAAAATACTAGGAAAACAAGTCTAGAAACATATAAAAACAATTATACATCATGACCAAATGGGATTCATCCCAGAATGCAAGTTTGGTTTAACATCCCCAAGCCAGGAATTCCCTCAACATAATAAAAGGTATCACAAAAAACCCTCAGCTGACATTATACTTAATGTTAAAACACTGAATGCCTTGCCCCTAGTATCAGAAACAAGACAAAGATGTGTGCTCTCACAATTTCTACTCAACATTACACTGAAGGTTCTAGCCAGGACAATTAGGCAAGAAAAAGAAATAAAAGGCATCCAGATTGAAAAATAAGAAGTAGAACTATCTCTATTTACAGATGACATAATCTTATATATAGAAAGTCTTATGGAATCCACTGATAAACTAACAAAACTAACAACTTCAGCAAGGTTGCAGGATACAAGATCAATATACAAAAATCAACCATATTTCTATACACTTGTAATGAACAATCTGAATAAGAAAATTAAGAAAACAATCCTACTTATAATAGTATCAAAAAGAACAAGATATTTAGAAATAAATTTAATAAGGGAAGTACAAAATTGATACTCTGAAAACTGCAAACCATTATTGAAAGAAATTAAAGAAGATGCAATTAAATGGGAAAAAAATCCCATGTTCATGAACTGAAAAATTTAATATTGTTAAAATGGCAATGCTTCCTAAATTGATCTACAGATTCAATACAATCCCTTTCATAATCCCAGCTGATTTCTTTGTACAAATTGACAAGCTGATTCTAAAATTCATATATATTGCAAGGGACCCTAATAGCCAAAACAATCTTGGAAAAGAATAAAGTAGGAGGACTCATGTTTCCTGATTTCAAAATTGCTTCAAAGCAATGGTAATCAAGACAGTGTGATACTGGCCCATGATAGACATATAGGTCAACAGGACTGAATTGAGAGTCCAGAAGTAAAACCATGTGTCAGCTGATTTTTGACGAGGGTGCCAAGACCATTCACTGGGAAAAATAAAATAGTCCTTTCACAAATAGTCCTGGACCAACTAGATAGCCACTTGCAAACTAATGAAATGAGACCCTTACCTCACACCATATACAAAAAAATTAACTAGAAATAGATCGGAGACCTAAATGTAAGAGCTAAAATGATAAAACTCAGGGAAAAAAACCATAGGGATAAATCTTCATGACCTTGGATATGGCAAAGGATTCTTAGATATGACACCAAAGTAATGAGCAGATAAAGAAAAAATACATTGAATTTCATCAAAACTAAAATTTTTAGGGCATCAAAGTATACCATCAGGAAAGTGAAAAGATAACCCACAGAATGGGAGAAAATATGTACAAATCATGTATCTGATAAGGGACTTGTATCCAGAGTATATAAAAACTCTTAGAACTCAATAATAAAAAGGCAAATATCCCAATTCAAAAATGGGCAAAGGATTTGAATAGACATTTCTCCAAGTAAGATATACAAGTGGCCAATAAGCACATGAAGAGATGCTCAATATCATTAACAATCAGAGAAATGCAAATAAAAACCACAGTAAGATACCCCTTCACCTCTGCTAAAATGGCTACAGTCAAAAAGTCAGAAAGTAAAAAGTGTTGTCAAGGACATGGGGAAATTGGAACCCTTACACACTGCTGATGGAAAGGTATAATGGCCAGTCAGTTTAGAAAACAGTATGGCAGTTCCTGAAACAATTAAGCATAGAGTTACTGTATGACCCAGCAATTCAATTCCTAGATATCTACCCAAGAGAAATAAGAACATATGTCCTTAGAAAACTTGTACACAAATGTTCATAGCAGCATTACCCATAACAAGCAAAAGATGAAAACAGCCCAAATATCCACCAATGGACTAATGAATAAACAAATGTGGCATATCCATACAATAGAATGTTGTTCCGCCATAAAAAGAAATGAATACATGGTACACAATGGGCGAACCTTGAAAACATATGCTAAGTGAAATAAGCCAGTAACAAAAGACCACATTTTATGAGTACATTCTGATGAAATGTCCAGGGATAAGCAAATCTATAGAGACAGAAAGTAGATTAATGTTTACTTAGGGCTGGGGGGATAGAGGCGTAGTGGGTGGGGTCATAGGTAAGGTATGGTGTTTCTTTTTGACTTGAAAATGTTCTAAAATTGACTGTGGTGATAGCTGCACATAACTGTGAATATATTAAAACCATTGAATTGTACACTTTAGGTGGGTGAATTGTATGGTATGTGAATTATAACTCAATAAAGCTGTTTAAAAAAAAAAAAGAAGTAACATGTATTCTGGGATAAATGAGTAGGAGTTATCCAGGCTAAGTGCATGAGGAGTGGTTGAGAGAAAGTTTCAGGCAGGAAAAACTATGGGAACAAAGACCAACACTTGAAAATGCATGGAGCTTTAAGGAAATGATGGGAATCCGTTTAGCACAGTGTTGCTGTTGTTGTTAGTATTCATTAAATACTAACTGTTGCAGAGCAGAGATTAGGAGTGAGGGCTTTGACCTTAGGCAGGCATTCCATTTAACAGCTGGGCGACCTTGGCTTGAGACATGTAATCTCTCTAAGCCTCACTTCCTTTTCTATTAAATAGTAGGTTAATGATATAACACCTGGAAAAGCACTCAGAATTCATGCAAGGGGAGAAGGACTTTGTATAAACCCAAGAAGCTATTTTGACAGTTACAATGCAAGGATAATAGAATTATCTATTAGGAGAAATTTTTTAAAAAAATAATCATTTCTTAAACAATCAGATAGCAGGAGGCCTGGTGAGATATCAAAATGTCACTTTAAAAGACATAATCCCTCCCTTTAGTGAGCTAATGGGCTTTATCTTGGTATTTGTGGGTATGTGTATGTATGTGTGTGTATATACGTATATATTATACTGTACCTCCTGTCCTTCATTTTTCTTTTAATAGTGCATGGTGAACATGTAGTACGTATGGATCTACCTCATTCTTTTAAATAGATTCTTTACCCACACTATATTGAAAATATTAAGGGGGGTGTTTAGGCAAAATATTTGAATAGACATTTCTCAAAGTAAGATGTATAAATGGTCAATAGTACATGAAAAGATGCTCCATGCCCAACTAAATTATCTAGCAAATGATGCAGCTGTTTTTGCTAAGGCTCTTGCAAAACGCTGGTGTCAAAATATCAAATAATTGCTTTTGGATACCATTATGTGTCAAAGGTTCCCCCTCCCTCGAAACTTTCCCCGTAGAGGGAACAGACCAGCTTTCCTCTTAGCTCTTGGCTTTTCCTTTTATAGAGGCAGTGGCGATTACATGTATATGGAATCTGGGGTTGCCTTACAAACACACACACACTCCTGTTAAGTTTTTCAGTGAAAAATTTCACATAAGATTACTCCTGTCATTAGCATCTTGATAAATCCATTGGTTTTGCTCTTCTACTTCTGTAATTTTGTGTGTCATGGTAGCTATGTCTTTAAAGTTCCTCATAGATTATTTACTTTTAGTTTCTTAGTTGATGTTCTTTTCATTGAGTTAATTAGGATTCATTCAAAATCCTATGTATTTAAGTAAAAACTAGAAAGAGTTACAAATTCCCTGTTTACAGTCTACAGTATAATGCATTATCTGCTTTAACTTGGAATTATAAATCAAAATGTGTGATATTAGGAAAGGCTTACCATTCACATTAAGATTTACTGCACAGAGAAAAGTGTTACCGGGAGAGGCAATCCACCTTGGGTCCTGAGCATCCCTGCATGTTCTTATTGGGTATACCAAGAATGTAAGGCCCTGACCACTCTTTATGCAAGCAGTCCATTTCTCAGAGTTGTGTTTGCAGCAGGCAACTTTGAGGGATGAGGTAACGTCTTTCCCTGGACACAGAGCAGGCTTGCTTTTGCTTACTATGAAAGCAGTGAATTCTCCAAACTCAGGTATCTTTCCTAAAACACAGTGCACTGCATGTGCAGGCATCCAAGGGACTTGAGGATAAAGGGGAACTGATATAAACCAATATGAAGCCGTTGCTACTGCTTTTACCATGAGTAATAATGTCCTTAGTCTCTGATCAGGATTCTAGTGTCTTCTGTCATAGCAAAAGCAGGTTAAACAGTAGCAGGTTAATGTTAACTTGTTAATTTGTAAGTAGGGTAAAATCTCAGACTGCACACTTCTTGACAGGTGTTTCCAGATATTATTCCCTAAATCAATTATGCTAGGGCAATGTTTCCCACTAGGCTGATTTTTGCCATATCTATATACCACCTTTGCTGTTAACACTGTGTTCTACTTCATGTTTGTCTTCAAACAGACTCATTTAATTTGAATATTTTTGAAAAGGAAATTTGAGTACTTTTTTGAAAAGGAAACTTTATAACACCATCCTAAATCTAAACTATCATCATTTGCCTTAAAGAGAGTATTCATTAATACACATTCAAATAAATATCAATACATGAATATTACAACTTAAAATATTTGTGTATTATCTGAAATCATCTCCACCTACCACCAGGCCCTTCTACGTTAATCCCAAGTTATCTGATTGCATCCAGAGTAGTCATGGCTGGGACAAAGACTACCACAACTAATGTTTTCAGTTAGTGACTTTTGAAGTCTTTTCTTTAAAAGTTATATTCTTTCCTTTAAAAGTTCCCATCAAGCCCCCTTGTGAAGGAAAAAAGGGGTAAAGGAAGTCCAGTGCTCTGACCTGCAATGGGGACAGTCATTGTCCTCCAGGTATGTATGTCCAGGACAGCCTGGCCTTCAGCCTAGAAGAGTCTGGTGCCTGCTGCAGGCTGGAACACAGAAACCAAAGTCAGACCACCCTGGAGAGGGGTGTGCCTTGGGGGAGCCCTTCCACATCCTGCCCCAGCTCCACCCCTCAGAGTGTCAGGGGGTTGGATTCATACCATCCTATAAAAGTGGCACAGTAAGTCCTTGGACCCTCATCTCACTCCAGCCAGAATCCAGACCGACCAGCATCCATCAGACTGTTGCAACCTTGAAGGATAGTCTGGAGAGATTAATTGCCCCAAAAAGAGCATCACAGAGGAAAAATAATACACAACTGGCACAACTGTGAGCCACATATACATATATAGATACATATATAGTTATGAAGATTTGGATGCAGATATACGTACACAGTAAGTCTTACACAGCACTTCATACATTTCCAAGTAAGCATGGGAATATCCCGAAATCTTACTTGAACCTCCCTTTAAAAATTTACACAGGTCTAAGGGTATCTTTTGAGCTGGTGAGGAGGGCCTGCCACCAGTCTTTTGGGAGAGATTGCTCACCCTAAGGAAATAAGAGTCAGGAAAATAAAACCAATCTTTAGGCTCATAAGCAACTCTGACTAAAGCATAATGTCTGTAACTCAGACTTATCTTCTGCTCCCACCCCCAAAGAGACCCATTGTGTCCGAGTCTTATGGGGAAGAGGGGGTCTGTGATTAAAATCCCAAAGTTGCCAAGGTATCAATAAGATATCACAGCCCAAGTAGCCCTGCATAAATGTCTATCTAAATTTAAGAGATGGGCGTTTCCCCCACTTCTGTAGAGGTCAGACTGGAGAGTCAGTCCATTGGGGGTTCCAAAGAAATATGTTGGGCTTCACTATTTGAGATTTCTAGCACATCAGCAGTGTTAGGGGCCTGAGAAGTACACAACCTGAATGAAGGGGCAGAAATACCCAATACACCTGGTAGTATCAAGGGGAGGAGGATGGAAGGTTGGGCAGGCACAGCAGGAGAGAAACACAAAGGTAGTGCCCACCTAACAGTTGTCTGGATTTGTTCTTAAGCACAGGTGAGAACTACTTTCTCCCTCCAAAATACCTGAAATAAATCTCTTAGGAGGTGGGATCCTGCATGAGCAGATGGGAACAAAAGCTTGTCAAATATAGTTCACAGTCGCTACCTTATTTAGTCCTCATAAGATCCCTGAAAGTTCTTTATTATCTCTATTTTGCAGATGAGAACAGATGTAAAATTTATTCTTCTAGCTAAGTGGTCTGGTGGTAATTTGGAGTTCACATTTGCTTCTAAAATTCTGCCATTAAATATTGTGTCCCAATGCCTTTAGAAATATACTCAGTACTGTTGTTTACTCCTTTTTTTAAATAAACCTTTTATTATTTTTAACAATAATGTGTGTACATTCTAGGAATAAGGAAAAATACAAATAAGCTGAATAAAAAAATCACTCATAATCCTACCACTGACTGTACTTTTTGTCTTTCATCCTTCACATGTTCTTCTGTGCATATATGTAATATACAAATGTACTCTTCCCTTTCAAAAATATGATATTCACATATTACTTAGCAACTTTTTTTTTTCATTTTATATCCTGTCAGGAACCTCTTTTTGTACAAATGAGTAAAGTTCTCTTATTAAAAGGCAAAGACTTGTAGATTGGTTTGAAGTAAAATAAACAATGAGATGCATCTAAAACCACTAATAGCAACAAGTTAAAAGTAGAAAGATGGACAAAGGTGTACTGGGAAAATGCAAATCAAAAGAAAGTAATGTTAACATCAGGAAAAATAAAAATCAAGGTAAACTACATTAAATAGGGGTAAGGATGGTTTCGATTAACCTTCCAACGCATCACTATAAGTTTGTTTCTTACTCTCCTTATCTCGTCTAATTCATTCACTTCTCTAAACATATCTTCCTTGCTTAAATGCCTGTTGTGTATATCTTCTTTAAATTCCTGGAGAGACTGAATCAGCCTTTCTCTAAAAGTTCCTTCTGTTTTTTCCTCCCCCTCTGGCTCTTCCTCCTCCTCTGGCTTTTCCTCAGGCTTTGGCTCTTCCTCAAGTTTTGGTTCACTCTCATTTTCTGGTTTTCCTTCAATCTTTTGACAGGGTTTCATCTTGTATCTGTCTCTCTTCCTTCCGTTCCCTCTTCCTTTCTTTTTTTCTGCTTATTCTTCTTTGAAAACAACTACTTCTAGGAAACAAGAAGGAGACATTAAGTCAAAAGCTTGGTGAACGGACCAGTGCTCTGGACACAGGTCTCCGTATTTGCTTTTTGTGATTCAGAGCTATCACCAAATATTTTCCACTTGGGAGACTCAGTCTGCCATCTGGGTTTCCCCGAGCCTGCCGCTCCTACCCCCACTTTCCATCTCCTCACCTCCCTCGTCCCTCCCTCCAACCTTTTCCAAGGCTCTCCTCAACCATTTCTCCCATCACAAGGCATAACGCAAGACCCTCCTAGAACAGAGTAGGCTGGGGGAAGGGGGGTGCGGGGGAAGAACAGGGGCCGACAACCTCAGTCCCTCCCTTGCCCACCTCCACCCCAGGGGTCTTTATATTTCCTTCACCTACCCGTACTGATCCGGTCAGTTTCTTCCTCGCCTTTTCTAGCCCTGCGTACTGCTACGAACAACAGACCTGCAGACCTGCAGACCTGCGGACAAACGGGAAATGGGAGGGGGAGGGGGGAGGGGGGAGGGGGGAGGGGGGAGGGTGGGGGTGGGGGTGGGGGTGGGGCGAGCGCTCAGTGGGCCGACCAGCACCACGCACTTTTCTCATTAAGGTTCTCGGTTATGGAAACTTTCCCACCTTCTTATTCCCGCATTTGTCCCCCTCTCCACAGTGCAAGTTAAGTCGAATTTTCCTTCAGACAGAGAGTAGGAAAAGCAGATTATTTCCAAACTATCTTTAAGACTGAGGGGGGCGGTTGGGGGGTGGGTAGGTGTTGGGAAAGCGATCTGAGGTGGCAGAGGATGATTATTTTTAAACTCTCACAGGTCTCCCTGTCCTTCTCCCGGGACCCCTAGTCCCTTTCCCAAGGGTCACCATTTCCTGCAGACCTGGAGGTGGGAGGTGGAGAGATGGAATTGACCAGGGCTCCCTCAAGTCTCTGCTCTAGGCCACCCCCACCCTAGAAATTCCCAGACAGCACCTATTTTGCCACCAACCTGCAAAATTCCGGCAAGCTGACTCCTTCTCCTTCTCCTAGCCTCGGGCCCCACCGGCTGCGCTGCTGAAGCAAACTGGTACCCAGACGGGAACAAGGACCAGACTAGCAGGACTTCTGCACACGTCGACTCCTGGTCACGTGATATCTACGTCACCGGTGAGCTCGGGTCCCCAGTTTCCACTCCCACCAAAAGCGCGGCAGAAGTGGGCCGGCCCTCTGCCCCCTCCCCCCTTATACATTTGGCCCTTTCCATCCCAGAGGGGGAAAATGTTGTTTGCCTTTCTCTGATTACTAGGGAGGGGCTGCATCTTTTTCTGGAGCTACTAAACTTTTCTACTTTTTTCAAGAATTGTCTTTTCCTGTCTTCTGCTCCCAGGATTAAGAACTCCAACCTACATCCATCGCCCCTCCCCCAGCCTCCATTTCATCTGCAATCTAGTCCTTGGCTGTTGTGGAGCAGGGTTGGTTTGGCAGCAGGTTGTTTAAAAAAAAAAAAGGGTGGTGAGGGAAGCCTGGGACAGGAGTAAGATTTTTTAATGTAGTTTTTTACTTTATTCTTAATACTTTTCTATATTTTTAAAAAAGTAACTGAAGAAACCAAAACTCAGCTGAGTAAATGTGAAGAGCTAATTGGCTTTATACAACAATTCATGAACAGGGCAGCAACCCATCTAGCAGCTAGAAGGGCGCTCCCACGGGTTGTACAAAATGGAAGGCTTTTATAGGCAGAAGAGTGGGGCAAGGGAGCTATTAGCAAAATAAAAGAAAGGATTATTTTTAGGCCAGGACAACTTTTTGGGGGCCGAGGGGAGAGGAAGGGAGCAGCAAGGGTTTTATCATGCAGATTGCTTCTTCTTTCTCTGGGAGATGGAGGAGCCTATGCCACAGATTACCTTACTGTTGCTTGACCAGAAAATTCCAGACTGGTTGATTTAAGATTACATTTCTGGGAGAGGTTGAAACTGCAATTAGGTCAGGTATTAAATCTAGGTTTGGTATCATAGGCTTTAGCACAAGAGATGTGGTTTGGGGCCTGTGGTTTTCTTTTTAACAAATTTTTATCTTTTTATAGTCGGAAAAGACAAAGACAGAATTACTTTAGTTAAGTGAGGTAGTATGTGTACAGTCCTGAGAATAGTGCCTGGCATATGGTAAGTGCTTTAAAAATACAAACTATTATTATAATTATATTAGGATTTCGTTTGGGGAAAAGGATTCAAAATGACAAAAAGTAATGTCTGACTCCAGAGTCTTGGTGGTGGTATTTGCCAAGAAGTAATTGGTTTGGTCCTCTGGATGCCCTCTTCCCCAGGTAGTGAAGAGTCAACCGGGCAAGAAGATGTGCCAACTTGGAAACTTCACTTCTATCCTTCTAAACCACATTCTCGATACCTAGGACCCTAGAATATCCTGCCCAAAGCACCTGGAGCCCAAATGCAAGACCTGCTCATGCCTATTCTCCAGATCTATCCTCCTGAGAGTGACCCACATCCCCTGTGGGTTCACACTAGGGTTGGAGTAGATGATACAGCTGGAAAGGCAGAACCCCCTTCATATGAGGCCATTTGGAGAAAGGGCTAAAGGAAAGGGTGGACTGCCAGGCCAATAGGAGCTCAGAGAAGGCAAAGGCCAGTTAGCCCAAAATAGCCAGAGGAAGCCTCATGGAGGTAAAAGACCTTGACCTGGGCCTCACAGGGTGGGTAAGACCTAGATGGAGGGGGGAAGGAAAGAGGAGACCAGTCTGACTGAACCTAGGCCCTGTGGTCTTACCCTGGCCTGTCTCATGCTGCCTTGCTGGGTCAAGTCCACTCGTTCCTCCTGAAGGGTTTTATGTCTCTTGATGGTGGCTATTGTCCGAAAGCAGGTTCAATGCAAGCACTTTTTGACAAGCTCTGCACTACCCCTAAGGACTTTCTCACTTATTTCCAGGTTACAGAATCTGAATTGGTCAACCTTTATGGATAGTTCTTAGGCAGTTGCTAAGCACTTAAATATGCATTCCCTTTGAGCCTGTAAATCCATTCTTAGGTATTCACCCTGAGGAAATATTTAACAGTAGTCACAATGATTTACAACAACACGGTTAGTTCCTAGACCTGAATTCCTGGCATCAATCCTTTGAGTTGGACCTGAATATGCAAAGAGAAGCCACAGGTGAAAGGCAGCAATGAAGGAAAGAGAATTGTTCTAGGAAATAACAGACATGTGCCCAAGCATGTACATATGCACCTGCACATTCACAGGTGTGTATGCATTCTCATAAACCAATGATTCTCCCAGATGAATTTGCTACAAGTTAAAGAAGGCAAACTTCATAATTCTGTTAAAACAATTCAAACTGCACCAACAGTATGTACCATTTAGAAATGGAGAATGACTATTAGGATATTTGACACAATTCTTTATAAAAGGTGCAATTAAGAAGCAAATTAGGGCTTCCCTGGTGGCGCAGTGGTTGAGAATCTGCCTGCCAATGCAGGGGACATGGGTTCGAGCCCTGGTCTGGGAAGATCCCACATGCCGCGGAGCGACTAGGCCCGTGAGCCACAGTTGCTGAGCCTGCGCGTCTGGAGCCTGTGTTCCGCAATAAGAGAGGCCGCGATAGTGAGAGGCCCGCGCACCGCGATGAAGAGTGGCCCCCACTTGCCGCAACTAGAGAAAGCCCTCGCACAGAAACGAAGACCCAACGCAGCCATAAATAAATAAATAATTTAAAAAAAGAAGCAAATTAAATGGCTTACAATAGGGAACAGGTTAAATTAATTATGTAACAACCATATCAGAATTCTAAGAATTAAAATGAGATCTATTGAGAACATGAGTTAATTTTCCACCTATGCAATTAGAAAAAAATGAAAAATATTGATCATATTCAGAGTTGGTGAGGGTATGGAAAAGCAAACATTCACATGTGCTTTTGAGAATATAAAATAATATATGAATGTGAACTAAACTTATTGTGGTGATTTCGCAATATATACAAATACTGAATCACTGTGTTATACACCTGAAACTAATATAGTGTTATATGTCATTTATACCTCAATTTAAAAAGTAAAAGTACAAGCAAGATGCAAAAATAATAAAAGATAGAATAAAATAGTGCATTTCTGGAGGTCATTTTGGCAATATTAAACCTTAAAATATATGTGCTTTTGGACACATCACTTTCTCTTCTAGTGTTTTATCATGCTGAAATACTCCCATGACAAATATGGTCAATGTAGTAGTTGTGGTAATAGATTTTTTTAAAGGAAAAAACTAAATATTCCTAAAAGGGGATTGGCTTAAGAAAAGTTTGATAATTCACTAATGCAATACTATGCAGTGATGAAAAATAATAATGTGGAGTTATATTTACTCACATGAAAAAATGTCCAACATATATTGTTAAGAAAGAAGAAAAATTGAAGGTTAATATATGTGGTAGTACATGTTTGTCACAGCATACATATATTTATTTTTGTGTATTTAAAATATAAGTAAATAAAGAAATTCTACCATAGCATGATTAGTAAAGTCCACAAAATTCATTCCTGTAAAATTATGGGTTATATTATTGAGAGATGAATGAAATTACTGATGTGAGCCTATTTGGTTAGCTCGCTGCACAACCCAAGTCCATTAGAGACTCGCTGTGTTTTGATGGCACCTCATAACAGTTGTTTACTCAGCACTCAAGCTTAAACATCATCCTTACGTTTTCCCCTTTCCCCATGCCCATCGCCAATCATGTTATATCCAGTGTCAAGTTACTGTGGAGTCTTACTGTGTTTCTCTATCATATTAGAAATTTGAATGAATATATACTGAACTATTCCGATAGGATATATTTGAAATGAGTAGTCAATATAAAAGGAACTTTTCCTTTCTAAGTGTTGCATTTATATATTTAAAATGTATCTTTAATAGGCATGCATTAATTAATAACATTCAAAAAAATGATTGAGATAAAACTTTGAAAACATGCAGAAGAAATAAAATATCTGACAAATATAAGATAGTCATATATATATATAGAAATGAAAGTGTTTTTATAATATATTGGTAGGTGAAAAAAGCAGATTATAAATGGTAACCTGCAGAAGGTCCCATTAAAAAATAATATATATGAGTAGATATTTATATGTATACACCAGAATATTAGAAGTGGGTATGATTGGGTGATTGGTGGGCACATAGGTGATTTATATATTATTTTATATACTTCTTTGTAGATTCTTCTACATTTTCTCAGTGGGTATGTGTAAATTCTATAATAAAGAATAGTCTGAAAACAGTATGACCTTAGCTTATGACACACATTTCACATATATACTTCTCTGTAGCGGAGCAGAATTTGATTCAAGGCCTCCACTACCTGTTTGAGGTGTGGGCTCCTTGCAATGGTTGAATGCCTCACATTTGCTTCCCTTGCCCCATTAGTGACTAGTATCCATTAAAACAAGGCTCTCCTCCCCATGCTCTGGCTATGCCTCCCTCCAATTCAAGTTTGAGATAGTCAAGCTGTAGTACTAGTCATACATTGGACAGGAGGTATCTCTTTCCAAATTTCACCTTGTGAGAAATCATTTCTTTAGGAAATTTTTTTGCTAGGAAAAGTAATATTGTTGGCACTAATATAATATTTTAAGCAGATTATAAAATAGTCTTAATTACCAATTCAATGCTTTTAAAAATATATATGAATAGAGCAAGAAAGGATTGTATTTCTGGCTTTGCTCGACAAATGGCATGTATGTATAGTTCCTTGACTTTTTTTCAGTGAAAATGTTTTACTTTTGCAAATAAAGGCAATAAATACTATTTAAAAGCAGGTTATAAAACAATGTGTATAAAATTATTCATTATATTTAAAAACACACACAGAAGGAAAGAAAACCCTCAAAATCTACACTCAATTTCATTTATTTCATGACTCTCAAACATACATTATTCCCTAAGGAAATATTTCTAAAAGTAAAATTGCTAGGTCTAAAAGTCTGAAAAATCTTATGATTTTTTTATGTGTATTGCCTGAAGGGCCAGCAAGATAATTTAACAAATTTACACGTGTACTTACAGCCCATGTGGATGTTCTCATATAAAATGGATGGTATTTTTTTTTTAATTCCCCAATTTGACAAGGGAATAAGAGTACCTTGAAGTTTTAATTTGTATATATTTATTTTAAGAAGTAAAACTTTCTTTATTCATAGATGACATGATTGCCAATTTAGAAAATCCTACAGTCTACAAAAAAGTCACCAGAACTAATGAGTACAGTAGACCTGTAGATAGGATATCAATTATATCTCTAAATACTGAAGCTGAATAACTTACACTTATTTTCCACATAGATGTCTTCTTTGGTCAATACCCTACTGACGTCTTTTCACCAGTTTTCAGGCAGTGATAACTACTGTTGTTTTGTTGATTTTTTAGGAACATTTTATTACAGATAGATAACTATCGTTTCAGTTAGTCTCATTGGTTGTAAGGAATAGAGACTTAGGCCAGCTCAGCTGAGGCAGATCCATGGTGAGAATTTATGAGATAGTAAAGAAGACTACGATCTTGAGGAAATCTGAGAATTGACAGCCAGTTTCGAATGGACCTCTAGAAGTTAGGCCTGAGCATTTTTAGTGTTCTGCCATTAACTTGGTTCAGCTGTGGACCCAGTCTCTTCTCCCTTCCTCTCACATCCCCCACTTCTCCTTTGTCTTGTCTCTACTTCATAGCTTCAGCTTCCCCATAATGTTGCCCTGCTCATGTATCAGGCTTTCTCAGGTTCCTAAGGTACAAACCCTCTTCCCACAAAAGTGCATGTACCCCACTCACCCCAAACTTGGACAAATTTGCATAGAATTTCAGGTGGTCCACAGACTTCCCTAGTTGAGAACACCTGGTCTAGGTTAATTAATATGGTCAGCTGGTGAGAGTTCCTTGGACACTGGCCTAAGCCTGGCTGAGGGGCCATCAGGATGGGGATGGACTAGCAGGCAGCAACCCTGCTGCAGGGCTAGACTCCTCCTGGGTTTCCTGGAGGTAAAGAGGCCAGAGGTGAGAGGCCTAGCAGGCTGCATCCCTCTTAGTATTTATGAAGATTAAAAACTCCTCAAAGTGGAAGAGATAGATTATTTTTCTAAAATGACAAAAATAAGACACTTACTAAGGCTCTACAGGGATTAATTTCTGAACATGTAAAATGTTGATTTGTTTTAGAAAAATTTAGGTTTAAAAATTTCAAAATAATTAGCCTGTTTTTTTAAAGCTATTTGGGAAGTATCACTAGAAGCATTCTGTAAATGATAAATATAAACATGACCAAGTTATGAAGGATTTCCTATTTAGTAGAAAATCTTATATTTTATTGTAAATTACTTTTCTCCCCAAAGAGTATGTCTTAAAGACTGTGAACAATTAATATGTTTTAAAAAATTGCTCTTTCCTTTGTAGCTGATGGAAAATATTTTCTTTCTTTTTTTTAAAATTATTTTGTGTCCCTCATGACTTTTAAAGAGGGCTCCTTTTTTTAAAATTTATTTTATTTATTTATTTTTGGCTGCGTTGGGTCTTCGTTGCTGTGCGTGGGCTTTCTCTAGTTGTGGTGAGTGGGGGCTACTCTTCGTTGTGGTGTGCAGACTTCTCATTGCGGTGGCTTCTCTTGTTGTGGAGCACCGGCTCTAGGCACACGGGCTCAGTAGTTGTGGCACGTGGGCTTCAGTAGTTGTGGTTCGTGGGCTCTAGAGTGCAGGCTCAGTAGTTGTGGTGCACAGGCTTAGTTGCTCTGCAGCATGTGGGATCTTCCCGGACCAGGGCTCGAACCCGTGTCCCCTGCCTTGGCAGGCGGATTCTTTTTTTATTTATTTATTTATTTATTTATTTATGGCTGTGTTGGGTCTTCGTTTCTGTGCGAGGGCTTTCTCTAGTTGTGACAAGCGGGGGCCACTCTTCATCGCGGTGCGCGGGCCTCTCACTATCGCGGCCTCTCGTTGCGGAGCACAGGCTCCAGACGCGCAGGCTCAGTAATTGTGGCTCACGGGCCTAGTTGCTCCGTGGCATGTGGGATCTTCCCAGACCAGGGCTCGAACCCGTGTCCCCTGCATTAGCAGGCAGATTCTCAACCACTGCGCCACCAGGGAAGCCCCGACAGGCGGATTCTTAACCACTGCGCCAGCAGGGAAGCCGGATGGAAAATATTTTCTATTTGATATATGTTAAGTTAGCCAAATAACAAAGCACTCAAACGAAAAGAGAAGTCTTAGGATGAACACCCATACTCTTCCTCCCCCCAACATGTAAGTATCGTATTTCTGAAATGTAAAAACAAAGCATTTTAAATTAAAAAATTGGAACATAAAAGTACATAGAAGAAAGATAATGTTCCACTTTCCACTCCCAGCCTCCTTTCCTGATACCTAGCTTTCTGGCCATTTAGGTGCAGGTAAGGGCTTCAGGGGGAAAATAATAATGACTACCAGGAGAGGAGGTTCTGGGGAGGAGCAGGTTGGGGAGCAGTTAGAACAGGGGAAAGGGCTAATCCCACAAGAAGATTAAGTGGACAATAACTCCAAGAGAAAATGCTGCCTCTCTCTTATACTACATCTGACCTCCTGAAATGCCAAGGTGGAAAAAGAGACATTCCAGATCCAGGGTGACAAGAGGAGGAGGGGTTGAGGGTTCCCGCTGCCTTGCTTGGGTGGGAGGCAGGATCGGGAACCTGAACTCCCTTAGTGTCACTTGATGAGAGTCTACCTGGGCCCAAATCCCTTTCTTCCTGTCTTTTGTATCCTCTGAGTAATGATTCCTGTTGCAGAGGAGGAAAAACTTCTGGTCAAGGAATGCGGGGAAAAGCAACGGTCCAGGAACGCTGTAAGTTTGTGTTCCGACTGAAGAAGCTTGGGGTAACCCTGGCACCAGGATGGCTGGGGACTGAGGGCAGAATCCTCAAGTGGGTCAGAGTCTTGTTTTCTGGTCACACCTTCCTTACCCAAAGTCCATTTTGAGTGGTCCTGGGGGCAAGCAGTTTATGAATATGGACACAGGTATATGCTGGAAAGCTTTCCACTCAGCCCCTGCTCCCAGTGTCCCACACCCATTTTGGTGCCAAACATTTTGGTAGTAGGAGTGGGGAAACCAATCACCGGAGGAGGAAACAAAGAGACACAGAGAGTGAAAGTTTTACTCTAAATAGTCACCCCTCGTCCACCATTGTGGGTATTTAAAAGAGGAGGAGTACCAAAGGCTGAGGATGGCTATGGATAAAGGAGGGACAAAGTTGGGATATATAGTTTTGGGAGACGCCGGGCGGGTCCGGGAAGGGCCGGGCGGCTGCAGGTCCGCACTGAGTTCTTGCTGCAGCCCCCGCTTCCCCGACCCCAACCATCCGCAAGTCTGAGGTTCGTCGGGTCAGGCGAGAATGCGGCGGCGGAGGAGGAGACAGCAAGGAAAGGCGAAGTCGATGCGAGGGACAGTGGTGGGGGGCGGGAACAGAGCCCAGCCTGAAGCTCCCCTCCGGATCCTCCCTTTTTGTGCCCGCATACGCCTGGGGAAGCATCTACGTACAGGAAAAAATGGTGAGTTTTAAAGGAGGAAGGAGAGGGAAGCGTGCGGGAAGACGGAGTTCCGTCTGGAGGCCCCCTGGAGGGCACACGAGTCCTCTTAGGTGGGAAAAATAGAATTTCAGAAACCATTGAAATCTGAATCTTGAAAGGTGCATAGTAGGGCCTCTGTCCTCGGTGCTGATCTTCCCGTCAAGCATTCAGTCCTTTCGCTTGCCTCTTCTCTCCTACGAGTAATGGAGTCCAAAGTAGAATAAGCAGGGGGAAAAAAATCTCAACATGGAAAATGTTCCCCAGGAAAAAAAGGAAAAGGAAAAAGAAGGAGGAGATCCTGCCCCTGTGGAGAATGGAGAGGAAGCTCGCCCTGTGGGAGGGAATGAAAGCTAGAAGCCTGAAGGCAATATTAGAAGGGGTTGGGCTCTGCTTTCCCAGGATTTTAGGCTTGTCAATAACATTAACGTGATAGACATAGACGGAGATGCAGATGATACCGAAAGGTTCACGGAAAAGATGAGAGAGTTAAACTCAGGGCAATGAAGTTAAGGTATAGTTTATCTGGCCTTAGTAGGACCACCCTCATCATTGCCACCATGAGGAATTTTTCCTTATGCCTTGAAAACTGAGGTTTTCTCTGAGGTTAATACTTTTCAACCTTGTTTTCTGTTTATTTGCCTTTTCTTGGTGTAATTTTACTCATTCAATTGCTTCAAAACTTTCAGTACTGTCAGCATCTATTTGAATATTGAATTCAGACCAAATCCACAAGTTTTTCTTTGTCAGCAGAGGTGTTTCACCCATTTGAATAGAAAGATGTTCATTGTGTGTTTCAAAAGTGAAAAAAAAGTTAGAAAGCAGTGTGTAAATTTATCGTTGCTTCATTTTAGAACATATATATTTATGTATTACATATATTAACAATGAGTCTTAAAATATATATACTAAAATGTGGGTGTTTATCTTTAGATGGCATAATTTTGAATGATTTAATTTCTTTCTCTTTTATAACTGTATTTTCCCCAAATTTGTATTTATTACTTACACCCTTAAATGTAATAAAAGTAACAAAAGTCATGTGTCAATCAGCTTTTTAAACAAGTGTCATTTAATAAAAACTTGTTAAAAGAACAAAAAATGCATTTCAAGGTTTTTTTTTTTAGAATTTCTTTTTTAGCAATATAACCCTAGTATTTATCACCCTGACATTCTTTTAAAGGGTCACCCTTGTCATTCATGAAAAGAGAATACTCTTTACCTCCCAAGGCTGCTGAGCGGATCAGATGAGGTACCCTATGTGTGAACTTTGTTGGCTTGGACCCTACCTGACTCCCCTGCCCTTTCAGAACCCTGGACTGCAATGATACTTAGGGAGAACTGAGGGATATCTAACCTATGCCCAGGGACAATTTCAGGCAACTGAGAAGTAGGTGCCACCCTCCTCTGGATACTGCCATGTCTTCTAGACTCTACTGTCATTTCTCCTTCATCTTATTCCTTCTGCTGACAGAGGTTTTGGAGTCCTCAAGGTGACAAAGCCTTCCTGATTTCTGTGAGATCATTGTTACACTTATGAAGGTGGGTACTACACAAAAGTGCCTCAGCAAATAATGTCTTAGCCAAGGTCTTAGTAAAAACAGGAATTTCTTATTTTACTTATAGGTCCTCTGCTCTCTAGGGACTCAGACATGATTCCATTTGGGTGGAGAGTGCTGGGTTAAGACATGAATAAAACAAAATGATGACTTGAACAGTTGGAGTCAGCCACTTACTACCTTAATTATAATAAAGACTATATATTTTTTCTGCTAGTAAAAATTTACAAGAATAATCTCCAGATGGTGACAACATTGACTTTCTGCCTGCCATGTTATTTCCAGAGGTGACTTCTCTCTCAGGACACTCTACAGTCTCTTATATAAAAAATTCTCGGCAGACCCACTCACTAGGGCAACAGACACACATGAAGTATATAAATTACAGAGATATTCACTTTCTTTGATCAAAACTGAGTAACATTAGCCAAATCTGATATTATCCCTACATGAAAGAGTTTAAAATATTTTGTAAGATAAAAAAAAATTCCTAAAAGTGTTAGCAATTACTCCTCTGCAGAACTGTGCCATTCTCATAGCATGTACAGTTTCTTTATCAACCTTATACTCCTAGTGTCTATTACAATGTTTGAAATATTGTAAATGTTGAATAAATGTTTAATAGGGCCATTTTGACTCTGTGGGGATCCTCAAGTCCTTTACCTAGTTCTACTCTTGACTAAAGAATAGCAGGTAAGTCATTTCATTTCTCTAGAGGCAAAGACATGCATTTCCTAGGGAGCCTAGTAGAGGCCAGATGGCACGCTAAATTAAAACACGAATAAAATTTAGCGAGATTTTCATAGTGTGTCACACAGACTGCCTGATTTAGAATCTCCTGTTGTAACAGAGAAGAACAAACCTGACTCCATATTGGATCTACTCCTTTAGCTCTAACTTTTGTGCTCTGTTGCCTGTGCTTAGTTATGCTGGCTCTGTACCTTTGTAAAGGAATGTTGCCTGTAGCCTGAAATATACATAATAGCCCTTTCTCAAGGCTCTGCCTCCCAGGCTTGTCCTTTAAAGGTCTAACACTTTTCATCCATATAGAGATAAAAGTTGTAGAACAGAGAATAACACTTGTCTTGTTGGAGGTTTACAGGAACATCGTGACCAGACCTACCTGGATAGCTGCAAGAACAAAGGATTATCACGTCCCCTCCAGGGTCTGGTGGGCACCAAGAAGTTTGTAACAATCAGCCACACCCTCTCCTCTTTTTGTATAAAGGAAGCCTGAATTCTAACTCTGGTAAGACGGTTCTTTGGGACACTAGTCTGCCATCTTCTCGGTCTGCTGGCTTACAAATAAAGTCGGTATTCATTGCCCCAACACCTTGTCTCTTAATTTATTGGCCTGGTCTGTGGCAAGCAGTAGGAGCTTGGACTCGGTAACGCTCTCTATTGCTAATAATGTAGACTCTGGCACCCTTCTCTGGATTACATGAATCAATCATACTTCCAACTGGGCCCCAGAACATGTATTGTTAACATGCTTCCCTGAGAGATTCTGATGTGTACTAACACTGGAGAACCACTGGTGGTACAGTGGAAACAGTTATATTAAGTACTGCCTTAGTTCATTTGGGCTGCGATAACAAAAATACCATAGATTGGATGGCTTAAATAACAGAAGTTTATTTTTCCTTGTTCTGGGGATAGGAAGTCCAAGATCAAGGCACTGGCAGATTTGGTTTTTGGAAAGGGCCCGCTTCCTGATTCGTAGACTGCAATCTCCTTTCTGTGCCCTCATACTGTGGACAAAGCAAGGGAGGTTGCTGGGGTATCTTTTATAGTGGCACTAATCCCATTCATGAGGGCTCCATCCTCAGGACTTAATCACTTTTTAAAGGCCCAAACTCCAATTACCATCACAGTGGGGATTAGGTTTCAACATATGAATTTCAGGGGGACACAACAAATAGGTCTAGAAAAAGACTGCAAGGAAATACATCAAAATGTCAGAGATTCTAGCAATGCATATATCACATGACCTAAATTGTCTTATTCTATGTTAGGATCAATTTTTTAGAATCTTTTAACATTTCTCACATTGAAATATATCATAAAATACATGTGTAGATTTTATGTGATAGTTTTATTCTTTCTTTAAAAAGGTGTTACTGAATCAATGGTGTATGTTGCTGATGCTGTAATCTAATAATCAAGAAAGTAAAGTGCATAAACATATATGGGAATGTGCCTACACAAATAGAAAAAGACATAAAGGAATTCACCATTGAAGACATGTGGGAATGGATGTGTGATAAAATGTAATTTTTCTGCTGTTATTTACTTCAATGTCTGGTTTTTAGATTTTTACTTTTTGTACAGTTATAATCTTATTGTCATTAAAACACTTCTGAATATATATATGTCATCATGTTAATTTGGACTATGCAGAAAAATGGTAATAATAACAATATTCATAACATACTTTTAGCATGCACCATATTAGTGACAGTGTTCTCAGCTATTTACAGGTACTAATCAATCCATTCCTCAGAAGAAAACTGTGAGGGCTATACTATCAATGTACCCATTTTCCGTAGGAGGAAACTGAGGCACATAGAGATTAAGCAAATTACCTGTAATTGTATAGCTAGTAAGTTTTAAAACCAGGATATAGCCCAAACTATTGGGTCCAGAATCAGTGCTCTCAGCCTCTCAATAAAACAAATACCTAATCCATTAAAGCAATGATTGGAACAGCCACCTATTTTCTTAAATATAATTTTAAAATGGCTGTTTTTTAGATATCTTAGTAGTGGCAAATTCCAATCCTATTGTTTCCTCTAAAGGGAGACGGGTTTCCCCTCACATTGAATAAAATTAGGCATAGTAGAGATAATCAGGCCATCGATGTTGGGAACCAAAAAGGAAAAAAAAGCAAAAGGAAAAAAATGGAGTCCCTAATATTGAGGACTTGAGAGGTAATCATGTTAAGTCCAAGGAGTTAAGGAACACCTGGAGACAGCCACCTATTTTCTTAAATATAATTTTAAAATTTTGTTGTTTTGAAACATATTTTAGTAGCAGCAAATCCTAATCCCACTGTTTCTTCTAAAAGGAATTGTATTTTCTCTCACAT
The DNA here is from genome assembly GCF_965194805.1 of Balaenoptera borealis. Lineage (NCBI taxonomy): Eukaryota > Metazoa > Chordata > Mammalia > Artiodactyla > Balaenopteridae > Balaenoptera > Balaenoptera borealis. The sequence goes on from NW_028123647.1 coordinate 58,326, forward strand.
TGAATAAAACTGGGCATAGTGGAGATAATCAGGCAATCGATGCTGGGAAGCAAAAAGGAAAAAAATGGAGTCTCTGACTGGAGAGGTAATCATGTTAAGTTCAACTTGTGAGGAAGATGAAATTAGGGGAGAGCAGAAACTGTGAAGAAGTAGAAGCAAGGACACAGAGAAAAGCTTTCCAGGAGAAAATTAAGTCACCTGTCAGCAGTGGGTGAAGATAGGCATTTGTTGTATGAATGCATATTTTGTGGGAAAGAACGTGCCAAGTAGACTTTGTCAATCTCTTTGATTCATACACATTTTCAAAACTGAATAGGTACTGTGGGGTAGATAATATCTCCTAACTTGTTTTTAAAAATAATGACAGATTTATTTTTCTCTTTTAGCAAAACTTGGATGTCTATTGAAGAAACTTAAAAAGTAAAGGGTCACCTTTGTGACCAGAGCCAGCATTGCAGCTTGAACATCACTGAGCTGGAAGCCCGGGACAGAGAAACAGTGTTAATCTTGATTAATGGTGGAACAAATTTTGGACCTGTTGAGACTGAGGTAAGTTTGGGACATTCAGGAGGAAAGTTCCACTAGAGAATTGGATAAAAGTCTGTAGGGCCAAAGAGTAGTTGGGCTGGACATGTGGAATTGTAGTGACAACTGCAGAAGTGAATGGGATCAGCCAAGGAGAGCATGGAGACAAAGAAGAGAGAGGACTTGCAATATTCAGGGAAGCAATACAGCTCAGGCTCTAAGAGTCCAGGTGTTGGAACTTGTCACTTCTAATTGGTCTAAATCTCCACTCGGCCTCTCAGTATTCCAGTAAAATAAAACTATGAGATGGTTATATAAGATTCACATTGAATATAAGAACAGAGAAAGGGTGAAACCAAGAAAATGTTGAAAGGTATATTATGCAAATTGTATCTGTAAGAATGCTGGTACCGCTTTTTAAATATCAAACAAGGTAGAATTCAAGGCAATGGATATTTATATAGATAAAGAGGGACATTTAATAAAGAGAAAAGATCAATCCACCAGATGGTATCCTAATCCTTTATTTATATGCACCTAAAGGCATAAAGCAAAAAATAAAAATCAGAATAACAGGACAAGTAGAAAAATTCATAATTATAGTGAGAAGGAACAATGTAAGTTTCTAGGTAACTAATAGTATGGTGGTGCAGTGGTTAAGAATCCACCTGCCAACGCAGGGGACATGGGTTCGATTCCTGGTCTGGGAAGATCCCACATGCCGTGGAGCAACTAAGCCCGTGTGCCACAACTACTGAGCCGGTGCTCTAGAGCCCGTGAGCCACAACTACTAAGCCCACGCACTGCAACTACTGAAGCCCGCGTGCTCTAGGGCCCACGTGCCACAACTACTGAGCCTGTGTGCTGCAATTACTGAAGCCCGCGCACCTAGAGCCCGTGCTCTGCAACGAGAAGTCACCACAATGAGAAACCTGCACACCACAACAAAGAGTAGCCCCTGCTCACCACAACTAGAGAAAGCCCGCATGCAGCAACGAAGACCCAACACAGCCAAAATTAATTGATTAATTAATTAATTTTAAAAAAAGAACTAAGTACACATCCCCAGAAATTCCATTCACAGGAATTTTTTAAAAATAATAATACATATAAAAAAGTATCCAACAAAGTAGGCCTTAAGGAAAGAAATATTACTAGGGATAGAGATATATTTTATAATGGTAACATAGTCAATATAATATGAAGGTACTAAAATTCTAAATCTGTATGCTTCTAGTAACATTGCTTCAAAATATACAATACAAAAAGTATCAGAAATAAAAGGAGAAGTAGAGAAATCTAAAGTAAGTGTGGGACATGTAAATATACCTCAGTAAAAGATTGATAGAAGAATCAGAAAATAATATCAGTAGAAGTATTGAAGATTTAAGCAACTAGAATAACAAATTTGACCTAATTTACACACATAGACCAATACAACCTACAATTGCAGAATATAAATTCTTTTCAAGGCAAATGGGACATTTGCTAAAATTGACCTTCTACTAGGTCCATTAACCAACTATCAATGAATTTCAAAGTATTGGAATAGTTCAGAATATGTTCTCTGATGACAGATGAATAATAAAGCTAATAATTAATAACAAATAGATAACAACAAGAAAATCTCAAAGTGTTTGGAAATTAATCAGTACATTTCTCATGAGTAAAAATAGAAAATCAAATTTAGCATTATTTTTTTTTCTTTTCTTTTTTTACTGTATTAAAATACTGAGTTTATTTCACATGTATATTTTTGTCTCCCCACCATTTCCATTTGTCTGACCACCACTACTACTATGTCCTATCATAACATTCCATACATACTTAAAACCAAGCAAAGGGTGGAGTTCCAACTTGAAAAACTAAACAGGCATTTTGGACAACACATTCTTGGCAATGGAACCTGGACAACATTTATCAGACATGGTAGGGAAAGTTCTCACTCTGCATTATAAAAAGGACAGCCAGATATCTACTGTTACAGAGATGAAATAAGACGGAAAAATTTAACAAACTGTTTAAACTATTTTCTTAAAGAGACTTCCTCCACTGCAGAGATCTTGAAGAGCCTCCTGGTCAGTCATCCGGAAACAATTCTTCACATAATTGATGAATTTGGCTTCCGCTTTGGGAAGGGAACCACCTTTTTCTATACTTGCTTGCATTTTTGCTTTAATGTCTTCTACAGAGCTAGGTCCTTTCGGTGTTTTAGGAGTTTTTTCCTGTTTTTTGAAGGATTCTTGACCTTTTGATCTTGGTGTTGATGGTTTTGAGTCTTTTCCATTCTGGTTTGATTTTTGTGCATTTTTGGCTGGAGTATCTCATACGGATTTCTTTACTGGAGTTTTTCTTCAGCTTCCTCATCATCAGAGTAATCATCATCATCGTCATCATCGTCGTCGTCATCATCATCATCATCATCATCATCTTCATCAGCAGCAAGTTTCACTTTTTTCTGTGGAACCTTGCTACCACTTCCAGGGGCAGAACGCTTTCCAGATATACTTAGGAGTTTCACATCCTCCTCCTCTTCATCTTCTGACTCTGCATCTTCCTCCACAGCTACTAAGTGCTGTCCGCTAATATGCACAGGCCCTGAACCACACTTCAACTGTAAGACCACAGGTGGTGTTATTTCAAAGCCCCCAAGGGAAACCGTTGGCTGCACAGACATTTTCAAAGTTGCCAGTGTTACTTTAATTGGACTGCCTTCATAATTCATCGCCTCTGCTTCGACAATGTGCAATTCATCCTTTGCACCAGCCCCTAAACTGACCGTTCTTAAAGATAACTGGTGCTCATTTTCATCATTATCCACCTTAAAGTGATAATCTTTGTCGGCCTTTAGTTCACAACCGAAAAGATAGTTCTGGGGCCTCAGGGGACTCATGTCCATGTCCATCAAATCTTCCATGGGTTGGTGGCACACACTTCGGTGGGAGAGAAAGTGGACGGAGATAAAAGACTACCGTTTGAAGGAACAGTCGCGCAGGACGGAATCAGACCAGGGAAAAAGCTAGCATTATTTTTAATTGAGTGATAATGAAAACACAGCATATGAAAACCTGTGGGATGCAGCTATCTGTGCTTAGTAAGAAATTCTATATCCTTAAATGCATATATTAGAAAAGAAGAAAGGCTGAAAAATATCGATGATCTAAGTTTGCTTGTCAATACATTTTGGAGAAAACACCAACAAAAATCTTAAGGCACAATTCTTAAGGCAGGAAATAAGAATAGAAACTAATGAAAGAGAAATGAAACACACAAAAGAAAGAAACAGACAAAATTTTAGTCTAGGTACATACTAATAAAATCAAAACCCTCTAACAAAATTGATCAAGATAAAAAGAGAAGACACAAAGTAAATGTCAGGGGTAAAAGAACAACAGTACATATTCTACAGATTTTAAAAAAGAGAATAAAAGGATAATATGAACAATTTCATACCATTAAATTTAAGAATTTAGATTGTGCATGAATTTATTAAAAAACAACTTACCAAAAGGGAAAAAAGAAGAAATAGAAAATCTGAACAGTCCCATATCTATTAAATGAATTGAATTGCAAGTGAAAATAATGCAATATATCCACTTTGGTGATGACAGCGGGAGGACCTATGAAGACCCACTTGAGAGCTAAATGAACAGAGCAGGAAAAAACTATAAAAACATTTAATGTCTCTAGAAATTGTCCTAAGGGAAAACAGCAAATGAAGAAACATTTATTTCAAAAAATCTACTAAAACTTGGTAAAAATAGCAAGGATTTCTGGCATTTTAATCAGGACCTGCTCCCTCCTTCCTTTCTGTCCCTAGCTCAGCTTAAAGGAAACTCTACTCTGGACAGGCATGGCCAGGAAGGCAGGATTCCCTTTCCCCTCAGCTCCCAATCAAGGCTTATGATATCTTCACTGAGAGGGCAGGCCACCAGCATTTCTCATTCCCTCCAAATCAGAGTTGAAAGGCTAAGTTCTTGGTGAGTATGGCCAAGAGGTCATGGATTCCCTTCTTCTAACCAGTCACTACCCATAGGGCAAAGGCTCTACCCAACAGTGGCAGACCAAGAATATAGTGGCCCTGATTGCTCTCACTCCAGCTTGCTCTTAGAGCAGAGGTTCCAAGCTAGGAGAAACAAGCCAAAAAACCGAAGAGCCTACTGCCCTGCCTAGAGTAGCAGCTCAGAGTCTTTGCCCAGAGAAGGAAGCAGTCCTTAAAAACAGAGGGCTCCTAAGTTCTCCCCAAAAGGACTGGCTTAATGTGAAACATAGTTTGGGGAAGATCAAGCTTAAAAGTACTCTAGGAAACAATATCTTCCCTTAATTAAGAACAACAAGTTAAATCATAGGCCAGCTGGTACACCAGAGAGAATCAGGGAAAGAGTTAGTAAAGAAGAATCCATATATACAATGGAATATTACTCAGCCATAAAAAGGAACAAAATTGAGTCATTAGTTGAGACGTGGATGGATCTAGAGACTGTCATACAGAGTGAAGTAAGTCAGAAAGAGAAAAACAAATATCGTATATTAACGCATGTATGTGGAACCTAGAAAAATGGTACAGATGAACGGGTTGCAGGGCAGAATTTGAGACACAGATGTAGAGAACAAACGTATGGACACCAAGAGGGGAAAACTGCGGTGGGGTGGGGATGGTGGTGTGCTGAATTGGGCGATTGGGATTGACATGTATACAGTGATGTGTATAAAATGGATGACTGATTAAAAAAATAAAAAAGAAGAATCTGCTGGGGGTCAGAATAAACGTCAAAGACTGGCCTCAAAAACTACTCCTGACTGAATTTAATTTGATCAGACTGTTGAGCATATTATGCCCCAAGGCTTTGTTGAAAACAACAGAGCACTCAGTCTATAATTAGTGGAGCCTAACAGGCCAAGTGTAATACCAAATGAAGCAGACAGTTTAATACCGAGATTAAAGAAAGAGACAGTCAAAAAGAGTGTTGGTAAAAACCAATTGTAATCCTAGGATACCTGTGCATGTCCCCAAGTTTGCACCATCTGAGGAGTGACACCAGAAGGTTCACATAGTAGGGAAAATGGGCCAAGTCACAAGACAAATGAGTAAACAACAACCAAAGCAAGGAGTAGGAAAAAGGGGGAGGTGAATCAGTATCCAAAGATGTAAAAATAAATTAAACTATACAGATTTCAACAAAAATTACAATATATGCTGTCAAAGAAAAATTGCACTGGACAGAGTTAAATATCAAAGGAAGATGTTTTTCTTGAGACTGAACTCAACTATAAATACAACAATGACAGCAGGGGATTTATAATCAAAAGGTAGGGAGAGGGAGTCACTAGATTAAAAATTAACAAAAGTAACTTGATTAGATATCAAGAGTGAGGGGAAGAGGAACTTAATTGAATTTCAAGTATGGGAGGATTCTTGCTAAACTGGCTTAGCAGGATTCTTGCTAGAACTGGGCTCAGCAGGATTCTTTACTAAAACTGTTCTTGACAGCCCAGTCAAGAAAACTCAAAGGATCCCGATTAGCCTGCAAGAGGGAGGGAATATGGGGATATATGTATACGTACAGCTGATTCACTTTGTGATACAGCAGAAACTAACACACCATTGTAAAGCAATTATACTCAAATAAAGATGTTAAAAAAAAAAGAAGGGAGTCCTTCTCAGTACAAAGAAACAGGCATATGAGACCCACATACAGGAAAGAGGGCCAAAAAAGGTGTAACACATACAGAAAGAAATGGTAGAAGCCCTTCCTTATCAGTAATTACTTGAAAGGTAAATGGATTAAACTCTAATCAAAGAGCAGAGATTGGCAGGATGGATAAAAACCATGATCTAACTATATGCTGTCTACAAGAGACTCACTTTAGATTCAAAGACATATATAGATTGAAAAGATAGTAAAACATATTTCATGCAAATAATAACCAAAAGATAGCTGTATATCTATAGGATTATTAAACAAAATAGACTTTAAGATAAAAAAAAGTTACAAGAGACAAAGGACATTATATATTGATAAAAAGTTAAATTCATCAATAAGATGTAAAAATTATAGGCATATATGTATGCAACAACAGAAGCCCAGAATATATGAAGCAAACATGACAGAATTGAAGGGAGAAATAGGCAGTTCTAGACTAATACTTGGAGACTTCAACACCCCAGTTTCAGTAATGGATATCACATCTAGACAAAAGACCAATAAGGTTAGAGGTCTTAAACAACTCTATAACTCTATAAACTAACTAGACCTAGCAAACATATAGAACATGACACACAACAACAGCAGAATAAACATTCTTCTTAAGTGCACATGGAACATACTCAAGGATAGGACTTCATTTAGGCCACAAAACAAGTCTCAATACATTTGAAAAGATTAGGGTAATACAAAGTATCTTCTCTGGCCACAATTCAATGTAAAAAGAACTCCTACAACTCAACAAGAAGACAAGCGAATTAAGAATGGTGAAAGGACTTGAATCTCCAAAGAAGATATAATAACGAGTGACCAATAAGCACATGAAAAGGTATTCAATATCATTTAACACAGCAAAATACAAAGTAAAAGTAAAATGAGATACCACTTCACACTCACTAGGATATCTATAATAATAAAAAAAAGGAAAATAACAGGTCTTGGCAAGGATGTGGAGAATTGGAACACTTGAGCATTGCTGGTGGGAATGTAAAATAGTGAAGCTGCTATGGAAAACCTTTGGCAGTTCCTCAAAAAGTTAAACATAGAATTACCATATGACTCAGTAATTCCATTCTTAGGTATATCCCTAAGAAAATTGAAAACAAGGACACAAACATATACTTGTTCATGAATGTTCGTTGCAGCATTATTCACAACAGGTAAAAGGTGGAAACAATTCAAGTTCCCACCAAGAGATGAATGTGTAAACAAAATGTAGTATATGCATACTATTGAATATTATTCATCCATAAAATGAAGCTCTGAAGCATGCTAACAACATGGATGAATTTTCAAAACATCATGCTAAATGCAATAAGCCAGACACAAAAGGACAATATTGTATGATTCCACGAATATAAAATATTCTAAAATAGACAAGTTAGTTGAGCTGGACGGTAGATTGGGGATTACCAGGGATGGGGGGAAGGAGGGAAATGGGGAGTTATTGCTTAATGGGTACAGAGTTTCTGCTTTAATTGATGAAATAGTTTTAGAAATAGATAGGAGTGATGGTTGCACAACATTGTAAATGTAATTAATGCCACTGATTTGTACACTTAAAATGGTTTAAATGAAAAGTTTTATTTTATATATGTTTTACCAAAATAAAACCCAAAAACTACAGGGATGACATGATCTGAAAATCCGTTGTTACTATGTTGCTTCTCTCAGTATTCAACCTGTTGATTGAATTCTTATTAGGATTCACTTTCAGCCATTAGCTCTCTTAGTTGCTTTACTAAATTTGTGTTTATTTCTTAGAGAAAACTGAAGTAAACAGTGAACGTCAGTTTTAAATGAGACTAGAATAAGATTTTACTTGAAACAAAAATCAATTCTATTTCTATTTCGCATCAATGAGCACACTGAAAATAAAATTAAGAAAAAATCCATTTAAAATAGCATCAAAAAGAATAAAATATGTTGGAATAAATTTGAAAAAAGTGCAAACTTGTACTCTGAAAACTACAAAATATTTTTGAAAGAAATTTCAATACAATTTTTATCAAAATCCTGCTACCATTTTGTATAAATTGATAAACGATCCTAAAATTCATATGGAAATTAATGGGATCCCAAATAACGAAAACAGTCTTGAAAAAGACCAAAGCAGGAGAAGTCCACTTTATGATTTCAAAACTCTCTACAAAGCTACATAATCAAAACAGTGTGATACTAGCATAAGGATAGACATAAAGATCTATGGGACAGAATTGAAGATCCAAACATAAACCCATATATTGATAGTCAATTGATTTTAGATAAGAGTGCCAGAGTGTCAAGACTATTCAATGGGGGGCGGAGGGAACAGTGTTTTTTTTTTTTTTTTTTGAGGTGAGGTTTATTTATTTATTTATTTTTGACGGATGGATGTCTAGTTGTTCTAACACCATTTGCTGAAAGGACTATTCTTTCTTCATTTGCACCTTTGTCAAAAATCAATTGATCATCTTTGTGTGGGACTATTTCTGGACTCTTTATTCTGTTTCAGTGATCTATTATCTTTCTCTTACCAATACCACACTGTCTTGATTACTGTAGCTTTGCATTAAGTCTTAAAATCGCATAGTGTGATTTCTCCAACATTTTTTCATAATTGTTTTGGCTATTCTAGTTCCTTTACCTTTCCATTTAAATTTTAGAATCAACTTGTCTATTTTTTATTTAAAAAGTTCTTCTGGCATTTTGATTGGATTTGCATTTAATTTATAGATCAATTTGGAGAGAACTGACATCTTTACAACGTTTAGTCTTCCAATCTATGAATATAGTATGGGAACGGTCTTTTTAACAAACAGTGCTTGGAGAACAGATATCCAGAAGAATGAAGTTGGATACTTACCTCACACCATATATAAAATTTAGCTCAAAATAGACCTAAGACCTAAATGTAAAAGCTGAAACAATAAAACTCCTAGAAGAAAACAAAAGTGTACATCTTTGTGACCTTGGACTAGGCAATGGTTCTTTAGATATGATCTCTAAAGCACAAGGATCAAATGAAAAAATAGGCAAACAGGACATCATCAAAATGAAACTTTTGTACTTCAAAGACAATCAGAATGTGAATAAACAACCCACTCATTTATAATAAAAAAAAACTCCTATTCAACTAAAAACAGTAGGTAACTTCCTTAATGTGATAAATAGAACCTTAAATAATAATTAATAAACCTTCAACAACCCTGATACTTTAATGGTACAAAATGGAGGGTTTACCCCTTGATAGCATGGTGGAGACAAAGATTCCTTTCATCACTTCTACTAAAAAAATGTGTTGTAAGTCATAGCCTATACAGTAAGGTAAGAAAAAATGTTTAAGAATTGAAAAGGAAGAAATAAAGCTGTCATTATTTGCAGGCAACATGATTGTTATATACAAAATCCAAAAGAATCTACAGACATAATATATACATTAATAAGTAAATTTAGCAAGTAGCTGGGTGCAATGTCAATATTCAACACTGAATTGTATTTCTATGTATCATTAACAAACAATTAAAAAGAAACAAAAATTTACCATTTACAATTGTGTAAGAGAATATTAAATACTTGGGAGTAAATCTAACAAAGATGTGCAAGACCTCTACACAATAAACTACAAAATATTATTGAGAGAACTTAATGAATACTTATGTAAATGAATACATAAATGCATAAATAGACAAAATGTGACAAACTTCTCAAATTGATGTATCCCAATGGAAATAACAATATTTACAAAACATCCAGCTATATCAAAAATAAAAAATAATCAAAGAAAACTTTGATCCTCTTTCCTAATCTATTTTTCATCTCTTATCACAAGTAGCTGATTTTGTCCATATTTCCTCAATTTGAATTTTTGAAAACAAAAATTTTATTTCACCAGCTTATCCCCAACCACACTTACAAAAAACGTTAGTCATTTTTATGTTTATTTTACTCATTTAAAAATATTTTGTATTTCCTTGAACCAAAAACATCCTCAATTGTAAGTTGCATCACTTAATTTCAATACTCTTTTCAGGATAAACAATATAAGGGTAAACATTCCACGTAAAATACATTCCAATTTCAGAAATGCTAAAATATGAAAAACCTGCAAGCCTTAGAACTCATAAACAGAAGTTAATTATGTTCATTCTTTGGATACAATGTTCAAACAACAGTGAATAGTTTGATTTGTTTCTCTGTACCCTTTCTGTGTATTATTATAATTAATATTTTTGACATTATCTATAGGGTTTCACAACACTTATTTGCTCTTTCCATTCCTTTTCTTGTCTCCAGGACAACAGGGCGCTAGTACCTGAAAGACTTTATGGGACTAGAAATACTTCAACACAATTCTGTTGTTCATTATGGGAGGGCTATGTCACCAGTGAATGCCAGTCACCAATTTCCCTTCACTCTATCCCTGCCCTCTTATTTCACTCTCCCCCCATCATCACATCACACATTTTTGTCTTTGCCAATCTGAGAGGTCAAAAGTGTTCTCTTCTCCTTGTGGCATTCATTTCCCTTTCTCTGTTTACAGAAAGGGACTACAGTTTCCCTTATGGCTACTGGACATTGGCACAAGTTCTCTGACATATTTTTTTTCTTTCCTTTGCTCCCCAGGCATAGATCTCCTAAGTCCACTTCTTTCCTCAACATTCACTGATATTCATTTTTCCTGTGTTTTGAAAATGCATGAAATTAATACAGAGCAGCGTGTCAAGATGGGATGAATAGACTTTAAGGAGGGATTTTTCTTTTTAATATTTTTTCTTTCTTTCCCCTTTTCCCATAAACTTCTCTTATTCTGATAATCAGAAAAGTTAATAAAGGTTTTTTTATTTGACGAAAGAAAACATTCAAGGTAGGAAAAAAATACGTTTCCTAAAGAAAATTATTTGTTTCAGTAGAAATACAACATTACCTTTATTGCACTAATTTGTACCAAGTACAAAGTGTGTTTGTTTGGCTACATACATAATGAAAGTTTTCAGCGTTTTAAAATAGATGCTTCTGATCTGGAGCATGAGTATACTGTGCCCTTCACCCACACCCCACCCTAGTTCATTGGGCCTTTCAACCATCCTCCTATTCAAGGGGCCACAAAGACCAGAGTTTACCATTCTCTGATTACCAGGAAAGCTCTGTACTACCGCCTCTATCCTCGCTAGGCCTGCCTGTTCTCTGCCTTTATTCACAGTGCCCAGGTGGAAGCTGCCCTGGACCCTGTCTACTCTCTCCCACATGGATTATGCAGTCTGCTGCACCTTTCACCTCCAAATTACCATTTCTAGAGCCCTGGGAGGAGCCTAGGCTTACTGAAGTGTTGCTTCCTACCGGACCATCTTCCCAGTGGCCTCTCAACCAGACAGGTCAGTTTCCAAGGAACTCTTACCTTCTGACCAGATTGATTAACCTAGACTGGGTACTCTCACTGGAGAAGTCTGTAGACTACCCAAAATTGCATCCAAGTTCCCTCTGAGTGTGTGTGTGTGTGTGTGTGTGTGTGTGTGCACGTGTACACACATGTTATAAGCAGGGTTATATGCACTTTTGTAGGGAGGTCGTTCTAGTCAAAATATGTAGATATGAGGTCCATGGAGGTTATATAACATGTTTAAGTTCACCCAGCTAAATGAAGAGTCAGATCTGGTATTTATATCCAGGTTGTTGGACTACATGGCATGTGGTCCTAGACATTAAGTTCTGTTGCCTCCCAAATGGTGTTTCTTAAGATCCTGTTATATTTTCACTTCTCTGTTTACAGTGTATCAAACAGCCCCACCTGGATATCCCATAGACATCTCAAACTCAATCTATCCAAATATGATCTTGCCATCTTCCCCTTGCCCTTATAACTTTCCTTACCTGATTCCTCCTCCTTTTCTCATGAACCCTATGGTGATTGGTGCCAATATACAAACAATACCCTCTCTCTCATCCCATACAATCAATCAATCCACAAGTCCTGGAGAATGTAACATTTGGGGGGATATAATTCCATTTGTGTATAATTTTTTAAAAGTAATATTAAAAAGCATTTTTTAAAAGAAAAATTTTAGGGCTTCCCTGGTGGCACAGTGGTTGAGAATCTGCCTGCCAATGCAGGGGACACGAGTTTGAGCCCTGGTCTGGGAGGATCCCACATGCCGTGGAGCAACTGGGCCCGTGAGCCACAATTACTGAGCCTGCGCGTCTGGAGCCTGTGCTCCGCAACAAGAGAGGCCGTGATAGTGAGAGGCCCACGCACCGCGATGAAGAGTGGCCCCCGCTTGCCACAACTAGAGAAAGCCCTCACACAGAAACGAAGACCCAACACAGCCATAAATAAATAAATAAATAAATAATTTAAAATAATTAAATCTTAAAAAAAAATGCTGACTTCCATCTTAAAAAAAAAAAAAGAAAAATTTTAGTTCACAACAAAATTGAGAGGAAGGTACAGAGATTTCCCATATACCCCTTGCATAGCCCCCATCTTTATCAACATTACTCAACAGAATGGTATATTTGTTACAATTCATGAACCTAAATCAACACGTCAAAATTACCCAAAGCCCATAGTTTACCTTAGCGTTCACTCTTGGTGTTGTGCATTTTATGGGTTCAGAAAAGTGTATGACATCTATCATTATAGTATCATACAGAGTATTTTCACTGCCCTAGAAATCCTCTGTGCTCCACCTATTCGTACCCACCCCCAACCCTTGGCAACCACTGATTTTTTTACTGTCTCCATAGTTTTGTCTTTTCCAAAATGTCATGTATATAGTTGGAATCATATAGTATGTAGCCTTTTCAGATTGGCTTTCTTTCACTTAGTAATATGCATTTAAGTTCCCTCCATGTCTTCATGGCTTGATAGCTCATTCCTTTTCAGCGCTGAAAAATATTCCACTGTCTGGATGTACCACAGTTTATTTATCCATTCATCTAGTAAAAGTCATCTTGGTTGCTTCCAGGTTTTGGCAATTATGAAAAAACTTCTACAAACATCTGTGTGCAGGTTTTTGTGTGGACATAAGTTTTCAACTCCTTTGGGTACATATTAAGGAGCATGATTGCTAGATCATATGGTAAGAGGATGTTTACTTTCGTAAGAAATTGCCAAACAGTCTTCCAAAATGGTTAAACCACTTTTCAGCCCCACTAGCAATGAATGAGAGTTCCTGTTGCTCCACTTCCTTGCCAGCGTTTGGTGTTGTCAGTGTTCTGGATTTTGGTCATTCTAATAAATGTGTAGTGTATCTCATTGTTGTTTTAATTTGCATTTCCATGATGACATATGATGTGGAGCATCTTTGTATATGCTTACTTCCCATCTGTATCTCTTCTTTGGTGAGGTGTCTGTTAAAGTCTTTGGCCCATTTTTTAATCAGGTTTTTGTTTTCTTATTGTTGAATTTTAAGGGTTCTTTGTATATTTTGGATAATGGTCCCTTCTCAGATGTGTCTTCTGCAAATGTTCTCTCCCAGTCTGTGGCTTGTCTTCTCATTCCCTTGAACTGTCTTTTGCAGAGCAGAAGTTTTTCATTTTAATTAACTCCATCTAGTCAAGTATTTCTTCCATGTATCATGGTTTTGATGTCGTATCTAAAAAGTCATTGCCATGGCCAAGGTCACCTAGGTTTTCTCCTATGTAACCTTCTAGTAGTTTGATAATTTTGCATTTTACATTTAGGTCTGTGATCCATTTTGAGTTAATTTTTACGAAGGGTGTAAGGTCTGTGTCTACAGTCATTCTTTTGCATGTAGATGTCCAGTTGTCCCAGCACCATATTTTGAAAAGACCATCTTTGCTCTATTGTATTGCCTTTGCTCCTTTCTCAAAGGTCAGTTGACTCTATTTATGTGGGTCTATTTCTGAGCTCTCTGTTCTGTTCCATTGATCTATTCTTCTATTCTTTTGCAAATACCACACTATCACGATTACTGTAGATTTATAGTAAGTCTTGCATTTGGGTTGTAGTGCCAGTCCTCCAATTTCATTGTTCTTCAATATTGTGGTGGCTATTCTGGGTCTTTTACCCCTCCATATAAACCTTAGAATATTTTGTGATGTCCACCAAATAACTTGCTGGGATTTTGATTGGGATCTAACTTTTTAATATGCTTCTAGAACTAGTTTTTCTATCCAACTCTTCTACCACTACACACATTTAAGCTACCACCATGTTCCCCGTCTAAATAAATAATGCCAACATACTTTTAAATGCCAAATCAGAAATGTGGGTATTATCCTTTCCTTTTATTCCCTCACTTCCCTCAATCTCATCAATGACCAGTTCCTTGAGAATTCAACCTTCTAATTATCTTTCGCCTCTGCCTACTTTTTCCCAAACCTACTGCCTGTTATTGCCATGGTTCAGGTTCAAGATACCCAGTTATATTTTTTCCTGGAATACCGTGAAAGTTTACTTGCTGGCATTCCTACATCATATATTGTTCCTGTTTAATGGATTCATTTTTTCCAAATATGAAATCTTATAAAATCACTGCTATTCAGTATCTTATTTCTTCTTCCTCCCATAGTCCTGTGAGATAGGTACTTTTGGAGAAATGTTCTTTAAGAGGATGATGTAGTGGGGTAGAAACCTCTACCTTCTCCAGGATAAAAAGGAACTTTGAGTTACTTATTTACATATAAGTTTTTAGCAGCTTACAGCCTTGTTACCATGGAATGCTGAGAGGATAGACAATAAGTACACCTTTGGATTATTTAGAAGATAGGAGTCCAAGATCTTATGTGGGACAACTACTGTAAAAAATGAAAATTATGCATAAATTCCTTTATATAAATTAATTTCAATTTCAATTCAAATTACAAGGAATCTGTTTTGGAACTTGAAAATGTTGCTCAAAAATTCCTCTGAATTATAAATACACATATACAAATTACAAATATACATACACATACAAATACACAAATTGATGAAAACAAATAATAAAAGCAAACTGTACTGCCAGATAAATTAACAATAAATTTTTAAAAGTGACTGCCCAAGAATAAAGAAAATAGCTAAGGAATAGCATTTGAAAGTTGACACAGATCTAGAAACAACTTGGCTTTTAGAATGTAATAAAGATAGCCTTTCAAATCCATATGGTCCTCAGTCCCAGACTTCTCAGCCTGAAGGACAGAAGTTCACTGCCATTCTCATCCTCATCAGGGGGTGTCATTAAGTGAACCTACATATATGCATTATATAGTATGGCCATTAAAATGTGAATGTGTAGAAGCTGATAAACTGGTCTCATCAATTCATAAGAAGGACACACGGAATGATAAGTAGATTGGGTGCTAGAATCCCAGCCTTGACACACTCCAGCGTTAAAAAGTATTACATAAAAACTTTGAACCTCAGTTTCTTTATCTGTAAAATTAGCATAACATCTATAACATAGTTTTAAGTCCATGGATCTAAATGTAGAAAACACTAACGCAAAGCACTTTATTTCTAACATTGAGATAGGTTTAAGAGGACACAACTGACCTGTTGGAAATGGTGTTCTGGCTAAGTAGGTAAAACCCATTGACATGAGCATATTTAGAGAATGATTATGGACTAAAATGTGAAGGTCAAAAACAGTTTAGAGAAAGTGGCAGTCTTCAAGAGCTGGGGTAGTCTGAAAAGACTACAGATCAAAAAGGTTTTTAACACAGTCCTGGTGATGTGAGGGGAATAGACAGCCTTATGCATTGCTGATGCTACTGTAAATTGGTACAAACTCTTAGGAGCAAAATTTGGAAATATTTCTAATAATTAAAATGCATATAATTTTGTATTGAAGTGAAATTCACATAAAATAAAATTAACTATCTTAAGTGTACAATTCAGTGACATTTAGTATACTCACAAAGTTGCACAACTGTTACTTCTATCTAGTCCCAAACATTTTCATTACTCCCAAAGGACACCCTGTACCCATTAAACAGTCACTCTCCATTCTGCCCTGTCCCCAGCCCTGGCAACAACTGATTTGTTTTTTGTCTTTATGTATTTACATATTTTGACATTTCATACAAATGGCATCATACAATATGTGACCTTTTATGTTTGGCTTCTTTCACTTGGCATAATGTTTTCAAGATTCATCCACGTTGTAGAATGTATCAGTACTTCATTCCTTTTTAGGAGTGTATAATAGTCCATTGTATGGGCATAACACATTTTGTTTATCAACTCATCATTTGATGGATATCTGGGTTGTTTCCACCTTTAGGCTATTGTGAATAGTGTTGCTATGAACATATCTGTACAGCAGTTTGTTTGAGTACCTATTTTAAATTCTTTGGGGTTCATTTCTAGGAGTGGAATTATTGGATCATACAGTAATTCTGTTTAACTTTTTGAAGAACTGGCAAACATTTTTTCTACAGGGGCTGTAACATTTTACATTCCCACCTGAAATCTATAAGGATTACAATTTCTTCATGTCCTTACCAACACTTGTTATTTTCAGTTTTACGGACTAGGGTCATCCTAGTGGGTGTAAGTGGTATCTCATTGTGGTTTTGATTTCCATTTCCCTAATGACTAATAATGTTGAACATATTTTAATGTTATTTTTGACCAACTGTATATCTTTTTTGGAGAAAAGTCTACATTAAAGTCCTTTGCTAATTTTTTAATTGAGTTGTTTGTCTTTTTGTTGTTGAGTTGCAGGAGTTCTTTATATATTCTAGATACTAGACCCTTACCAGATATATGATTTATAAATATTTCTTCCATTCTGTAAGTTGCCTTTTCACTTTCTTGGTAGTGTCCTTTGATGCACAAGTGTTTTTAATTTTGATGGCGTGCAATTTATCTATTTTTTTTTTTTTTGCTCATGTTTTTGGTATAATTTTTAAGAATCCATTGCCAAATACAAGGTTATGAAGATTTGCTCCTATGTTTTGTTCCAAAAGTTTTATGATTTTAGCTCCTATATTTAGGTCTGTAATGCAGTTTGAGTTTATTTTTGGATATAATGTGAGTTGGGGTCTAACTTCCCTCTTGTGCATGTAGATATTCAGTTGTTTCATCACCACTTGTGGAACAGCTTATTCTTTCTCCAATTGAATGGACTTGTCACCCTTGTCAAAAATCAATTGACCATAGACATATTTCTGGACCCTCGGTTCTATTCCATTTATCTATATATTTATCCTTATGACAGTACTACACTCTTCTGATTTCTATAAATTTGTAGGGTTTTGAAATAAGAAAGTGTGAGTCTTTTTACTTTGTTTTTTTGCCCAAGGTTTCTTTTTTACCTATTTGGGATTTCTTGCAATTCCATATGAATTTTACTATTAGCTTTTCCATTTCTGGAAAATAGATTGTTCTTGTTTTGATAGGAATCACATTGAATCTGTAGATTGCTTTGGGACTTATTGCCACCTTAACAATATTAGGTCTTCTAATTCATGAACATGGGGTATCTTTCCATTTACTTAGGTCTTATTTAATTACTTTCAGTAGTTTTTTAATTTTCAGTGTACATATATTGAACTTCCTTGGTTAAATTTATTCCTAAGTATTCTGGTCTTTTTCATGCTTTTGTACATAGAATTGTTTTCTTAATTTCATTTTTGGATTGCTCATTGCTAGTATATAGAAATACAACAGAATTTGGATGGCTGATCTTGTGTCTTGCAATTTGCCAAGTTCATCTATTAGCTCTAGTAGCCTTCTTGTATATTCTTTGGGATTTACTATATATAGTATCACACCACCTGCAAATAAAGATACTTCTTTTTCAATTTGGATTTGATTTATGTCTTTTTCTTGCTTAATTTCTCTGGCTAGAACTTTCAGTACAATATTGATGAAAGCAGGCATC
Organism: Balaenoptera borealis; assembly: GCF_965194805.1. Classification (NCBI taxonomy): domain Eukaryota; kingdom Metazoa; phylum Chordata; class Mammalia; order Artiodactyla; family Balaenopteridae; genus Balaenoptera; species Balaenoptera borealis. The sequence goes on from NW_028123647.1 coordinate 76,366, forward strand.
CTTGTCTTATTCCTGGTCTTACATGGAAAGATTTCAGTCTTTCACTGTTGAGTATTATTTAGCATTGAGTTTCTCATAAATGCCCTTTATCGTGTAAGACAATCCTCTTATATTCTTAGTTTGTTAAGTGTTTGTATTACAAAACAGTGTTGGAGTTTGTCAAATGCTTTCTTTTGCATAAATTGAGATGATGTGGTTTTTTCCTTTCTTATATTAATGTAATATATATTACATCAATTGATTTTCATATATTGAATCACCCTTTCATTTTGTGCATAAATCCCAATTCATCATGATGTAAAATCCTTTCAATATTCTGCTGGCTTAGTTTGTTAGCATTTTGTTGAGGATTTTTGCATCAATATTCATCAGGACTTTTGAGGTGAGGTATATGTTTCTGGCATACACTATGGTAAATAAACAAACAAGTAAAATTATGCACATACCATATGACCCAGCACTTCCACTGCTTTGATTTACCTAGATATATATACACACATGCTCAGAAATGCATAGATGGAATTTTACTGTGGAACTGTTAGTAAGAGTCAAAATGTTGGAAATAGCCCAAGTCATCAAAAGGGAAAGGTCAAATAAACTATCCTCAAAAAAAACTACATAGTCATTAAAAAGAATGATATTCTTTATTGAAGCATCTCCAGGAATATTGTTAAGTAAAAAACAGTAGGACAGTAAATGTAATTTTATAACATTTAGTTAAAATGTATAACAGAAATATATAAATTTCTAGATGGATAGCTGTCAAGCTGTTAAGTGTTTAATTGTGGGGAGGGGTTTGAAATTGTGTTAAGGTGTAGTTAAAGCAGTATATTAAGATGAACTAGGCTATCTCAGTGACTTTAAATGGTTTATTACTCCTTCATGTCAGTTCAGTGAGAGTTATTGGCTCTACAGCATAGCTCTGCTCCATTGATTATTTGGGTATCTAGCCTGCATTCATCTCACAGTTATGTGTTCCAGATGGCACACATGGTTTCCAAGGTTACTGAAAGGAGTGTGGAGAGGTCACCCCGCAGTGTTTATAAGCCTTAGATGTGTCTTATATTACATTTGATGGCCCCAACATATGTGCAAGGGAGGCTAGGAAATGTAAAAGAACACGAAATTTTTTGGTTTTTTGGCCTCGCTGCCTGACTTGCTGGATCTTAGTTCCCCGACCAGGGATTGAACCCACGCCCTCTGCAGTGAAAGTGCAGAGTCCTAACCACTGGACAGCCAGGGAATTCCCAGAACACGTACTTTTTGATAAAGCAATCTTACTTTCCAGAATCTATTCTATAGAAATAAAAGCACCAGTAAATTGAATATCTGTACAAGCATGTTCATTGCAGACAGCAATTCTTTTAGTGGGCAAAATATAGAAATAGTTTGAATGTTAATTAACAGGGGAATGGTTTGAATAACATAAGTTATAGTCATACTAGAGAAAGTAGATTCATTTGCATTTGTATTTACTGACCTTTGGAAAGTCCTATAAGACTTCCAAGCTGAAATAAAGAGACACAAGGTAAATGTGTAACTCAAAGTCATATGATGACATAAACAATAATGGTAAAGGTAGCTACACAGCTAAATAAAAAAGCAAGTAGTTTTGCATATTTGGTTTATAACTCCTTTTTCTTCTATGTGACTTAAAAGACAAATGCATAAAACAATAATTGTAAAGTTATGTTAATATGCACACTCACCATAGACCCTGTTTCAGGTGAGCTGTGCAGAAGGAGTCTTCTTATAATCAGAGAGCCTACTGGTTTATAATTCATAATTAAGAGCTGCTGAAAGTCATAATGTAACATCATAATATTTAGTTAAAATGCAAAACAGAAATATATAAATTTCTAGATGGATATCCCTAAAACTGATAAGTATTTAATTGTGGGAAGGAGGTTGAAATTGGATGTGTGGTTAAAGCAGTATATTAAGATGAACTAGGTAATTCATTATTTGTGACAGTAGCAACATAAAGATATATAATGTCTTTATTTAACAATTATTCCTGGAGAGGCTTCAATATAAGAATCTCATTCTTTTTAACTACCATGTAGTTTTCTTGGTATAGCTAGACCACAGTTTATTTGACCTTTCCCTTTTGATGACTTAGGCTAGTTCCAATATTTTGGCTCTTACAATGTCACAATAAACATCCATCTAGGCGTTCTGTGCACATGTGTACATATATCTCTATTGTAATACAAAGCAGTGGAATTCTGGGTAATATGGTATGTGCATAGTTTTATGGGTTTGTTTATGTTTTTCCTTTCCATTTGTAAAAGCTATTGGGGTATTAGAGATATTTTCCTGTTATCTGTTATGATATTGCAAATATTTTTCTCCCAGGCTATTTCTTGTTTTTGGATATTTAATATTTTTTTCCTTTACAACTTCTGGATTTTCTTTCATGTTTAAGAAGATAATCACATTACAAGACTATATAGTTTTCCTCTTAATTTTCATTGCAATATTTTATTTCTGTTTTTCACATTTTCATCTTTAATACACCTGGGATGTATTTTTGTGTATGTGGCTAGTAGGAATCTATGTTCATTTTCTTCTGATTGGATAATCCATGTACTTGATTCTTAGGTTAAAAAACCTCCTTGAAAATGTGTAAAATCTTTAAATAAAAATGCTTATAGCTAAATATTTGCTCACTGCTGTGATTATTTCCTTAGGACAAAGTTCAAGCAGTAGAATTTGGGAGTCATGGAGTATGCAGAGTATAGAGCTTTTGGTACTTACTGTGAATAGAAGCAAAAAAAATGAATATAGCAATTTACTCTCTCATTGAGTATGAAAATGCCTACATCCTCAATAAAACTGAGTATTGTAAGTAAACATTTGTCTATTTGATAGGTAGATAACAACTTGTTTTTATTTTATTCATTTTTCATTTGTCTTTTTGCCTTCTACTAAGGTTGAATAATGCTTATTCTCCACATAGATTTACTTGATGGGTACCCTCAATTTTCAGGCTATGGTACCAACCATTTTGACTTTCGGGAGCCCTTAATTATGAATTGTAAACGATTAGGCTCTTTGGTTATAAGAAGACTCCTTCTGCACTGCTCAGCTGAAACAGGGTCTATAGTGAGGATTTTTGAAGCAGTTTTGAAGAACATGATTTCATGGGAACCCCAAAATGAAGATTCCAAGGCCATATGCACAGAAATTCTGACTTTGTAAGAGTATGTGTGTGTATGGGGAGCTATTTGTCATAAATTTGTATTTGTAATAAGCACTCTAGAAGATTATAATGTCAGGAGCTGACTTTTTGAGAGACATCAATTAATTATACAAGGTTATAATAGTTTTATAGACTGAATTTGGGGAATAACCCCTTTCTTATTGGGTTCTTTTTGAAAATGTAAGTTATAGTTTCTAGAGAAATAGATTATTTCCAATTTTATGCAATCAGAAGTAAAACTGGGCCAAGAACACTAGAATTCTAATTAAGTAAACATTTATTAAGTACCCACTATGTGTAAGTCACAGCAGTAATCAAAAGAAATATAATGAAATGATAAAATATAATGAAATATAATAGTCTTTACTTTGAAATGGAAAATGCAAAAAGTCCAGTTAAGAAATAATGCTTAAGTATACATATATACATATACATAAAACGATATATGTACATATATACACTAAAAGGTATAAATACATATATTTCTATATATATGTATATATTTATATATATAATATGTGTTATACATATATTAGTCTTACAAAGAATTCTTACATATGTTTCCGGATTGGAAGGGATGGAGAGAAGGGGATTGTTTCCCTAGATCTATTTCCTGCATTACTTTGTGCAATTTACACATGTCTCCTGAGAGTCTTCTGAACCAGTAGGGCAGGCCTGACAGGAGCCTTCAGGGAGAAATCATCCCACAAGAGAAAGAAGACAAAACCTCAGTTCTTAGACTTCGAGCAGCAACTCTGACTGTAGCATGACATGTTTTGCTCAAATTTGAACCCTGGTCCAACCCCCAAAATGGACTCATCATGTCTGACTCCTATGGAGGAAGTGTCCTGTGGCTGAAAATGGAAGGGGCTGTGTTACTAAAAACTCTGCTAAACACTGTGGCCCAAGCAATCCTGGAACAGTCCCCACCTGTGTTAAGCATCACTGTAAAGCAGAGAGAAAAACTTCAGAAGACAGAGTGGGGGTTCAATGCACTGGGGACTCCAGGAAACTCAGTGGGGGCTTTGGCACTCAAGGACTCCAGTGCACCACCAGCAGCAGGGCCAGCAGAGAGCAAAGGGCCCAGGAGAAAAGGCCGCGGTGCCCAGCAGGCCTGGCAGGACCCAGGGGAGCCAGGGGTGGGGCTCAGCAGCAGAGGCCTGGCATGGGAGTCCCCACCTCCCTGCCTGTTGGACTTGCTCCTGAGCGCAGGTTGAGTCATGCCAGGACCCTCCCTCCCTCAAAACTGATGTTCTGTAGTGGGTTGGGGTTCTGTATGCATAGGTGGGAACAAGAGCCCACCAAGCACAGCTCAGAGTCACCTCATTTCTTCCCCACAGCAGCCCTGTGAGGCAAATGTTTTCCCATGAAAAGACTGAGTCTTAAGCGAGTGTATCTGTAATAACTGCCAGTTTTATTCCTCTGGCTAAGAGATCCAGAGGTAATTTGAGGTTTACATTTCTTTCTTATAGTTCTTTTATTAAGAGTTTATTAAGTGTTTCATTGCCCTTCAAAGGTGATTGACAAGTTCTTTTATTGTGTCTGTTTATTTTAGTATTTTGTTACACAAGTAATACACACATATACACACATTTATATTATTCATTTTTTTGGAAAATGGGAAGATGCAAATAGGCAAAAAATAAAATAAAATACAGATCACAGAGATTCACTTAACCTTTTGGTGTATAATAATTCAGACATTTTTTGCATTATGACACGTATAAATGTACATATAAGATATATATAGATAGATATATCTATATATATCATTTTGCAACATATTATTTTCACTTTACAATATACAATGAGCATCTTCCCATGCAAACGAATGAAACAACCCTATTAAATGAGTGAGATTGGGTTAAAAGATGAAATGGTAACGAGTCATATGTAAATCAAAGGAACACTGAAGGATCGGAATAAAATAGTAGCAAATATTTAGCAACAAAACGCACACAAAAGGAACCAATGTTGCAATATTAATAACAGAAAATAGTTGAATTCAGGGGAGAAATGCATTAAATGGGATAAGGACGGTCCCGAGAATGCCTATGGTTAGAATGCAGAGCCCTAAATTTCTTTCTCAGACCCCTTATCTCTTCCAAACACCTTTCCATCTCGTCTCCCTCTCTTGTCATTTCTTCATCCTTAAAATGCCTATAGTCTACGTCCTCTTTAAATTCCTCGAGAGACTGAAGCAACCTTTGCCTAAAATTCCCTTCTGTTTGTTGGCGTTCGAATTCTCCATAGGGGCGTTCTTCCTCCCTCTTTGGCACGCTGCACTTGGGCTTTCCTTCATTTTCTTTGCAGGATTTTTGCATGATGTTGTGGTTTCCTGCTTAAGTCCAGGGAGAAAATGTAGAGTAAGATTGCTTCATTTCTTTTCATTCAAGATTGTCAGTTTCTCTCTGAAGCTAGATACTCGCCTAATCTCCCACCCCTGCTTCACTGGTCCAGCCCTCCGAAGTTCGAGATGCCCCCCCCCTTACCCCTTCTCCGCCTCCTTTCCCCTCCCTCAGCAGCCCACCATTTCTCCAGCAGACGAGGGTAATGGCCTCTCTGATGGGCGGCAGGAGGGGAGCAGACAGGGAGTTCAGCTGTGGGGCAGCAAATTTTACCCAGCTCTCGCCCTTCCCAACTCCCACCCTCAGAGACCCCCGTCTGAGTGCTTCCCTCCCTGAGACGATTCGGGATAGTCTCCTCCTCTTTTACTTGCCTGCAGATGTCTGTGAACACAGACCCTCAGACCTGCAGACAGAAAGGAAGGGGCGGGAAGGAGGGAGTTCTCTGTGGATCAACCAGCACCAGAGACAAGACACACGTTATTATCTTGAATCTAGGATCCTCATCACCGTTGTCGCCCCAAATTTCCTACCTCCTGTTTCCCCTCCTGTTCTTATCCCTTCCTACTGAATCTCTGCCCCCAACCCCCACCCCTCACCCTCAGGCCTAGTCCTGCAAGGGCCCTGTCCCCTCCCTCCCCACTCCCCCGCATCCCTCTCGCAGGCTAGCACTGAATGAGGCGAACTAATTTCAAATTATCTCTAAATCTCTCTGTCTCCACCTCAGGATTCCAGCCTTTCTCCACGCACCAGCCCACACCTCATTTCCTCCAGCGGAGTTGGGAAAAGAGAAGAAGGATAAAGGGAAATCTTGCTAGTCTGAGAGAAGCTGATTATTTCTAAACTACACTAAACCTCTGGGTGTCTCTCAGGAGACTTCCACCTACTCCAGCCCCACCCCCCTTCAAAAATATAATTATCTCCGACGAGTTTGCACGGGTTTGGAGAAAGCAATCCTAGACATATTCTAGGCACTAGATTCAGCCACTACCACCCCAAGAGTCCCAGTGGTTCCCTCACACCAACCTTCTGGGATTTAAAGAATTTACGTCCTCTTTCTCTTGGCCACAAGCACGAACGCCTGCAGGGCAGTAAGGAGCTGGTACCCAGAGGAGAAAGAAGCCCGGGAATATGAGGACTTCACGTCAGCTCCTGATCACGTGAGAATTATGTCATCCTCCAACTCTGGTCCCCACTTTCCCCTCCCACCAGCTGTGCTGCAGAAATGGAACGGCTTACCAACCTCCCACCCCCCCCCCACCAGGCCCTGTCACTCATTTTTGTCATTGCTAATTCCAGAGGTCAAAAGTGGCCCCTTCTCCCTGTAGTTGGAATTTGCCTTTCTCTGATCACCAGAGAAGGGCTGCATTTTCCCATAGTCATATTAACAATTGCTACTTTTTTAATGGTTGTGTGGAGAGAGAGGATTATTCATCCTCTTCTAAAATACAAGAACAGAAAGGTAGCAGTCTTCCCTCCACCCACCCTCTCCCCAGTCACTAATAGCCACAATTTTCCTTGCACTTCAGTTCTTGCAACCAAATTGGAGGGGGTGGGGTAAATTAAGAAAGGAAGTAATGACTGGGATTGTGGTTTTTACTTTCATTCTGAAAATTTCCTATTCTTTTCCCCTTTTCCCCCATAAACATATTATATTCTTTTAATAATCAGAAATACGGTAACAGTATGTACATTTGGAAAAAAGATTCAAGATAGGAGGATAAAAAGACCCAGCCACCTGTTTCTGTTGCTGAGTCATAAGATAAATATAGACCCTCCAAGCAGACACATTTTTGGAAGTTTAAAATGTACAGGGCAACTGGAGGCTACCTTTCTGAGGCACTCCTGAGCATGTGAGGCCTTTTCATTAGGTGAGCTCCTGAGTCCATAATCCTACATACCTAGATTTTCAGATCTCAAAAGTCAGTCATAAAATTTTACTACTTCGATCTCAGTATCATGCCCTCTGTCTCCCAGTTTGTACCATGCCCTTGTATTTCCCTCAGTACTGTGTTTAAAAGATCCCACCTTTCCTCAACACTCTTATTTAGAATCCAGGAGTTTTTCATTTCTCCCACACATCTCTATCCTATTTATGTTTCCTTAGACCTTACTCAGCCACACTGGGGAATTAGAAGCACTAACAGAAACTGGCCCCATTTAGTCACTTATCACACAAAACTTTTTGTTGCTAAGGCTTTTGGTACTAATCTAAGTGAATCTGTTGTTGATTGGTTAGCTTGAAATATATGCAACAGAAAGAAGGATATGTTCTTTTTTTTAACGTTTTTTTTTTAATTTTTTTTTTTGGCTGCACCGCGTGGCTTGTAGAATTTTAGTTCCCTGACCAGGGATTGAACCGGGCCCTCTCAGGCAGTGAGAGCACGGGAGTCCTAACCACTGGACCACCAGGGAATTCCCAGGGATGTGTTCTTAGTATTTGTTTTTAGGAAAACAGCGGCTCATTATAAATGCAAAGTTGCCACTAACCACTTTGAAGTAAATGGTTCCAGAAAATATTTAAGAAGAGAAAGAGAAGAGATCTTAAAAGGAGTAGAGCATTGTTATCACAGTTATTAAGGAATGGTTAGTTGTGATAGAAGCAAAAGATTTGTTGTTAGGGTGGAGAAATCCTGAATCCTCTGTAAACGGCTTTTCATGCAGATCGTTAGATTTATGTTTTTTTTTTCCAATTTGAAAGCAGTCGTTCTTTATTAACTGACCAGATTACAAAAATGATGGCAAATACCATAGTTCATCCTTCTAATAAGCCTGCTTTTCTGGTCTTCCCTGTTGCCAGCATCTCCACCTTCTGTAAAATGCGTGGTCTTTTTCTTCATTGTCTTCATGACTGACAAATACCAAGTACTCCGATAAGTGGCAGGTCTCAATGATTACCTCCAAAGTATCTCAGGAATCCTTCCAATTCCCACTCTGGCTTCACTGCCACTTCCCAAAGGCAAGCAGCCATAAACTCTGACCACTACAACAACATTTACTGGCCTCTTTACCTTACATCTTGCTACCTTCCAATAAAATGAAGATTCTAAACAACAGATATGACATGTCACTGCCCTGCCTTATTTTACTTCATTCTCCAAAAATTCTATTAGATCTGGACAGCTTTGGTTTATCTAAACATTTCACAGAATACATCTCCATTTATAAGTAAAAGCTGTTATAAAAATACATGCAAATGCAAGCAAAGTAAGATATTGAGTTAGATTTAATTTGTTTCCCTACTATTGGTTGATGGGACTCATAGGTGAGGACAAAGAGGCATTATGTATCATGAAAAAAAAGTCCAATAATTGGGACCTGATACCTTCATAAGACCTTACCAAAACCCGCCTAACCTGTGTATCTACAACAATGTCCCAGTCCTCCTTCTCCCAAATCAGTGTAAGGAGACAGGTAAGGGTGACAGGTAAAGAATTGTGGGAGCCATAGACTTTGTGGGGAGTTCAGTGTCATTCATTATAACAACAATAACAACAACAACAACAATAATACTTCATACTTATATAATACTTGTCATATACCAGGCACTCTTCTAAGCACTTTACATATACTAACGGAATTACTATTCATTACTACTCACAATGCTATTATTAGCAAACTAAGGAGTACAGAGGTTAAGTAGCTTGCCCAAAGTCACACAGTAAATAGTGGAGACAGAATTTTAACCAAGGTATTCTGACTCCAGGGTTGGCACGTGGTGAAAGTCAATTCTATCCCTTTCTCGTGGATGAAAGGAAGAGCATAGTTCTTTCCTCTTTTAAACCAAGTGGAGGTGGAAGCTCTAAGAGAATTACATACAGAGAGAGGTCTGCAAGAACAAGGTACTGGTGTATGGTTCTTAGTTAGATCACTGCTTATTCTGTTGATCCAAAAGAGATAGCAGGGTGAAGACAGACACATAGTGTACTCTCCCCTTTGCTATGGCAAGGAGGGGTGAATTTTCCTGTGTGTTAGGTGGACACCAGGCTGACTTGCTGGTTCCTTTTCCAATATGGCTTCACACAGGGTGAGGGGACTCTATAAGCAAATAGTCCGAGAATTGTGCAAAATATGCTCAAATAAACCAAATGACAAATGATGGAAAAACTTGGATTAGGCATATCCTCCTGCCTTGAAGAACTAGATAACTGGGCAAATATATCAAACAACTACAAATGTTTTTAGACTCTAGACAATTGGCAGCACAAGGGTGTGGTCACTGAGAGAAGAGAAGCAATCAAGATGAGCCCTATGATTGCTTTGGATTTTGACTAAAGGCATCCTGTGGATTGTGGCATAGAGAGGAGGAGCATTTGCCTTCCTGAGTTGACAAGAAAGAGATTGGAAGTAGAGGTGGCTGAAGTTTGTGAGGAAGAATACCAGAGATGATGGATTAGTGCAGAAAAACTTTCTCCAAAAGTCTTTTAAAAGTTTCCCTTGAGCCTGTTGCTATATATTAAGCTGCACATACATAAAGTGAAACTTCATGAGGCTGGGCAAAGAATGACAAGTGAGTTACAAGCCAGACACAAAAGGCCACATATTGTACGATTGTATTTATATTAAATATCCATAATAGGCAAGTCCATAAAGACATAAAGCAAATGAATGGTTTCCAGGGGCTAAGAGAGGAGAGACTGGGGAGTGAATGCTTAAGAGGTCTGCGGTTTCCTTTTGGAATGAAGAAAATATTCTGGAGCTAGATAGTGTTGATAACTGTACATTTGTGAGTATACTAAAAGACACTGAATTCTACAATTAAAAATGGTTGAGGTGTGACCAACATGGTGGAGTAGGAAGACCCTGAACTCACCTCCTCCCACAGGCACACCAAAATTACAACTATTTACAGAGCAACTGTCTATGAGAATAACCTGAAGACTAACAGGAAAGATTTCCACAACTAAAAATATAAAGAAGGAACTACAATGAGACGGGTAGGAGGGGTGGAGTCATGGTATAGTAAAGACCCACACCCCTGGGTAGGCAACTCACAAATGAGAGGATAATCACAATCGCAGAGGGTCTCCCCAGAGAGTGAAGTGTCCAAGCTCCACATCAGACTCCCCAGTCCAGTGTTCCTGCACTAGGAAAGCAAGTTCCCAGAAAATCTTCTTTGAAAGCCAGTGGAGCTTGTGTATGGGAGAGGTAGAGGGCTGTGGGAAACAGAAACTCTGTTCTTAAAGGGTGCACACAAAATCTAACAAGCTCTAAGTCATAGTGCCTGATTTGGACCCACTTGCTGATCTTGGAGAGCCTCCCAGAGAGTCAGGAGACAACTGGGACTCCCTCTGGGCCATAGATGCTGGCAGTAGCCATTTTGGGGAGCTCCTTCTACCACAAGGACACTGGTACTGGCAAGCACTATTTTGGAGTCCTCCCTCTAGCCTATAGCAACAGGAGCTTACCCACCCACCAGCAGGCTGGCACCAGTCTCGGGCCCTCCAGCTGCACAGCCAGCTGCCCCAAGACCCAGGCCCACCCATGAGCAGATTGGCAACCATGACAAGAGGCAGAGCCTGGCAACCAACTGGGCTGGGGGCCAACCCAATCTACCACTGTGCCCACAGTAGTCTGCTCCACCACAATAGAAGAGCCCATGTAGCCCACATAGGGGGCATCCTTGGAGCATAGAGCTCTGGTGATGAAAAGGGAGTGTGGTACTGGGCCCAACAGGACATCTCCTACATAAGGTCACTTCTCCAAGATGAGGAAATATAACCAACCTGCCTAATACATAGAAATGAGCACAGAGAATCAGGCAAAATGAGGAGATAGAGGAATATGTTTCAAACGAAGGAACAAGACAAAACCCCAGGAGAAGAACTAAGCAGAGTGGAGATAAGCTATCTACCCAATAAAGAGTTCAAGGTAATGATCATATAGATGCTCACTGAATTCAGGAGAATGGATGAGCACAGTGAGAATTTCAAAAAAGAGTTGAAAAATATAAAGAATCAAACAGAGCTGAAGACTACAATAACTGAAATAAAAAATACAGTAGAAGGAATCAACAGAAGATTAGATGATACAGAGGAATGAATCAGAGAACTGGAAGACAGAGTAGTGGAATGACCCAAGCTGAAGGGAAAAAAGAATTTTTTAAAAATGAGGAGAGGGGGCTTCCCTGGTGGCGCAGTGGTTGAGAATCTGCCTGCCAATGCGGGGGACACGGATTCGAGCCCTGGTCTGGGAGGATCCCACGTGCCGCGGAGCGGCTGGGCCCGTGAGCCACAATTGCTGAGCCTGCGCGTCTGGAGCCTGTGCTCCGCAACAAGAGAGGCCGCAATAATGAAAGGCCCGCGCACCGCGATGAAGAGTGGCCCCCTCTTGCCGCAACTAGAGAAAGCCCTCACACAGAAACGAAGACCCAGCACAGCCATAAATAAATAAATAAATAAAAATTGTATAACTTTAAAAAAAAATGAGGAGAGTTTAAGAGGCCTCTGGGACAAAATCAAGTGTACTAGCATTCACATCTAAATATATAAAGCAAATATGAACAAACACAAAGGGAGAAATTGACAGTAACACAATAATATTAGGGGACTTTAACACCCCAATTATATCAAAGGACAGATCATTCAGACAGAAAATCAATAAGGAAACACTGGCCTTAAGTGACACATTAGACCATATAGACTTGATGGATATATGTAGAACATTCCATCCAAAAGCAACAAAATATGCATTCTTTTCAAATGCACATGGAACATTCTCCAAGACAGATCACAAGCTACACCAAAAAACAAGTCAATAAATTTAAAAAGATTCAAATGATATCCAACATCTTTTCTGACCACAACAGCATGAAAGTCGAAATCCAGTACAAGAAAAAAAAAACCTGCAAAAACCAGAAACATGTGGAAGCTAAACAATATGCTACTACACAATCAATGGGTCACTGAATAATCAAAAAGGAAATTAAAAAATACCTGGGACAAATGAAAATGGAAACACAATGATCCAAACCTAATGGGACATTGCAAAAGCAGTTCTAAGAGGGAAGTTTATAGTGATACAAGCTTACCTCAGGAAACAAGAAAAATCTCAAAGAAACAACCTAACCTTACATGTAAAGCAGCTAGAGAAAGAAAAACAAATAAAACCCAAAGTTACTAGAAAGAAAGAAATAATACAGATCAGAGCAGAAATAAATGAAATAGAGACTTAAAAACCCAAGAAAAGATCAATGAAACTAAGAGCTGGTTCTTTGAAAAGACAAACAAAATTGATAAACCTATAGCCAGATTCATCAAGAAAAAAGAAAAAGGGCCCAAATAAAATAAAAAAATGAAAGAGAAGTTACAACCAACACTGTAGAAATACAAAGGATCATAAGAGATTACTATGAACAATTACATGCCAGTAAAATGGACAGCCTAGAAGAAATGGATAAATTCCTATAACTGTGCAATCTCCCAAGACTGAATCAGGAAGAAATAGAAAATATGAAGAGACCAATTACCAGTAATGAAACTGAATCAGTAAAAAACAAAAAACAGAAAACTCCCAACAAACTAAAGTCTGGGACCAGACGGCTTAATGGGTCAAGTCTAACAAATATTTAAAGAAGAGTTAAAACCTATCCTTCTCAAACTATTCCAAAAAATTAAAGAGGAAAGAGTACTTCTGAACTCAGTCTATGAGTCCAGCATCATCCTTTGTCTGATACCAAAATCAGACAAAGAGACCATAAAAAAAGAAAATTATAGGCCAATATCACTGACAAACATAGATGGAAAAATCCTCAACAAAATATTAGCAAACTGAATTCAATAATAGTTAAAAGGATCATATGCCATGATCAAGTGAGATTTATCCCAGGGATACAAGGATGGTTCACTATCTGTAAATAAATCAATGTGATACACTACATTAAAAATTGAAGAATAGAAACATATGATCATATCAATAGATGCAGAAAAAGCTTTTGACAAAATTCAACATCCATTTATGATAAAAAAATCACAACAAAGTGGGCATAGAGGGAACATACTTCAATATAATAAGGACCACATATGACAAACCTACAGCCAACATCATTTTCAATTGTGAAAAACTTAAAGTATTTCCTCTAAGACCAGGAACAAGACAAGGATGCCCACTCTCACCACTTTTATTTGATATGTATTTGATATATTCCAATAAAATATATATTTTGTTGGAAGTCCTAGCTACAGCTATTAGGCAAGAAAGCAAAAGAAAAGTAATCAACATTGTAAAGGAAGAAATAAAATTGTTACTCTTTGCAGGTGACGTGATACTATATATAGAAAATCCTAAACATGCCATGATAAAACTATTAGAACTAATAAATGAAATCAGTAAACTTGCAGGGTACAAAATCAATATACAGAAATCTGTTGCATTTCTATACACTAACAATGAACTATCAGAAAGAAATTAAGAAAAACAATCCTATTTACAACTGTATCAAAAAGAATAAAATATTGATACCTAGGACTATATCTAACCAATGAGGTAAAAGACACGTACTCAGAAAACTATTAGATGTTGATGAAAGAAATTTAAGATGACATCAGTGGAAAGATATTCCATGTTCATGTATTGGAAGAATTAATATTGTTGAAATGACCATACTCCCCAAGGCAATCTACAGATTTGATGCAAGCCCTATCAAAATTCCAATGGCAATTTTCACAGAATTAGAACAAATAATTCTAAAATTTGTATGGAAACATAAAAGACCCCAAATAGCCAAAACAATTTTGAGAAAAAAGAACAAAGCTGGAGGTATCATCCTCCCCCTTTCAAACTATACTACAAAGCTACAGTCATCAAAAACAGTATGGTACTGGTACAAAAAACAGACACATATATTATGGAAGGGAATAGAAAGCCCAAAGATAAACTCAATCTTATATATGGTCAATTAATCTACAACAAAGGAGGCAAGAATATACAATGGGGAAAAGACAGCCTCTTCAATATATGGTGTTAGAAAACTGGACAGCTATATGCAAAAGAATCAGCTGGATTACTTTCTCACACCATATACAAAAATCAACCAAAGTGTATTAAGAATTTAAATGTAAGAACTGAAACCATAAAACTCCTGTAAGAAAACATAGACATTGAGCAATTTGATATTGGTCTCAGCAATATTTTTTTTGGATATAGTCTCCTCAGACAAGGGAAACAAAAGCAAAAATAAACAAATGGGAATACCTCAAACTAACAAGCTTATACACAGTGAAGGAATCTATCAACAATACCAAAGGCAGCCTACTGAATGGGAGAAGATATTTGCAAACAGTATATCTGATAAGTGGTTAATATTCAAGATATACAAAGAACTCATATAACTCAATATCAAAAAAAAAAACCCAATTAAAAAATGGACAAAGGACCTGAATAGACATTTTTTGAAAGACATACAGATGGCCAGCAGACACATGGATAGATGCTCAACATCACTAATCATCAGAGAAATGCAAATAAAAACCACAGTGAGGTATCACCTCACACCTGTCAGAATAGCTATTAACAAAAAGACAACAAATAAGTGTTGGAGAGGATGTGGAGAAAGGAGAAACCTCGTGCACTGTTGGTGGGAATGTAAATTGGTATAGCCACTATAGAAAACATCATGGAGGTTCATCAAAAAATAAAAAAAATAAATGTTTGTTGTCTTAAGCCCCTAAGTATTGGGGTTATTTGTTATGTTGCAATACTAAACACAAACAGTAGAATAATAAAAAGGAACAAACTGATGCAGGCAATAATATGGATGAAACCAGGCACAAAAGAATATGTACAATATGATTCCATTTATACAACATTCCTGAGAAGGTAAAACCTGTCTATAGTAATAGAAATCAGTTTATTTGTTTCCTGGAATAAAGTTTATTGGGGTACTAACTGCAAAGGGGCATGACTTTCTGAGGTAATGGAAATGTTCTATATCTTAAATGCGGCAGTGATTATGTGGGAATATACACTTTTCAGTACTCACCACTCATTAGAAATGTATTCTTCATATGTGTACAATTTAATGTCTGTAAATTATATCTCTAACAGTTGTTAAAAAGTGATCAAAACAAAATCAATACAAGGTGAACCTAACGCTTCTGCAAAAAAGGAAATGAATTTGGACTGTGAAAGGCTATACAGGAGCCCCTCAATTGTCATAATTTTGTAGCAGTTTTATCCTAGATGGACACTGCCTGCAGATTGAGTGAAAACCACAGTGATATTTTGAATAATTGCATGCAACTGTAGAACAAAGAAATGCAGGACTAGTTATATAAACTGGGAAATCACTGAGTCAATTCATGTGGTAGAATTCTTAACAACCCTGATCTTGTTTATTATGAGGTCATTAGGAGACCCTGAAACCTCACTATCACTACCCTTGTTATCATGTTATGATTCTTGAAACTCATGTAAAATAAGAAAGCTTGTAAATTTTAAAGCATTTTTATTATAAAATATAACCTAGAAACATTTAAAATGTACAGGGTAGTGAAATATTGTGAGGTGAACACTCCTGTAACCATAATTCAGATCAATAAATAGAACTTTTTCAGCTACCCCAGAAGCCCCATTAGATGCCCCACCCTAAATGAAACTTCCCATTTCCCCCCTGAAAGTAACTGCTATCCTGGCTTTTATAGTAATCACTGTCTTTGGTTTCTTTATGGTTTTATCTTCCAAATGTACATAGCTATATACTATAGTTTATTCTTGCTCTTTAAAAAAATTTGTTTATTTAAAGTCTCCATTAATGTATGGCTTTTTCCTCCATCTCTTTATTTTCCTTACAAATTATCTATGGAAGAACTTGGGCTGTTTCACTTGTAGGGTTTCTCACAGTCTGGAATTTGCTAACTACCTACTTCTGGTTCAACCTGATCCTCTTTCCTCTAATCCTGCAAATTTGCAGCTATATCTAGGAGATTAAAATATTGACTCCAACAGTTTGCCCTTACGCAGTTGATATAATTTGGTGACTACAGGTCTATGGGGGCCAACTTGACTTTTAGGTCTTCTGTTGATATTTTATAGTCATCTTTGAGTGAGATCGTGTGCCTTTAACATTAATTAACCCAACCTACCATATTAACTTGCCTAGTCACTCTGTCTTGAAATTTCAGAGCCTTGTCTGACTCTCACCCACTTTGATAGCCAGTAAGCCTCCATCTTTCTTTATTGTGACAGCTGAACTTATTATGCTGGTTTAGGCCCTTCTGAGCTTGCATCTGAACTGTTATGGCACACTCTCCTCTGGTGTTCTTCCCTCCATTCTCTCTCTCTCTCCTTTTGAGAGGTTTAAGTAAGGTGTCCAAGGTTACACAGCTGGTTAGTGTTGAGTCTGGGAACCAATCCAGGCTTTAGAAAGAAGACTGTCTCAATATAACCCTATGTCCTCTCCCATATTCTCCATTCAATTTCTTCCCTTTGTTCACGGTTGAGTCAATAGGTATTTTGGGGACCTCCTCAGATGCCCAAGCCCTGCCCTGTGTGCTCTGAATGATAAGGGCTAGGTCTCAGAGGAGGGTACTACGCTGGTGAAAGATATACTCTCTCTGGGTAGGCCAAATAACCCTACATATGAGGCCATTTGGAGAAAGCTAAAGGAAAGGGTGAACTGTCAAGGCAATAGGAGCTTGGAGATAGCAATGGCCAGGTTGGCTCAAAATAGAGAAAGCCTTGAGGAGGAAAAGGACCTTGACCTGGGCCTCAGAACATGGGCACTACCTAGAAGTAGGGTGGGAAAGAGGAGACCTGTCTGACTGAAGCCAGGCCCACTATGCTTATCACTAATTACTCTGGCCTGTCTCATGCTGCCTTGTGAGTACAAGTCTACTTAGTCCTCCTTTAGAGGTACTTAAGTCTATTGATGGTGTCTATGGTCTCAAAGTGGGTTCAGTGCAAGCTCTTTATGACACAAAATCAGGAAGTCTGTACTCTACACTCCCCCAAGGGCTTTCTCACTTATTTCCAGGTAATGGAATATGAATTTCTCCACCTTTCTGTATAGAACTCAGGCATTTACATTTAAAATATGGGTGCCCCTTGAGCCCACAAATTCATTCCTAGGTATCCATCCTAAGGAAATAATCAGTGGTGTTCACAAAAATTTAACTATGACAGAGTTATAGTAAATATGGATGATCAGGGTCTCTGTACACCACACGGCTATTCACCCAGTTGATTTTTCTTAGACATAGAGAAAACTTTGTTTTGCACTAAATGGAATTGTGTGTGGATGTAGTATCTCAGATGATCAACTTTACCAGTTTGGCTGATGATTGTTAACTTTATTGCCATCACTTCTTTTACCCAAGACTGCTAATTGCCCCCAGTGACAATTTTCCCTATCTCCCTCTAAGTAACAGGATTTCCTTTCCCAATGTTTTAGAAGAACTCTTGATCACCCAACAAGAAATTAACATTCCCTAGCCTCCTTTGTAGCCAAGTACAGTATGTCTTTTGTTCAAGTTCTTTGCAATAGAATATGAGCAGATGTGGAATGTGCAACTTCTGTATCAATTTTTAAAAGGGAATTGTTTGCCTACTACTTTCTCTTTCCTCCTTCCTGTGTCCTAGAACTCAGACGAAGTATAAGGACAACACTCTAGGAGATAGCAGAGCAACAGAATAGAAGGCACCTGACCTCATACAGCAGACAAATTCACCTGCCCACAAGTCCCTTCCTATCTCTGGACTATTTTGTATGAGAGAAATACACTTCCCTCTTGTCTGAACCATTGTATTCTTGGGGTCTCTATTACAGTGGCTTATCCTGTATCCTAAATAAACTGTGAAGGGAGTGATAGATTTTCCATGTGAAAAGAAAGGATTTCTCCATATCACTTTTTTCTGAAGCATGGAAAAATGAGGTTAAAATTGTGCATGTTTCCTAGTTTGTTATTTGCTATGCTTGTTTCTGGTGGTTTTATGTACAGAAATTGCTTGTTTTAATATTGATTGTATAAGAATATTCAGAAATAAGGATTGATTATATTTTATCAACTACATTCTATGTTTATATGTATACATATGCATATAGATATATAATACAATCCCATTGAGCATATTGTTTCTAATCTACTTTTCTATTATTTAAAGTGTAAATCATGAAAGGTATTCTTTATCATTAAATACACTTTTACAGTGTACTTTTACTACTTAACAGAACTCAGTTATGTGGATAGGCAATAACTTGTTTAAGCCCAATAACCTATATTTGTATACTTTGTTTCTTCTATTGTTTTGCTTTATTTGTTTTACTACAAAGAACATCTTTATGTGCAAATCTTTCCACACATGTATGATTTTTTTCTGTAGAACAGAATGCAAAAAATTAAATGACTATATGAAACAATATGAACATTTCTTTTAATAATTCCTGTCAAATAGCTCTCCAGAAAGAATGAACCAAATTACAGATAAACAACAAGGTCCTACTGTAAAGCACAGGGAGCTAAACTCAATATCCTGTGATAAACAACAATAGAAAAGAATATGAAAAAAATGATATATGTATAACAGAATCACTTTACTGTACAGTAGAAATTAACACAACATTGTAAATCAACTGTACTTCAATAAAATAAAAATTTAAAAAAGAATGTACCAAACTATATACCCACCAATAATGTGAGAATTTTTTTTGAGTTTAACAGTTTACTATGAGAGGAATGATGTAAGTTTGTTCGGCATTTAGGGAACATTTTAATAGAAATAAAATACATATGTAAAAGTGCCCAAATCATAAATATGTAGCTCAATAAACTTTTACAAACTAAAACCATTTAACAAACACTCAAAACAAAAAACCCAGAACATTAACAACACTGTAGAAATTCCATTCCAGTCATTTACCCAAGACTGCCACTACCCTGAATTCTAGCATCATAGATAGTTATGATGGTTATGCCTATGTTGAAATACATACAAACTCATATACATTATTCTTTTTCACTCTGGCTTCTTTATCTCAATATTATGTTTGTGAGATCCATTTATATTATGTGTAGTTGTAATTTGTACATTTTTTAACATCTTTATTGGAGTATAATTGCTTTACATTGTTGTGTTAGTTGCTGCTGTATTACAAAGTGAATCAGATATATGTATACATATATCCTCATAGCCCCTCGTGCTTGTGTCTCCCTCCCACCCTCCCTATCCCACCCCTCTAGGTGGTCACAAAGCACCGAGCTGATCTCCCTGTGTTATGCGGCTGCTTCCCTTTAGCTACCTATTTTAAATTTGGTAGTGTATATATGTCAGTGCCACTCTCTCACTTCATCCCAGCTTACACTTCCCCCTCCCCATGTCCTCAAGTCCATTCTCTATGTCTGAGTCTTTATTCCTGTCCTGCCCCTAGGTTCTTCAGAACCATTTCGTTTTTTTAGATTCCATATATATGTGTTAGCATATGGTATTTGTTTTTCTCTTTCTGACTTACTTCACTCTGTATGAGAGACTCTAGGTCCATCCACCTCACTACAAATAACTCAATTTTGTTTCCTTTTATGGCTGAGTAATATTCCATTGTATATATGTGCCACATCTTCTATATCCATTCATCTGTTGATGGACACTTAGGTTGCTTCCATGTCCTGGCTATTGTAAATAGAGCTGCAATGAACATTGTGGTACATGACTGTTTTGAATTATGGTTTTCTCAGGGTATATGCCCAGTAGTGGGATTGCTGGGTCATATGGTAGTTCTATTTTTAGTTTTTTAAGGAACCTCCATAGTGGCTCTATCAATTTACATTCCCACCAACAGTGCAAGAGGGTTCCCTTTTCTCCACAGCCTTTCCAGCATTTATTGTTTGTAGATTTTTTGATGATGGCCATTCTGACCGGTGTGAGGTGATACCTCATTGTAGTTTTGATTTGCATTTCTCTAATGATTAGTGATGTTGAGCATCCTTTCATGTGTTTGTTGGCAATCTGTATATCTTCTTTGGAGAAATGTTGATTTAGGTCTTCTGCCCATTTTTGGATTGGGTTGTTTCTTTCTTTGATATTGAGCTGCATGAGCTGCTTGCTAATTTTGGAGATTAATCCTTTGTCAGTTGCTTCGTTTGCAAACATTTTCTCCCATTCTTAGTGTTGTCTTTTTGTGTTGTTTATGGTTTTCTTTGTTGTGCAAAAGCTTTTAAGTTTCATTAGGTCCCATTTGTTTATTTTTGGTTTTTTTCCATTTCTCTAGGAGGTGGGTCAAAAAAGATCTTGCTGTGATTTATGTCATAGAGTGTCCTGCCTATGTTCTCCTCTAAGAGTTTTATAGTGTCTGGCCTTACATTTAGGTCTTTACTCCATTTTGAGTTTATTTTTGTGTATGGTGTTAGGGAGTGTTCTAATTTCATTCTTTTACACGTAGCTGTCCAGATTTCCCAGCACAACTTATTGAAGAGGCTGTCTTTTCTCCACTGTATATTCTTGCCTCCTTTATCAAAAATAAGGTGACTATATGTGTGTGGGCTTATCTCTGGGCTTTCTCTCCTGTTCCATTGACCTATATTTCTATTTCCATGCCACTACCATAGTGTCTTGATTACTATAGCTTTGTAGTATAGTCTGAAGTCCAGGAGCCTGATTCCTCCAGCTCCATTTTTCTTTCTCAAGATTGTTTTGGCTATTCGGGGTCTTTTGTGTTTCCATACAAATTGTGAAATGTTTTGTTCTAGTTCTGTGAAAAATGCCAGTGGTAGTTTGATAGGGATTGTACTGAATCTGTAGATTGCTTTGGGTAGTATAGTCATTTTCACAATGTTGATTCTTCCAATCCAAGAACATGGTATACCTCTCCATCTGCTTGTATCATCTTTAATTTCTTTCATCAGTGTCATATTTTTCTGCATACAGGTCTTTTGTCTCCTTAGGTAGGTTTATTCCTAGGTATTTTGTTATTTTTGTTGCAATGGTAAATGAGAGTGTTTCCTTAATTTCTCTTTCAGATATTTCGTTGTTAGTGTATAGGAATGCAAGAGATTTCTGTGCATTAATTTTGTATCATGCTACTTTACCAAATTCATTGATTAGCTCTAGTAGTTTTCTGGTGGCATCTTTAGGATTTTCTATGTATAGTAGCATGTCATCTGCAAACAGTGACAGTTTTACTTCTTCTTTTCCAATTTGTATTCCTTTTATTTCGTTTTCTTCTCTGATCGCTGTGGCTAAAACTTCCAAATCTATGTTGAATAATAGTGGTGAGAGTGGGCACCCTTGCCTTCTTCCTGATCTTAGTGGAAATGGTTTCAGTTTTTCACCATTGAGAATGATGTTGGCTGTGGGTTTATCATATATGGCTTTTATTGTGTTGAGGTAGGTTCCCTCTATGCCCACTTTCTGGAGAGTTTTTATCATAAATGGGTGTTGAATTTTGTTGAAAGCTTTTTCTGCAACTATTGAGATTATCTTATGGTTTTTCTGCTTCAATTTGTTAATATGGTGTATCACATTGATTGATTTGTGTATATTGAAGAATCTTTGCATTCCTGGGATAAACCCCACTTGACCATGGTGTATGATCTTTTTAATGTGCTGCTGGATTCTGTTTGCTAGCATTTTGTTGAGGATTTTTGCATCTATGTTCATCAGTAATATTGGCCTGTAGTTTTCTTTTTTTGTGTGACATCTTTGTCTGGTTGTGGTATCAGGGTGATGGTGGCCTTGTAGAATGTGTTTGGGAGTGTTCCTCCCTCTGCTATATTTTGGAAGGGTTTGAGAAGGATAGGTGTTAGCTCTTCTCTAAATGTTTGATAGAATTTGCCTATGAATCCATCTGGTCCTGGGCTGTTGTTTGTTGGAAGATTTTTACTCATAGTTTCAATTTCAGTGCTTGTGATTGGTCTGTTTATATTTTCTATTTCTTCCTGGTTCAGTCTCAAAAGGTTGTGCTTTTCTAAGAGTTTGTCCATTTCTTCCAGGTTGTCCATTTTCTTGGCACATAATTGCTTGTAGTAATCTCTCATGATCCTTTGTATTTCTGCAGTGTCAGTTGTTACTTCTCCTTTTTCATTTCTAATTCTGTTGATTTGAGTCTTCTCCCTTTTTATCTCGATGAGTCTGGCTAATGGTTTATCAATTTTCTTTATCTTCTCAAAGAACCAGCTTTTAGTTTTATTGATCTTTGCTATTGTTTCCTTCATTTCTTTTTCATTTATTTCTGATCTGATCTTTATGATTTCTTTCCTTCTGCTAACTTTGGGGTTTTTTTGTTCTTCTTTCTCTAATTCCTTTAGGTGTAAGGTTAGGCTGTTTATTTGAGATTTTTCTTGTTTCTTGAGGTAGAATTGTATTGCTATAAACTTACCTCTTAGAACTGCTTTTGCTGCATCCCATAGGTTGTGGGTCATCGTGATTTCATTGCCATTTGTCTCTAGGTATGTTTTGATTTCCTCTTTGATTTCTTCAGTGATGCTTTGGTTATTTAGTAGTGTATTGTTTACGCTCCATGTGTTTGTACTTTTTACAGTTTTTTTCCTGTAATTGATATCTAGTCTCATAGTGTTGTCAACGGAAAAGATACTTGATACGATTTCAATCTTCTTAAATTTCCAAAGCTTGATTTGTGACCCAAGATATGATCTATCCTGGAGAATGTTCCATGAGCACTTTAGAAGAAAGTGTATTCTGTTGTTTTGGATGGAATGTCCTATAAATATCAATTAAGTCCATCTTGTTTAATGTATCATTTAAAGCTTGTGTTTCCTTATTTATTTTCATTTTGGTTGATTTGTCCATTGGTGAAAGTGGGGTGTTAAAGTCCCCTACTATTACTGTGTTACTGTCGATTTCCCCTTTTATGGCTGTTAGCATTTTCCTTATGTTTTGAGGTGCTCCTATGTTGGGTGCATAAGTATTTACAATTGTTATATCTTCTTCTTGGATTGGTCCCTTGATCATTATGTAGTGTACTTCTTTATCTCTTGTAATAGTCTTTATTTTAAAGTCGATTTTGTCTGATATGAGAATCGCTACTCCAGCTTTCTTTTGATTTCCATTTGCATGGAATATTTTTCCATCCCCTCACTTTCAGTCTGTATGTGTCCCTAAGTCTGTAGTGGGTCTCTTGTTGACAGCATATATATGGGTCTTGGTTTTGCATCCATTCAGCCAGTCTTTGTCTTTCGTTTGGAGCATTTAATCCATTTACATTTAAGGTAATTATCAATATGTATGTTCCAATTATCATTTTCTTAATTGTTCTGGGTTTGTTATTGTAGGTCTTTTCCTTCTCTTGTGTTTCCTGCCTAGAGAAGTTCCTTTAGCATTTGTTGTAAAGCTGGTTTGGTGGTGCTGAATTCTCCTAGCTTTTGCTTGTCTTTAAAGGTTTTAATTTCTCTGTCGAATCTGAATGAGATCCTTGCTGAGTAGAGTAATCTTGGTTGTAGGTTTTTCCCTTTCATCACTTTAAATATGTCCTGCCACTCCCTTCTGGCTTGTAGAGCTTCTGCTGAAAGATCAGCTGTTAACCTTACGGGTGTTCCCTTGTATGTTATTTGTTGTTTTTCCCTTGCTGCTTTTAATATTTTTTCTTTATATATAATTTTTGAAAGCTTAATATTGATAGATTAATATGTGTCTTGGCGTGTTTCTCCTTGGATTTATCCTGTATGGGACTCTTTGCAATTCCTGGAATTGATTGATTATTTCCCTTCCCATATTAGGGAAATTTTCAACTATAATCTCTTCAAATATTTTCTCAGACCCTTTCTTTTTCTCTTCTTCTGGGACCCCTATAATTTGAATGTTGGTGCATTTAATGTTGTCCCAGAGGTCTCTGAGACTGTCCTCAATTCTTTTCGTTCTTTTTTCTTTATTCTGCTCTGTGGTAGTTATTTCCACTATTTTATCTTCCAGGTCACTTAACCATTTTTATGCCTCAGTAATTCTGCTATTGATTCCTTCTAGAGAATTTTTAATTTCATTTATTGTGTTGTTCATCATTTTTATTTGCTCTTTAGTTCTTCTAGGACCTTGTTAAACCTTTCTTGTATTTTCTCCATTCTATTTCCAAGATTTTGGATCATCTTTACTATCATTACTCTGAATTCTTTTTCAGGTAGACTGCCTATTTCCTCTTCATTTGTTTGGTCTGGTGGGTTTTTACCTTGCTCCTGGTGCCTGTGTTCTGGTGGATGTGCCTGTGTTCTGGTGGATGTGTTCTGGTGGATAAGGCTGGATCTTGTCTTTCTGCTGGGCAGGACCGAGTCCTGCCTTGTCTTTCTGCTGGGCAGGACCGAGTCCAGTGGTGTGTTTTGGGGTGTCTGTGAACTCAGTATGATTTCAGCCAGCCTCTATGCTAATCGGTGGGGTTGTGTTCCTGTCTTGCTAGTTGTTTGGCATGGGGTGTTAGTACTGGAGCTTGCTGGTTGTTGAGTGGAGCTGGGTCTTAGTGTTGAGATGGAGATCTCTGGGAGAGCTCTCGCCGATTGATATTACATGGGGCCAGGAGGTCTCTGGTGGAGCAATGTCCTGAACTTGGCTCTCCCACCTCTGATGCTCAGGCCTGACACCTGGCCAGAGCACCAAATCCCTGTCAGACACACAGCCAGGTATGTGGAGAGTTTCATGACTTTTGGGAAGTCTGAGGTCTTCTGCCAGCCTTCAGTAGGTGTTCTGTAGGTGTTGTTACACATGTAGATGTATTTTTGATATATTTGTGGGGAGGAAGGTGATCTCCACGTCTTACTCCTCTGCCATCTTGAAGGTCCTCTAATTTGTACATTTTTATTGCTGAATAATACACTGTGTTAATACACAATTAACCTGTACATTTTCCTGATGAAGAACATTTGAGTACTTGGTAATATTGGGCAGTTTAAAAAGTGCTATTATGAACATAGGTGTAAATGTTGTTTGGTAAACCAATGCACACATTTTTATTACGGGCGAATCTAGAGTGAGAGTGCTGGGTCATAGAGTATACATATGTTTACCTTTATATATTCTGCCAAATAGTTTTCCAAAGTGATAGTACCAGTTCTAATTGTACTTGTAAAACACTTGGGGCTTCCCTGGTGGCGCAGTGGTTGAGAATCTGCCTGCCAATGCAGGGGACACGGGTTCGAGCCCTGGTCTGGGAGGATCCCACATGCCGCGGAGCAACTGGGCCCCTGAGCCACAATTGCTGAGCCTGCGCGTCTGGAGCCTGTGCTCCGCAACAAGAGAGGCCATGATAGTAAGAGGCCCGCGCACCGTGATGAAGAGTGGCCCCTGCTTGCCGCAACTAGAGAAAGCCCTTGCACAGAAACGAAGACCCAACACAGCCAAAAATAAAAATAAATAAATTAATTAATTAATTAAAAAAAAACACTTGATATTTTCTGTCTTTATTATTTTAGACATTCTGGGTGGTGTTTAGTGGTATCACATTTTGGTTTCAATTTGCATTTCTCTGCACACTAATGAAGTTGAGCATATTTTCACAAATTTACTAGACATTTGGATATTCTGTTTTTTGAGTTGCTGTTTTAAAGTGTTTGCCCATTTTTCTATTGGATTGTCTATTTCTTATTCATTTTTGAGAGTTCTTTATACATTATAGATACAAATCATTTCTCAGATATATGTGTTCCAAAAATCTTCTCCTAGTTTGTGGCTTGCTTCCTTATTCTTTTGATATGTCTTTTGATGAATGGAAGCTTCTGATATTAATAAAGTACAATTTATAATCTTTTTTATCCTTTGTAATTAGTCCTTTTTGTGCCCTCTTTAAGAACACTGCCTACTCCAAAGTCATGAAGATGATTTCCTGTGCATTTTGCATTAGAATGACATTTTTACCTTTCCCATTTAGATCTGCAATCCTCTGGGAATTTATTTTTGTGTGTTACTTAGGTGGAGTTAACAAATATTCTTCACACATGGATATTTATTTGACCTGCTATGACTTTTTTTTTTTAAATCCTTTCTCCACTGCACTGTCATCTTTGCCATAAATCAAGTGACAGTATGTGTAGGTATGTTTCACAGGTCCATACGTGTGTGTCTGTGTCTGTGTGTATACACATATATGTTAATATTTGAGACAATGTCATACTATTTATTCACTATAGCATTGTATTAAGTTTGGTATCTAGTATGGAAATCTTGGAGCTCTCTTCTTCAAAGTTGTCTTGGCTATATTTGGCTCTTTCTTTGCATTTTCATATACATAGTTGGAATCTGCTTGCCAACAGAAAAATAACCTGCTGGGATTTTTATATGGATTGCATTGAATTTATATATCAATTTGGGAATAATTGACCACTTGAAAATATTGAGTCTTTCAATCCATATTTCTATACTTATTTAGGTCTTCTTTAATGTTTCTCAGAATTATTTTATAATTTTCAGTGTAGAGGTCTTATAAGTATTTAATTAGATTTATTCCTAGATAATTTGATTTTTAATTTCCTTTACTGGGGTATAATTTACATACAATAAGATACATACATTTTAACTATACAATTCAATGATTTCAACAAATGTATTTTCCAGTGGAGTCACTACTCTGTCAAGAT
This sequence comes from Balaenoptera borealis, assembly GCF_965194805.1. Classification (NCBI taxonomy): domain Eukaryota; kingdom Metazoa; phylum Chordata; class Mammalia; order Artiodactyla; family Balaenopteridae; genus Balaenoptera; species Balaenoptera borealis. The sequence goes on from NW_028123647.1 coordinate 103,416, forward strand.
AGAGAACATTTCCCTCAGCTAAGAAAGTTCTGTTATGCCCCTTTTACAGTCAGAAAAATCACAACCTTCAAGCCAGACAAACATTGATTTGATTAAATTTATATCAATATAATTTAGTTTTGCCTCTAACTTTATATAAATGGAATCACACAGAATGTACTATTTTGTGTCTGGTATCTTTCCCTAAGTATAATATGTTTTGAGATGCATCTCTGTTATTGCTTGTACCAGTAGTTTGCCTCTTTCTATTGCTTAGTAGTATTCTAATTCATGAAAACATCAAATTTGTTTCTCTATTCATTTCTTGATGGACATTTGGATTGTATCCACTTAGGGCCTATCATAAATGAAATTGCTGTGAACATTCCTGTGCAAATCTTTTTGAGGAAATGTTTTAAATTCTGTTCGGGAAAATTCCTAAGAGTGGAATTTCTGGGACATATGGTAAGTATAAGTTTAACTTTTCAAGAAACTGTTGAAGTCTTTCAAGATGGTTGAACTTCTTACCAGCAATGAATGAGAGTTCCAGTTGTTCCATATCCTCAAAAATACTTAGGACTGGGGACTTCTCTGGTGGTACAGTGGTTAAGACTTCACCTTCCAGTGCAGGGGATGCGAACTAAGATCCCACATGCCTTGTGGCCAAAAAAACCAAAACGTAAAACAGAAGCAATTTTGTAACAAATTCAATAAAGACTTTAAAAAAAAGTGGTGACGTAAAGACATGGATAAGAGACTACTATTTAAAAAAAATACTTAGGATTGTCTGACTTTTAAATATTAGCTACTCTGATGAGTGTGCAGTGATATTTAATTCTGGGTTTTGTTTTGTCTTGTTTTTTACATTTTCCTGACGATTAATGAGATTGAGGATCTTTCCATGAGCTCATTGGTAATTTGCATATGTACTTTTGTGAAAATTTTTAATTGCATTGTTTGCTTTCTTATTTTGAAATTTAAGAGTTCTTTATATATCTTCTGGATACAAACCTTTTGTTGGTTACACATATTATAAGTATTTTCTCCCAGCTTCCCACTTCATTTTCTTAACCATATCTTTCAAAGAGCAGACATTTTTTTTTTTTTTGATAAGCCCAATGTCTGTACATGCCACTACTACACTACCTTTACTACTACATCATAAGTCTGGAACTCAGATAATGCAATTTTCCAGATTTGTGGTTTTCTTTTCAAAATTATTTTGTCTATTCTAGGCACTTTGCATTTCCATATAAATTTGGGATTAAGTTTATCAGTTTACATGAAGTTGCCTACTGCAAGTTTTATTTTGACTGCACTGAATTTATAGATCAATTTGGAGAGAATTAATATCTTAACAGTACTGAATTTCTTGACCCAGGATCATGGTTTACCTTCACATTTATTCTGACCTTTAGCTTCTTTCAGCAGTCTTTTGTAGTTTTCAATGTATATGTTTTCTACGTTTTCTTAAATTCATCCCTAAGTATTTCACGTTTTTGGAACCTATCATACATTTCATACACACACACAAAATTTCAATTTCCAATGGTTCATTGCTAGCATACAGGAACACAACTGAGTTTTTGTATATCTATCCATAACTACAACCATGCTAAATTAAATTCTTACTTCTACAGTAGGTTTATTGTAGATCCCTTAGGAGTCTATCAATACATGATCATGCGATTTGCAAATAGGCATACTTATTGCGTTTTGAATCAGATATTTGTGAAGGCGTTTCTGTTGTTGTTTTAGTTCTGAAAAACAAACAAGGCTCTGCTGCACTACACACTTATTGGCTCACCTCATGGAAGGGCCTCATGTATCTAGAGGCCACTCACAAGAGGAGCCATCAGCTGCCCTGTCCTTTTCCAAATTCTAAAAACGTAGCTGCCTGTAGAGTCTATATTTATATAATGACTGCAGAAGAGACAGGTGGTTGGTCTTTTTTCCAACTTTAACGCTGTTTTTCAAATAAAAACGATTTACTTCCTTTTTAAAAAGTATATTGACTTTTTTGTCCAAAATAAAAGGAGCAAAACAGAGAGATATTAAGAATTTTTTAAAATCCTCTCTCCTGGGCTCTTTTCTGGACACATTTCTTCTATGCATTTTTGTGGAGGGAAAAGGGAGAGATTGGTAGCAGAAAGCACAGCAGGTGGAAGGAGGTGTGTCCTGGGAGCAGAGGAGGGCAAAAGCAAGTCCCCAGAAGAGCATTGGTAATGGTCAACGGCCCCCCGCCCCCCGGGAAGATACTGCCCTTCCGTGGCCTTTAGAGAAAGGCCCAGGAACACACAAAGAAAGGAAAGCGTCGGGGCCCAAGCCGGTGCTTGGACAAGTGACACGGGGGGCAGGGGGAGGTGAGCACCGCCGGCTCTTCGCGACCCCACGGGGCAGAAGGGGGGCGGTGCGAAGGCGTGGCGTCCCGCGGTGACGGAGGGCACACGTGAACGGCCCGCGCCAACTCGAGCGTGCCCTGCTCTAGTGTTAGACCCGGCCGTCGCTCGCTCCCTTCTCGGTCCCTGCTCCCGGTGGCCCTGAGGGAGTGCGGGCCGAGGTCGGCCCCCAAGAATACGAGGCGCGGGGGCAGCAGGTAAGGGACCCGGAGGGGGGTCCGCAGAGGCGGCGTTGGCGAGCGGACACGGCCTGCGGACCCCTCCCTGGGGGTCCAGTTGCCCCGGGGCGGAGACCGCAGCCCCCATGCCCCCTGTGGCCTGGCGTTTGGCCACAGAAAACGGTAGGCCTTCTCTGGGGCCGGGCCGCGCGGCCCTGAGGCGACGGCCTGCTTCTCGCAACACAGCGAGCTTTTCCGACGCCCCCGCCCCCCTCCGCCCCGCCCCGCCCCCCTCCGCCCCCCTTCTTCTCGGGGTAGAAAATGGTGGTCGGCGCGGGGGCGGCTGAGGATGGGAGCGGGGGACGCTGGGTGGGGGTAGCCGGGGGTGGGAGATGCGGGGCCGAGAAGGGGCCGAGCGTCCGGATGCAGCAGCCCCCCTTCCCCCACCCTTACTCTCTGCAGGTCTGCGAGTGGAAGTGTCGCGGCGGCGCACTTGCAGCAAGAATCGGGAGGAGCAGGAGACCGCGAGGATAGGCCCAGGTCGGTGCGGGGGACAGTGGGCAGGTGGGGGGAACGTGTGGATAGCCCTAAGACCCCCCCAAATGCTCCCCCCTACCCCGTCCTCCATTTTGGTGCCTGCAGAGACGTGGGCATGGATAGGCAGGGAAAATGGTGGGTTTTGGGCGAGGGAGGGGGGAGAGCTCGGACTGGGGGCCCCCTAGAGGGCGTAGGGAGCCTCTCAGGTGGGAAAACGAAAATTTGAAGAGCCTTTACATCCGGGGCTGGAAGTCTTGAGAGGTGCTTAGTAGGGCCTCTGTCCTCGGTGCTGATCAGTCCACCCAGAAAATAGTCCCTTCTCTCTTTTGTCTCGTAGGAGCAATGGCGTCCAAAGAGGAACAAGCAGTAAAAAATCTCTACATGGAAAATGCCAACCAGGAGAATGAAAACAAGGATGAAAAGGGGCAGGATGCTAATAAAGGAGAGCCTTTCGCCCTCCCTTTGGAAGCTGGTGAATATTGTGTACCTAGAGGAAATCGTAGGAGGTTCCGTGTTAGGCAGCCCATCCTGCAGTATAGATGGGACATGACTCAGAGGCTTGAAGAGCCACAGGCAAGGATGAGAGAAGAGAATATGGAAAGGACTGGGGAGGAGGTGAGGCAGCTGATGGAAAATCTGAGGGAAAAGCAGTTGAGTCATAGTCTGTGGGCAGTTAGCATGGACCCCCCTCACCATGACCATCATGATGAGTTTTGCCTTATGCCTTGAATCCTGATGTTTTCCCTGAAGTTAGTAGGGAGACACACCTGCTTCCTAAACTTACATGTTTGTGATGTACCTTTGTTGTAAACCTTTTGGTGTTACTTGTTTCTTGTGGGTCTCCTGTTACCAACTTCTAATTGAATGTTGTGTTTCTGACCCAATCTGTAAGTTTCTGTCAGCAGGAGAGTTTTACCTATTGCATGGAGAGATGTTCTTTATATATTGTGACGTTAATAAAGCAGTTTAAAAAAGCATTCTCTGTTTTTTCCCTTAAAATCGTTTATATTTTATATATGAATAGACAGTCTAAGGATATATAAAGTAAAAGTATCTCTTTATGGTAGAACTATGAATAATTTTTATTTTCTTATCTCTATTTTCTCGTTTTTTTTTTTTTTACCTGCATTGGACAACTCCCAGATGATGCTGATTGGAGTACTAGATCTTCCCAACGTTTTCAGTATCACATCCACAGATAATTTCTTGTGTTATTCACAGAGATGGAAAGCCATGTTCATTGTCTATCAGATTTATCCATTTAGAACTCTCAGAGGGCATCCTCATTTTTAAGATTTGAGGTCCTGGCAACCCACACATTATATCCTCCATGTACTTTTTTTTTCCTTTGGCCGCGCCGCCCAGCTTGTGGGATCTTAGTTCCCAGACCAGGAATTGAACCCGGGCCACAGCAGTGAGAGCTCCGAGTCCTCACCACTGGACTGCCAGGGCACTCCCTCTATTTTCTCATTTTTCAAAACAACACATACTACTTAATGAAAGAGCTTGACAACCTGATAAAAGCAACGTGAGCACTTACTAAGCACTTGTGACAGAATCTTCGTTTTAGCTTACCTTGGTCTCTTATTTAGAAGTATAAACCTAATAATGATGAGACATACCTCTTTAAAAATCATTATGTTTATCAGCAAGATGAAGATAATAATCACCTCCCAGGGCTTTTGTGTGCACTTGATGAGGCAATAAGTTTGTAATCTTTCTTTAAACTCTTATTCCCAGTGGCATATGCATGACCCAACCCTTTAGATATTACCTTCAGCTATTTGGGGAAGTTCCCAAAGCCAGGTCTTCCCTATACTCACAAACAAGTCCAATAGGCTAAGGGGTAGGTAAGTCCATTCCTCTGTTGTTGTGCCCCATTCTCACCATCTCCACAGGTTGTTGATGTTCAGGAATCCTTAAGGTGAGAAAGTCCCACTATGTCTCTGGAATTCCCAATGAATTGAATCTTCACTCTGTTCTATAAACTGTGGATAAATCCCCTCTCCCCATTTAGCTTCATGGAAAAGACCTTGCCTGTCTGGGTCTTTCTTAGGTGTAGTTCTTTCCCAAGAAACTTCCATAATTCATGAGACTATACAAAATGTGTGAGGGAACAGCTCACTTAAAATTTGAGACAGTCCCTCCTCACACCACCCCCGTGAAACCTATGAATGTGAAAAATTATCCTATACTGAGTTGGTTGCCAGGAGATCATGTCAGTGAATTCAGTGGATACCCAAATGTGGAGATCTTTATGAGAAGACTGATTGGAGGACTCTTGGGTTTAAGTGTTCCAGTAGAACTTGGGGAAAAAAAGTTGCCTTGCAGTGTGCTAAGTAGGTGAAATACATATTATGCATATTATTTCTTTTGTGGAAATAAACTTAGAATTCTAGAACAGAAGTTGGCAAACCACAGCCCATGAGCCAAATCAGGCCTACTGCTTATTTTTTTGGCCAATGAGCTAAGAATAAATTTTATGTTTTTTAATGGTTGAAAAAAATCAAGAATATTTTGTGACATGTAGAAATCATATGAAATTCAAATTTTGGTGTCCATAAAGTTTAATTGGAATACAGACATGTTTATTAATTTACATATTATCTATGGCTGGTTTTGGCCTACAGTGGCAGAATTGAGTACTTGTGAAAGAAATGGTATGGCCCGCCTGTAAAACCTACATATTTATTATCTGGCCCTAACAGAAAAAGTTCGGTAACCCTGCTCTAGAATATAACATCGCAATAGCACTTATGAAACCAAAGGGAAAAGTGGCTAGGCAGGCGAAAATGACATGTAACACAGCAAACCACAGACATCATGAATCAGATGCCTAATCAATTTCAAAGCCCTCCTTCCTCCAGGTGCTTGAGACACAAGGTATTACATTCATGTGAGACAGAAGTTTACAGAGAGAAAGGCTAAAGTTGAAAAGACAGGAAAATTGATGAACTGAGAAGCTTATGCCCTACCAAACTTCTCACTCTTTTTCTTATTTTATTTTTTAGCCATGCCATGCGGGATCTTAGTTCCTGACCGGGGATCAAACCTGCGCCCCCTGCAGTGGAAGTGCAGAGTCTCAACCACTGGACTGCCAGGGAAGTCTCCCAGACTTACCGCTCTTGATTGCCAATATTTGCACCAGCTTCTATGGAAAACAGAAGCATTCTGGCTTTCTTGGCCTAAGGATATTCAGCATTTCCTTCCTGAAGAGAAATTGGAAGCTCATATGTGAGTGAATCCATGGTATACCTTGATAGGTTAGACATGCATATGCCCAGAAAAATGTACATCTCTTCGTATATAGGTAGATTCAAGATGCCCTGTCAACCTCAGAGAATGATGAATTTAGGATTCTAGTCTCTGGACAGAATGCTTTCTGCTAACCAGCTTCCCTTGGCTCTTAACAGAGTGTTTGGATCTGAAAGGGCATCTAAGGGAGTAGTATGTGGGTGGTCAGGCTCCATGTAAAATGCTTGGGCAACAAACAACCAGCAGAAAGTGAGCAAAAGACAATAAAGGAGCAGGGCATGAAGTTCCTTTGAGGAGAACAGCTATATCTAAGGTCTGGCTGCATTTGCCTGTTGACATCATCTCTATGTGTTGAGCCTCCTTTTCTCCCTCACAGTGGCCATTCTCCACAAAAGGGATAGACAAATTCTTCCCATAAATGCCTAAAAAATCTAGCAAAGAGAAGGCAGTGAGATTAGAGAGTGTGCCCTTTGTTATCAAAGAAAAACGGTGTTCAAGAAAGTTTTGAGATGTAGATATGGATTGGGTCATTGGAGTTTTAGCACATCATACATATCTAGTAGATATCTGATGAATGTAAAACTGAGTAAGTATAGATTTAGTGATATTCAGCAAATGATAAACAAGGATACATGTTTGAATCTTTATGTATTTCTAACAAAATTGAAATAATAATGCAGATAATATAACAGTTGACTACAAATAATTACTGAATTTTTTTCTTTAAAAATTCAAATCTATTGAAGGAAATTCAGAAAATAAACTTAAGGGTCACCTTGTGACCAAAGAAAGCAATGCAGTTTGAATTTTCTAGCCAGAGGAAGAGTGCACAGACACTGGACTCTTCCAGGGAGTCGAGATACATAGGAAATGCACTTTGGTTAGAAGTGAAATAAAGCCTCCAAAATTAACCATCATGTGAGACATCAAGCCACATTTATGCTTCAAATGAAAATAGAGTAACAGGGACTGGATTTACTTCCCTAACTAAAACAACTAAAATCAGGACAAAATATATAAAAGAACAATTTTCAGTTGCTGAACATCGGACAGTGGAGGGAAAAGTTCTCTGAGAGAGGGGAAACAACACGAGCCTTCGGATTGCCCCCAACTGTGTACTGTAGGATTTATAACGTGTGGGAGTAAAATATATGTCAATAGTAGCACAAAGGCCAGGAGATAGGGAATGGAAGTACACAATCTTAAAGTTCTTATTCTATACCTTAATATCACTTGAAGGTAGGTTCTGAAATGTTAAAAATGTATATTACCAACATATGAGATAAAATGGAATCTTAAGAATACTCATTAAAAAAAATGTTGGAGGGAAAAGAGAACAAAGAACAGATGGGACAAATGTAAACAGATAGCAAGATACTTGATTAAAACCCAAACATGTCAATACCAATAATCACATTAATGTAAATGGTCTAAAGACCTCAATTATAAAGCAGAGATTGTCAGATTGTATAGAAAAGCAAGACACAAATATATACTGCCTATAAGAACCTTAATTGAAATTTAAAGATACAAACTGATTACAAGTAAAAGAATAGAAAAAGATGAACAATCTTAACCAGTCAGAACAAAGCTTGAGTGGTTATATTGATATCAGTTACAATAAATTTCAGAGAAAAGAATAATACCAGGGAAATTATGGTCATAGAATGTCATTACATAACTTTAAGTGGTGAGTTTGTCAAGAGGACAAAACAATCATAAACATTCACATATTGCAGTGCTTCAAAATACATGAAGCCAAAATTGATAGAACTACAAGGATAAAGAGACAAATCCACAATTACAGTCACCTTCTCTAAAATATTGATAGAACAAGTAGACAGAAAATCAGCAAGTACAACACTATGAACCAATTCACCTAGTTGACAATTGTAGAACTTGCCACCAACAACAATAGAATGTACATTTGTTTCACATGCACGTGGAATATTTACCAAGATAGTCCATATTCAGGACCATAAAATAAGCCTCAATAATGTTAACAGGATTCAAATCATAAAATGTATGCTATTTTGAGTACAATAGAATTAAACGAGGAGCTAATGACAGAAAGATCTCTGAAAAATCCCCAAATATTTAAATTAACATGAAACAATACAGATCTAAATAACTCAAAGAAGAAATCAAAAGGGAAATTATATTTTGAACTGAGTGAAAATGAAAACTCAACATATAATAATTTGTGGGATGTGGCAAAAGTAGCACTCAGGAAATTTTATAGTATAAACATTTATATTAGAATAGAAGAAAGGCCTATAGTTGTTAAGTAAATGGAAATTTCATTTAAAACACTTCCTCTGAAGAAAACTATAGGTCGAGATGGCTTTACTGGTAATTCTACCAAACATTTAAGGATGCCATAACACCAATTATATGCCAAATCCTTAGAAAACTGAAGAGGACGGAATACTTCCCAACTCATCCTACAAGGGTAGAATTACCCAGATAACTAACCAGACAATTATATTACAAGGAAAGATAACTACAAACCAATCTCCTTCATGGACATATATGCAAAAATTCTTAACAAAACTTTAGTAAAATCTAATTCAATTATATATAAAAATTACAGTACACCATCATCAAGTAAGGTTTATCCCAAGGATTCAAGGCAAGGTTAATATTTGAAAATCATAATTCACTATATTGACATAAAAGAGAAAAAAACATATGATCATCTCAAGGGAGAATGAAAAAAAATTTGCTAAAATTTTAAAATCTCTTACTGATTAAAATACTCAGCAACCAGATATAGAAGAGACCTTCCTCAACCTGATACAATACATCTATGAAAAACCTACATAATGATGTGTGCCTAAAGGCTAAATGTTTTCCCCCTAAGATAAGAAACAAGGCAAAAATGGACACTTTCACAAATTAGATTCAACACTGTATTAGAAGTTCTAGCCAATACAATAAGATAAGAAAGAGAAATAAAAGTCATACAGATTGCAAAGGAAGAAAATAGAAAAATCTTTATTCATAGAAAACATGATAGTCCATGTAGAAAATCCTATGTAATATACAAAAACTACTAGAGCTAATAAGTGAGTTTAGAAAGGTTGCAGGATAAAAGATCAGTATACAAATTTAGTTGTATTTCTAGTTTTCTGAGACTGCTGTTAACAAATAACCATAAACTTGGTGGCTTTAAAAAAACTGAGAAATTTATTCTCTCACAGTTCAGTACACCAGAAGTCCAAATCAAAGTGTCAGTAATGCTAAGTTCTCTCTGAAGGCTCAGGGAAAAATGCTTCCTTACCTCTTCCAGCTCTGGTGGCCCTAGGCATTCCTTGGCTTGTGGCCCATCCTAATTCAGTATGCTCTCATCTCAATTCTTAGTTAACTATGTCTTCAAAGACCCTATTTTCAAATAAGGTCACATTCTGAAGTGCTGGGTGAACATGAATTTTAAGGAAAAATATTCAGCTCTCTACAAGTAATGAACAGCCAGAATAAAATTTAAAACACATCATTTACAGTAACATCAGAAATATGAATTATTTAGGGATAAACTTGACAAAAGATGTGTAAGATCTGCACATTGAAAACTATAAAACATTCATGACATAAATCACAGCAGTTTTTAATAGAAACTGACAATCTGATTCTAAAATTTACATTAAAAAAATCCAAAGAACTGAGAATAGTCCAAACAACTTTGAGAAGAGAAACATTTTGGAAAACTTTCACTACCTTATTGCAAGACTTATAATAATGGTGCCATAATCAAAACAGTGTGGTATCAGCATAAATATAGACAAATTGATCAATGGAACAGAATAGTCAAGAAATAGATTCACACATATATGCTTTTGACAAAGATTCCAAGGCAATTTGATGGTGGAATAGACACTCTTTTTGATAATTGATGTTGGAACAACTAGTTCCAATTGAACCTTTATTAATGATCATGATCATGATCACCATCATCATCATCATAATTAGAATAACTTTATCTCATATCATATAAAAAGTTGAGTCAAACTGTGTCAAAGACCTAAATGTAAGGTAAAACATAAAATTTCTAGAAATTTTATGTAAAAAATAAATTTTTTATAATATAATAATAATATAATATAATAAATAATTTATAATATAATAAATAATTTTTTAGGTAAAAAATAATTTTATGTAAAACAAAATTTCTAGAAAAAAATAGGAGAAACTTTTAGGGACTTTGAGTTTGTAAAAAATTTTAAATTAGAATTCAAAAAAACAAACTCTAACAGAAAACAAATCAATATATTGGACTTCATCAAAATGTAACCTTTCTCGTCAAAAGACATTTTGATTCTCAGAGATGGATAGAGACAGATTGTTAGAAATCCTAAGACCTCTCTCTACAACAATAAATAAGGACACAGGCTAAGAGAGTACAAGTGTCTTGCCATACATCTGAGAAGCTGTAGGACCATAGCCAGACCTGAGCTGGATTCAACTTTATTGAACAGCAAAAATCTGACCTGCAGACTTCCAGTTCTGGATAAGATAGAGCCACACCATCCCTTCCACACCTTTCATCTTACAACTGAAAAACCATAGACATATCACAACAAGAAGCATAGGAAAACACTGGAAAATAGAAAGATGAAGATGGACTGCCCAGAGATCTTGGGTTCCAAAGGAACTCAAGAAAAGTTTATTAAACTTTGACCAATGGGTCAAAGAAGAAATCACAAGAGAACTTAGAAAATATCTGAGACAAATGAAAATGACACATCATACCAAAATTTATGGGAGGCAGTGAAAGCAGAGTTTAGAGGGAAACTTATAGCTACGAACACTTACATTAAAAAAGAAAAAAGATCTCACACGAAAAGCTGACTTTACATATCAAGGAAGTAGAAAAAGAATAGCAAATTAAACCTAAAGCTATTAAAAGGAATGAAATAATAAAGATTAGAGCAGAGACAAATATAATAGATAATAGAAAAGCTATAGAGGAAAAAAATGAAACCAAGAGTTAGTTCTTCAAAAAGATCAACAAAATTGAAAAATCTTCAGCTAGGTTGAGTAGGGAAAAAAAGAATATCTATGTACCTAAAATTAACTTACAGAGGGGACATTACTACTAGTTTTACAGATATAAAAAAGATTAAAAGAGAGGACTATGAACAATTGTATGTCAACAAATTGGATAACCTGGATGAAATAGACAAATTCCTAGAAACACACAACCTACCAGGACTGAATACTGAAGAAATATAAAATGTGAGCAGAACAGTAATGAGTAAGGAGATTGAATCAATAATCAAAAAGTTCTCAACAAAGAAAAGCCCAGGACAGGATGGTGTCACTGGTAAATTATACCAAATATTTAAAGAAGAACTAACACCAGTCTTTTTCAAATGCTTCCAAAAAATTTGGAACACTTTATAACTCATTCTGTCAAGCCAGCTGTATCTTAATACTAAATCCAGACAAAGACACTACAAGAAATGAAAACTACAGACTAATATCCCATATGAATATTAATTCCAAAGTACTAGCAAATGGAATTCAGCAGTGCATTAGAAGGATTATACACCATGACCAAGTGGGCTTTATTCCTGGATGTAAGTATTGTTCAACATATAAAAATATATTAATGTAATAAACCACATTAAGAGAAGGAAGGAAAAAATACATGATTATCTCAATTGTTGCAGGAAAAACATTTGACAAAATTCAACACTCTTTCATGATAAAAACACTCAGCAAACTAGGAATAGAAGGAAACTACCTTAACATAATAAATGCTTTCTATGAGAAGCCCAGAACTAACACCACACTTAGTGGTGAAAAATTGAAAGCTTTTCCTTTGAGATCAGAAATGAGAGAAGGAGGTCACCTTCATCACTTCTACTCAATATAGTACTGGAAGGCATAGCCCAAGCAATTAGGTGAGAAAAAAATCCATACTGTATTGGAAAGGAAGAAGTAAATATCTCTGTTCACAGATGACATGATCCTATAGGTTGAAAACCCTAAAGAGTCCTCAATAAAACTGTTAGAACTAAGAAATGAATTCAGCAAAGTTGCAGATAAATCAACGCATAAAAATTGGTTGTGTTTCTATACACCAACTGTGAACAATCTGAAAAGGAACTTAAGGGAATAATTTTTTTACAATAGCATCAAAAAGAATAAAATATTTCGGTATAAATTTAAGCAAGGGTGAAAAGCACTTTTACACTGAAAAATACAAAACACAAATAAACAGAGACATCTCGTGTTTGTGGAATTGAAGACAGTATTGCTAAGATGTCAATACTAGTCAAAACAATTTACAGGAGTCAGTGCAACCCCTATCAAAATCCCAACGATGTTTTACTCAGGTACAGAAAAATCTTATTTTAAAATTCATATGAGGACTTCCCTGGTGGTGCGGTGGTTAAGAGTCTGCCCGCCGATGCAGGGGACACAGGTTCAATCCCTGGTCCAGGAAGATCCCACATGCCACGGAGCAACTAAGCCCATGCGCCAAACTATTGAGCCTGTGCTCTTGAGCCTGCGAGCCACAACTACTGAGCCCACGTGCCACAACTACTGAAGCCCGCACGCCTAGAGCCTGTGCTCCACAACAAGAGAAGCCACTGCAATGAGAAGCCAGCGCACCACAACAAAGAGTAGCCTCCGCTCTCTGCAACTAGAGAAAGCCCGAGCGCAGCAACAAAGACCCAACGCAGCCAATAATACATTTTTAAAAAATTCATATGGAATCTCAAGAGACCTTAAATAGCCAAAACAACCTTGAAATTGAAGAACAAATTTGGAGGACTCACACTTCCTGGTTTCAAAACTTACCATAAAGCTACAGTAATCAAACAGTGTAGTTCTGGCATAAAGACACATATAGACCAATGGAATAGAATAGAGTGCCCCAAAATAACTCTCGCATGTAAGTCAAGTGAATTTTGACAAGAGTGCCAAGATCATTCAATGGGGAAAGACTTCATGCCAGTCACTAAGACTAGAGTCCCGGCAATGCCTATGTGCTACCTTTCCTAAGACACTGACAAATTGGACACAATAAATTTATTGCTTTTCTCCCTTTGATTTTAGTGATTTTATTACATGTCCTGAGTTCATAATTTACTTAGCCAATGACCCTGGTTTATGTTTTGCTCTCTGCCAAAAGATGTACACCTCTATACTCTTATGCCTAAAGGGAAATCTTATAGAGGTTACTACAGTACTATTAATGCCATTATAAAAATTAATGGAGATTATTGCTTTCCTCAGGGGGCAACTGCCTCCTAGACCACTCCTCAACCACCTGGGAAGAGGACCTCCCACTCTCTAGCACTTTATCCTACTCCCCCACTCCAACTTTCCACCACTACCTCCTGTCTTACGTCTCTGACCATGAACACAACTACCCCTTCTCCTTGGCTATAAATACCACTAACTTTTTCTATATGTTTTACTAAACTATCAGTTCGTACACTCCAACAACATAACTACTGGACTTGTCACCAAGATTTTTTGTCATAAAATATATAATTCATATTTATAACACTTTTCAAGTCTACCAAAAATATTGTTAGAGACTGTGAAAACTTCAGATCTGTTTTCTTGGCTAACGCCATATCAATAGGGAATTTGGTTATGGCTGGCCTACAAAGACTCCTCATTCTTCTATTTGTTTTCCTTCTTTTAATTCTCACAATAAAATGTTTTCTATGCTGTTTAGGGCAACTTATTCCCTACTCTCTGTAAATATCCTCTACTATTTGGGCCACTCAAATATCCCAAATAATTGAACTTAAAACAGATGTCAAGACATCAAGGGGGTAAATTGTAATATATTTTTTTGCAAAAATGCCTTTTATTCATTTGTGTGACAGTGTGTTGTGCACTGACATCAGAAGAATCTTCACATCTTATAAAGCCATAAAGAAAAATGAACTCACACCATATTAAAAAAATTAACTCAAAATGGACCCAAGACCTAAATATATGAGCCAAAACTTTAAAACTCTTAGAAGAAAACAAAGTGATAAATCTTCATGTCCTTGGATTTGGCAATGGATTCTTAGATATGACATTAAAAGCATGAACAACAAAAGAAAAACAGATACATTGCATTTCATAAAAATTTAAAAGTTTTGCGAATCACAAGACACTATCAAGAAAGTGAAGACAATCCACATAATGGGAGAAAATATTTGGAAATCATATATTTGATAAGTATCCAGAATATATGAAGAATTCCTACAATTCAACAACAAAAAGACAACCCAATTAAAAATGGGCAAAGGAGTTGAATAGATATTTCTCTAAAGAAGATATATAAATATCCAATAAACACATAAGATGCTCAATATCATTAGTCATTAGGAAAATGCAAATCAAAGCCACTTCTCACCCACTAGGATTATAAAAATTAAAAATGGAAATTAACCATTGCTTTGGAGAATGTGGAGAAATTGGAACCCTCATACATTGCTGGTAGGAATGCAAAATGTTGCAGCCACTGTGGAAAACAGTTTGGCAGTTCCCCAAATAGTTAGATATAAAATTACCATATGAGGAGATTAAACAAGATGGCAGAGTACAAGGACGTGCTCTCACTCCCTCTTGCGAGAGCACCAAAATCACAACTGGCTGCTGGACAATCATCGACAGGAAGACACTGGACTGCACCAAGGAGGATACCCCACGTCCAAGGACAGAGGAGAAGCCACGGTGAGATGGTAAGAGGGGCGCAATCAGAGTAAAATCAAATCCCAAAACTGCTGCGTGGGTGACGCACAGACTGACGAACACTTATACCACAGAAGTCCACCCACTGGAGTGGAGGTTCTGAGCCCCACGTCAGGCTTCCCAACCTGGGGGTCCGGCAATGGGAGGAGGAATTCATAGAGAATCAGACTTTGAAGCCTAGTGGGAACTGATTGCAGGACTTCGACAGGACTGGGGGAAACAGAGACCCCACTCTTGGAGGGCGCACACAAAATAGTGTGCGCATCGGGACCCGGGGGAAGGAGCAGTGATCCTGGGGAAGACTGAACCAGACCTACCTGCTAGTGTTGGAGGGTCTCCTGCAGAGGTGGGGGCTGGCTCTGTTTCACCGTGGGGACAAGGACACTGGCAGCGGAGGTTCTGGGAAGTACTCCTTGGTGTGAGCCTTCCCAGAGTCTGCCATTAGCCCCACCAAAGAGCCCAGGTAGGCTCCAGTGTTGGGTTGCCTCAGGCAAAACAACCAACAGGGAGGGAACCCAGCCCCACCCATCAACAGTCAAGTGGATTAAAGTTTTACGGAGCTCTGACCGACACAGCAACAGTCAGCTCTACCCACCACCAGAGCCTCCCATCAAGCCTCTTAGATAGCTTCAACCACCAGAGGGCAGACAGCAGAAGCAAGAAAAACTACAATCCTGCAGCCTGTGGAACAAAAACCACATTTACAGAAAGATAGACAAGATGAAAAGACAGAGGGCTATATACCAGATGAAGGAACAAGAAAAAACCCCAGAAAAACAACAAATGAAGTGGAGATAGGCAACCTTCCAGAAAAAGAATTCAGAATAATGATAGTGAAGATGATCCAGGACACAGGAAAAAGAATGGAGGCAAAGACTGAGAAGATGCAAGAAATGTTTAACAAAGACCTAGAAGAATTAAAGAACAAACAAACAGAGATGACCAATACAATAACTGAAATGAAAACTACACTAGAAGGAATCAATAGCAGAATAACTGAGGCAGAAGAACGGATAAGTGACCTGGAAGACAGAATGGTGGAATTCACTGCTGCGGAACAGACTAAAGAAAAAAGAATGAAAAGAAATGAAGAGAGCCTAAGAGACCTCTGGGACAACATTAATTGCAACAACATTCACATTATAGGGGTCCCAGAAAGAGAAGAGAGAGAGAAAGGACCAGAGAAAATATTTGAAGAGATTATAGTCGAAAACTTCCCTAAGATGGGAAAGGAAATAGCCACCCAAGTCCAGGAAGCGCAGAGAGTCCCATACAGGATAAACCCAAGGAGAAACATGCCAAGACACATAGTAATCAAAGTGGCAAAAATTAAAGGCAAAGAAAAATTATTGAAAGCAACAGGGGAAAAATGACAAATAACATACAAGGGAACTCCCATAAGGTTAACAGCTGATTTCTCAGCAGAAACTCTACAAGCCAGAAGGGAGGGGCATGATATACTTAAAGTGATGAAAGGGAAGAACCTACAACCAAGATTACTCTACCCGGCAAGGATCTCATTTAGATTTGATGCAGAAATCAAAAGCTTTACAGACAAGCAAAAGCTAAGAGAATTCAGCACCACCAAACCAGCTCTACAACAAATGCTAAAGGAACTACTCTAAGTGGGAAACACAAGAGAAGAAAAGGACCTACAAAAACAAACCCAAAACAATTAAGAAAATGGTCATAGGAACGTACATATCGATAATTACCTTAAACGTGAATGGATTAAATGCTCCAACCAAAAGACACAGGCTTGCTGAATGGATACAAAAACAAGACCCATATATATGCTGTCTACAAGAGACCCACTTTAGACCTAGGGACACATACAGACTGAAAGTGAGGGGATGGAAAAAGATATTCCATGCAAATGGAAATCAAAAGAAAGCTGGAATAGCTATACTCATATCAGATAAAATAGACTTTAAAATAAAGAATGTTACAAGAGACAAGGAAAGGACACTACATAATGATCCAGGGATCAATCCAAGAAGAAGATATAACAATTATAAATATATATGCACCCAACATAGGAGCACCTCAATACATAAGGCAACTGGTAACAGCTATAAAAGAGGAAATTGACAGTAACACAATAATAGTGGGGGACTTTAACACCTCACTTACACCATTGGACAGATCATCCAAAATGAAAATAAATAAGGAAACAGAAGCTTTAAATGACACACTAGACCAGATAGATTTAATTGATATTTATAGGACATTCCATCCAAAAACAGCAGATTACACTTTCTTCTCAAGTGTGCATGGAACATTCTCCAGGATAGATCACATCTTGGGTCACAAATCAAGCCTCAGTAAATTTAAGAAAATTGAAATCATATCAAGCATCTTTTCTGACCACAACGCTATGAGATTAGAAATCAATTACAGGGAAAAAAACGTAAAAAACACAAACACATGGAGGCTAAACAATACGTTAGTAAATAACCAAGAGATCACTGAAGAAATCAAAGAGGAAATCAAAAAATACCTAGAGACAAATGACAATGAAAACACGACGACCCAAAACCTATGGGATGCAGCAAAAGCAGTTCTAAGAGGGAAGTTTATAGCTATACAAGCCTACCTCAAGAAACAAGAAAAATCTCAAGTAAACAATCTAACCTTACACCTAAAGAAACTAGAGAAAGAAGAACAAACAAAACCCAAAGTTAGCAGAAGGAAAGAAATCATAAAGATCAGAGCAGAAATAAATGAAATAGAAACAAAGAAAACAATAGCAAGGATCAATAAAACTAAAAGCTGATTCTTTGAGAAGATAAATAAAATTGATAAGCCATTAGCCAGACTCATCAAGAAAAAGAGGGAGAGGACTCAAATCAATAAAATCAGAAACGAAAAAGGAGAAGTTACAACAGACACCACAGAAATACAAAGCATCCTAAGAGACTACTACAAGCAACTCTATGCCAATAAAATGGACAACCTGGAAGAAATGGACAAATTCTTAGAAAGGTATAACCTTCCAAGACTGAACCAGGAAGAAACAGAAAATATGAACAGACCAATCACAAGTAATGAAATTGAAACTGTGATTAAAAATCTTCCCACAAACAAAAGTCCAGGACCAGATGGCTTCACAGGTGAATTCTATCAAACATTTAGAGAAGAGCTAACACCTATCCTTCTCAAGCTCTTCCAAAAAATTGCAGAGGAAGGAACACTCCCAAACTCATTCTATGAGGCCACCATCACCCTGATACCAAAACCAGACAAAGACACTACAAAAAAAGAAAATTACAGACCAATATCACTGATGAATATAGATGCAAGAATCCTCAACAAAATACTAGCAAACAGAATCCAACAACACATTAAAAGGATCATACACCACGATCAAGTGGGATTTATCCCAGGGATGCAAGGATTCTTCAATATACGCAAATCAATCAATGTGATACACCATATTAACAAATTGAAGAATAAAAACCATATGATCATCTCAATAGATGCAGAAAAAGCTTTTGACAAAATTCAACACCCATTTATGATAAAAATTCTCCAGAAAGTGGGCATAGAGGGAACCTACCTCAACATAATAAAGGCCATATATGACAAACCCACAGCAAACATCATTCTCAACGGTGAAAAACTGAAAGCATTTCCTCTAAGATCAGGAACGAGACAAGGATGTCCACTCTCACCACTATTATTCAACATAGTTCTGGAAGTCCTAGCCACAGCAATCAGAGAAGAAAAAGAAATAAAAGGAATACAAATTGGAAAAGAAGAAGTAAAACTGTCACTGTTTGTGGATGACATGATACTATACATAGAGAATCCGAAAACTGCCACCAGAAAACTGCTAGAGCTAATTAATGAATTTGGTAAAGTTGCAGGATACAAAATTAATGCACAGAAATCTCTTGCATTCCTATATACTAATGATGAAAAATCTGAAAGAGAAATTATGGAAACACTCCCATTTACCATTGCAACAAAAAGAATAAAATACCTAGGAATAAACCTACCGAGGGAGACAAAAGACCTGTATGCAGAAAACTATAAGACACTGATGAAAGAAATTAAAGATGATACCAACAGATGGAGAGATATACCATGTTCTTGGATTGGAAGAACCAACATTGTGAAAATGAGTATACTACCCAAAGCAATCTACAGATTCAATGCAATCCCTATCAAATTACCAATGGCATTTTTTACGGAGCTAGAACAAATCATCTTAAAATTTGTATGGAGACACAAAAGACCCCGAATAGCCAAAGCAGTCTTGAGGGGAAAAAACGGAGCTGGAGGAATCAGACTCCCTGACTTCAGACTATACTACAAAGCTACAGTAATCAAGACAATATGGTACTGGCACAAAAACAGAAACATAGATCAATGGAACAAGATAGAAAGCCCAGAGATAAACCCACGCACCTATGGTCAACTAATCTATGACAAAGGAGGCAAGGATATACAATGGAGAAAAGACAGTCTCTTCAATAAGTGGTGCTGGGAAAACTGGACAGCTACATGTAAAAGAATGAAATTAGAATACTCCCTAACACCATACACAAAAATAAACTCAAAATGGATTAGAGACCTAAATGTAAGACTGGACACTGTAAAACTCTTAGAGGAAAACATAGGAAGAACACTCTTTGACATAAATCACAGCAAGATCTTTTTTGATCCATCTCCTAGAATAATGGAAATAAAAACAAAAATAAAGAAATGGGACCTAATGAAACGTAAAAGCTTTTGCACAGCAAAGGAAACCATAAACAAGACGAAAAGACAACCCTCAGAATGGGAGAAAATATTTGCAAATGAATCAATGGACAAAGGATTAATCTCCAAAATATATAAACAGCTCATTCAGCTCAATATTAAAGAAACAAACACCCCAATCCAAAAATGGGCAGAAGATCTAAATAGACATTTCTCCAAAGAAGACATACAGACGGCCATGAAGCACATGAAAAGATGCTCAACATCACTAATTATTAGAGAAATGCAAATAAAAACTACAATGAGGTATCACCTCACACCAGTCAGAATGGCCATCATCAAAAAATCTAGAAACAGTAAATGCTGGAGAGGGTGTGGAGAAAATGGAACCCTCTTGCACTGTTGGTGGGAATGTAAATTGATACAGCCACTATGGAGAACAGTATGGAGGTTCCTTAAAAAACTAAAAATAGAATTACCATATGACCCAGCAATCCCACTACTGGGCATATACCCAGAGAAAACCGTAATTCAAAAAGACACATGCACCCGAGTGTTCATTGCAGCACTATTTACAATAGCCAGGTCATGGAAGCAACCTAAATGCCCATCAACAGACGAATGGATAAAGAAGATGTGGTACATATATACAATGGAATATTACTCAGCCATAAAAAGCAACAAAATTGAGTCATTTGTTGAGACGTGGATGGATCTAGAGACTGTCATACAGAGTGAAGTAATTCAGAAAGAGAAAAACAAATATCGTATATTAATGCATGTATGTGGAACCTAGAAAAATGGTACAGATGAACCGGGTTGCAGGGCAGAAGTTGAGACACAGATGTAGAGAACAAACGTATGGACACCAAGGGGGGGAAAACTGTGGTGGGGTGGGGATGGTGGTGTGCTGAATTGGGCGATTGGGATTGACATGTATACACTGATGTGTATAAAATTGATGACTGATTAAAAAAAAATTAGAATAAAAAAAAATTACCATATGACCCAGCAATTCCATTCCTAGGCATATACCCAGGAGAAATAAAAACATACATCCACATAAAAACTTATACACAAATGTTTAAGGCAACACTATTCACAATAGTCAAAAGGTGGAAACAACCCAGATATCCATCAATGTCTGAATGGATCAACAAAATATGATATAGACATACAATGAAATATTATTCAGCCATAAAAAGGAATGAAATACTGTACATGCTACAATGTGAATGAACCTTGAAAGCATTATGCTAAGTGAAAGAAGCCAGGCACAAATGGTCAAATATTGAATGATTTCACTTATATGAAATATCCAAAGTAGATAATTCCATAGAGGCAGAAGGTAGATTAGTTGTTGCTAGGTACTAAGGGAAGAGGAGAATTGGGAGTGACTGCTTAATGGGTATGGAGTTGATGAAAATGTTTTGGAACTAGATAGAGGTGATAGATTCACAACATCATGAATGTACTATATGCCACTGAGTTGTACACTTTAAAATGGCTAATTGTTCTGTTAGTTTCTCCTAAGAAATAGACATAGTCCTATTTGAAAAAAGATGTATATGAAAATATATTTTCTAGGCCAGTTGACCTTCTCCCTTTTTTTAATATTACCCCTTTGAGCATCTAATGAAAGTAATGGATCCTATCCTAGGCAAATGTACACACCCAGTAAAAATGTGTATACCCTACCCCCCCCCCCCACACACACACATGCACATTATTTTGAACATAATTCCAGGGGTTTCTTTAGTTAAGAATGCCTGAACCCAAGGAGTAAGTGCTCTCCCTCTAACATAGCTCAGCTGCTATTTGTCTCTTCTCCTTCCTGTCTCATTCCCAAGTAGCTCCTTCTCCTTCTGTCTTTTTTCTGCCTCATAGCTTCTGCTTCTTCATGATGTCAACCTGCTCATGTATCAGGGTTTCTGAGGCTCCTAGGGTACAGCTCTTCTTTTCATAAGTCTACATACTCTACTACCTTCTAAGCATATGCTACCTTGCATATTATTTCAGGTGGTCCACAGACTTCCTCAGCTGAAAACACCTGGTCTAGGTCAATCAGTATGGTCGGCCTGTCAGAGTTCCTTAGACACTGGTCTAAATCTGGCTGAGAGAGCAGCAGGGTGGGTGTGGACTGGCAGGAAGCAACTCTTCAGCGTGGCTAGGCTCCTCCTAGGTGCCCTGGAGGTAAAGATAATAGAGTTGAAAGACCCAGCAGGCTGCATCACCTTAGTTAGGTGGTAAGCAGTAGACAGGGTCAAGGAAGTTTCCACCTGGGCACTGGGAATAAGGGTAGACAGCAAGCAGGTCTGGAGGCTCTCCCCCCAGCAATCACTTCTACAGGCTTTATGGAAACCCTCTGCTGCAGGGGTCTAGAAGGGATCTGTTTTGGTTTCCAGTTGTCAGAACAGCATTCCCATCTCTGCTGGAGTTGCATAATCTCTGTGGGAATTTGGGGGAGGGAGGGAAGGAGCCAAAAGCATTTATTGAAGTCACCACCTTGGTCACCTCTCCATGTATATTTTTGGGTAAGCAACAGTCAGGTGCCTGAATGCAAAGGATGAGAGGCTCTGAAAGGTGAGAAGGGGTCGGGACAGCATATTCCTCCCCTCTTGATAGGGCAGGGAAGATCAAACCATGTCGGCACCCCTCAGATCCTCAGCTGCCTTGCTGCACAGCTAAACCTCTGAATGAAAATAGCCATGGGCCAAATTTTCAAGACTGATATTGTGTTAGCCATCATGTTCCAGCAAGTGCACTTAACACTCAGCTATTGTTTGGGAATATTAAATACATGTATTTTCGGTAGAACATGACAGAAGCAGCTATTTATGAAAACTTTAAAAATTCTTTTGTAAGTAGACAGTCAAATCCATTTTCTAGTAAAAATTAATATTAGGAACTTAAGTTGCTCTCACAATTTGGGGATGTTGGTTGTTTCCTCTACCTTAAACATGTTCTTTTTCCCAAATGAAAATAGCTTTATTTAACTTTTTGCTTATAAAAATAACCCACGGTGAGGGAAATAAGTTAAATAAAACTGAAAAAAATTATTTAGAAGAAAATAAAATCCCTATTTCAACTACCTGCTTCCCTACCTACCAATGCACCCTGTACCTGTTATGTGAAGGTCTGGAAGACAGGAATGAGCACCAGTGTCAGAGTGGAGAAGTAGATGGAGGGGGTAGGCACTTTGAGATCAAACGAGAGAAAGAAAGAAATTCCTCAGAGATGGATCAGTGGGGCCAGTAGCCCTGGGAGAAGACGCAGCCCCTGATAAGACAGAAGAACAAATACATACCACAGGGAGAAGGGGCCCCATTTGACCTCTGGGATTAGCCACGACCAAAATGAGTGACAGGGCCTCAAGCAGTCAGGGGAGGGTACTGAAGAAGGGTGAGGCGGGAAGGGGCCAGTGAAGGGAAGAAGTGGGCTGACTCCTGAGGCACTTCCTGCAGGAGGGAGAACTAGGGACCCGAGCCCACTGGTGACGTTTCCTTCATGTGATCAGGAGCCGATGCGTACAGAAGTCCCTCTCTTCCAGGTATCAGCTCCCTATTTCCGTGGAGGAAGATAGATTTCAGACTGAGGGACCAAGGGGAAAACTGCCCTATAGCCCTGCAAGGTTGCAGGTCGGTACTAGCCGGAGTGGGGAAGGGGACACTTGAGGTAGGGGTAGTAACAGACAGAGGCTACACAGGATCCGGTCTGCTTTCCAGATGCCACCCTCCTCCCACCCTTATTCGTTTTGGCGCAGAAAATTGTGTGAGTGTTGGGGGAGAGGTCCGGGTACCATCTCTTATTTCCCTGGATAAGTACGGGCTTATGGCAGCAAGAAATGTGAGAAGGAGGCATCTCCCTGAGATGGTCACAAATTCACTGCCTCCTGCGGACACCTGGGGTGGGGGTGGCAGAGGGCAAAGACCAGAGCAGGTCTAGGACTGGATTCTCTCTACCCCTTCCCTGATGCCCATCCATTTGGTGCAAGAGATGGAGGGCTTGGTGGGAGGAGATGGAGAGGGGCCAGAGGATAAGAATGGGTACCAGTTGGGATCTCTTAGGAGGCAGGTTATCGGGGAACATCTGACAGAGGGAAAAGGCTAGCGGAGGGGGATGGAGAGGAAATGGCCTGATCCTTGCGGGGTGGAGGGAGGAGGGCAACGCCTGTGAACCCAGGATGGGGAGGGCAGACCCCCTTGCAAAGGGGCCAGGCCTGCTCTTCTCCACTTTCGTCCTTTTTGCAGGGGGGGATGTGGGGGGAGGGGGATGAGGGAGAGGGGAGAGGGAGAGGTGCTACAGAGGAGGGGGACTGAAGTTCAGTCTGGAGACCAGCTCCCTATAGGGCAGGAGTGACTCCTGAACTAGGAAGAGTTGAGAGGAGGTAACATGGACCAAAATTTTTAATGAGTTTGGAAATAATTTGTCTCTTGCATTGCAGGAAAATGTGGTCTTTCTGTGTATGTGGAAAGGGAAGCGGTGGCAGGAATGCTCTGGACATTTCTGCCATGCTCCCTGACTCTACCATCACCATTTTCAGAATGAGGGATGGGCTCGTTCTATCTGGGCACCCTGGGGTGAGGGTTTGGAAGGCAGAGACCTGAGCAAAGCTGGATATGCCTTCTGAACATCACTGTCCTGAACCTCACAAGGAAAAGTGAGACAGAAATTTGGAAGGAAGATTGGGAAACATAGAAACACTTTGGAAATAATCTCTCTCTGCCATTTCTCAGTGGTTAAAAAAAAAAGGAGGCTGTTAGGGAGGAGCTGTAGAGGGGGATCAGAGAAGCAAGGGAAAGGGCAAGGGTATGGCAGGAGCTGGGAAAGTATTGACAGCTAGAGTCGGAAAAGAATCAGTGTCCTCATTGCCACTCATTCACTTCTCAGTCCCTCATTCACCATCTGTCTCCTGTCTCTCTACAGGTCTTTGGGTCTGTGGTTGTAGGCACCAACCCAGACAAGGAAAGGAAAGACCTGCAGTATCAGTGCAGGTCAATGGAAGAGGGCAACTGCCCCAGGACCCCTGGGAGTAGGAGTGACTAAAGCCTGAGCAGAAGTTGGGGAGTTCACTACCTGCCACCCCTCCTCCAAGCCTCCCTATTCCGGTCTCAGAATACATGGCCTCTGTCAGGACCCTAAGGGAACCTGGTGCTTTATGGCTGGTGAAGACAGAGGGGAAAACAAGGAAGTGAGAGTTGGCAGGTGTGGCATCTGTGAAGTCCTTGAAGATAACAGAGTATCTCTGATATCTGAGAACTGGCCATTGTCTGGTTGTATCTGCAGTTCTACAAGTCTTACAACTGTAGACAAGGGGAAAAAGAAACTGGCCAGGATTCTTGCGGGTCAGTCTAAGTTGGGACCACCCAGTTAAAACTGTTACCGGCATAGCCAAGGCTGGAGCAAAGTTTAGGGACAAATCTGCTCTTATACACTTGTCAGCACAGCCCACTTAAATGTAGGGATAAACACCTGTGGAAGTGTCTGCAAGGTGGGCTCATGTTATCATGTGTGCCAACCTTGCATACACTGGGAAAGAAAGGAGAAAATGTATGGGCGGGAGTGCACCCTGCCCATAGGGGTAGGCCATGAAGATCCTAAATCACAGAGGCAAATACTTATCAGAACCTGTATTTCACCACCTAAGTCCTCGGTCTCCTTTGTCTCCGTTTTGTCTCCTAGGACAGGCAAAGGAGGGCAAATCTCAACATGGAGAAGGTCTACAGAGAAAATGAAGGAAAGCCAGAAAATGAAGGAAACCCAGACAATGAGGGAAAGTCAAAAGATGCAGTAGATACAGAAGATGAAGGAAAGTCAGATGAGGAAGAAAAGCCAGAAGTGGAGGGGAAGTCAGAACATGAGCAGGAGCTCCAGAATGAGGGACGGCCAGAAGACGAGGGACAGCCAGAAGATGAGGGGAAGCGAGAAAAGCAGGGCAAGTCCGAAGCTGAGGGAAAACCACACGGTGAGGGCAAGCTGGAATCCCAGGCAAAGCCAGAGAGTCAGCCGCGGGCTGCCGAAAAGCGCCCCGCTGAAGACTATGTGCCCCGGAAAGCAAAAAGAAAAACGGACAGGGGGATGGATGATTCCCCCAAGGACTATCAGGACAACTTACAGGAAGGCATCTGGGCAGTGAGGAGATGATGAGAGAATGTGCAGATATGTCAAGGGCTCAGGAAGAGTTAAGGAAAAGACAGAAAATGGGTGGTTTTCATTGGATGCAAAGAGATGTACAGGATCCATTCACCCCAAGGGGCCAACGGGGTGTCAGGGGAATGAGGGGCGGAGGTAGGGGCCAGAGGGGCTTACATGATATCCCATATCTTTAATGCCTTTGGCCTTCAATTCTGACTCCTCTGATGAGAATATCACTGACCCTGCTTTCCCTGGCAGGCATTTGCCAGGCTATGTGATTTAACCTTAAGCTGATACTTTGCCTTAGGTGTCACTCTCATTACCAGCAGCCTTTTGATCCAACTACAGTGCTCTCTGTGTTTCAGTAGGGGATTTTCACCCACGTGCATGGAAGAGATGTTCATGGTACACTGTAAAATAACAATAAAGAAAAACACCAGTTTTCAGAACCGCATATACAGCATCTGCCCGTTTTTGAAAAAAAAAAAACCCAAAAAAGTTACACAATACATCCATGTACAGGGAAAACTGAAACTGAGTAGACCAAAAGCAAAATAATGGTTTTCTCTGGGTGCTGGTGGTAGAGATTATCCTTTCACCTGTACTTTTCCCCCTAAAATACAGAGATTACTTTTATCATAAAATAAATAATAAAAGATTTGAAACATAGGAAAATACCAAGCAATCAAAATAACTGCTCAGTGAGTTTATGAAGGTAGTGGAGACACTTAAAATTCCTGTTGTCAGGATGTGAAATAATGCATAAAACACATCATCTCTGGGACTCGCAGCTGGAGGAATCAACCTGGCAGTTATTACAGAACCACTGCCGTAGGGAACAGTCTTCTCATCTGTGAATTGGGGATAAAGCTTGCCTTCCAGGGCTGTGGAGAAGATCCGATGACATACTGAGTGTGTGAACTGTGTTGGGCTGGTTCCTACCCTCTCCCCTGCACTAGCAGGACCAGAACCCCATCAGATGTTTGGGAGAGGGCTGAGGGAGCTCTCACTTGTGTCCATAAATAAATCCAGACAGCTGAGAGGTGGGTGTCACTCTCCCCCAGGTAATGCTGTGTCTGAAGGACACTCTCCCTCTTCTCATGTGTCCTGTACTCTCCTAAGGGCCTCACTGCTGCTGGTGAGCTGAAGTCCTCAAGGTAACAAAGCCCCTTTGATTTCCCTGGAGTCTCTAGTGAGTTACACCCCACTATGTTCCCTACTGAACTATGGAGAAGGTCCTCCTTCTCACGTTATAGTTTTATTAATCCTGACATGAAATGTGGAAAAATGCTTTGTAAAATCTTAATTAATGCATTTTCAGGCATTATAATTAGCCCACTAGACTTGCCTTATTCAAAGCAAAGAATTTATCTTATTCATTTTGGTACCTACAACACATGATAGAAGCTTAAAAATCAATACATTAATCATTGAGTCAGAAGGCCTCAATTTTTGGCCCAGTTCTGTCCCTGATTGAATACATAACCTTGAGCACATCATTTCATTCTTTAGCAATTGAAACTCACCACTCCAAAAGGAACACAGCAAGAGAGGGATTATACCACAATCCATTGTTAAATAACTTTAACATTGGATATAGTAGTGTTTCTCAAAGTTTGCTAGCTACTAGCAGACCACCTGCATCGAAATCACCTACCTTGTTGAAAATGCAGAATCCTGGCTCCTGCCTCAGATCCAAGGTATCAGAATCTCTTTTGACTTTTCCTCAAAATGTCTCTGTGTATATAAGTCCATGCCACTCTCTCACTTCGTCCCAGCTTACCCTTCCCCCTCCCCGTGTCCTCAAGTCCATTCTCTACATCTGCGTCTTTATTCCTGTCCTGCCCCTAGGTTCTTCAGAACCATTTTTTTTTTTACATTCCATATATATGTGTTAGCATACGATATTTTAGATAGCTAGTGGGAAGCAGCCACATAGCACAAGGAGATCAGCTCGCTGCTTTGTGACCACCTAGAGGGGTGGGATAGGGAGGGTGGGAGGGAGACACAAGAGGGAGGAGATATGGGGATATATGTATAGGTATAGCTGATTCACTTTGTTATACAGCAGAAACTAACACACCATTGTAAAGCAATTATACTCTAATAAAGATGTTAAAAAAATGTCTCTGTGTAGGTGTCCTTTGTTTTTAGCTCATTTTTATTTTTATGGATATATGTATAAAATTTAAAAATCCAATAGTGTAAAAGAATATGTTATTAAAAACTGCAGTCTGCCTCATCATTCCACATTCTCACTGTCCAGAAGCAACTACCATAAATGTTTTTGGTTTCTTCTGGTATTTACCTCCATATTTCAGAAGAATATGCTTATGCTGCTATTTCTTTCTTTTTTAAAAAATTAATTTAATTTACTTATTTATGGCTGCATTGGGTCTTTGTTGCTGCGCGTGGGCTTTCTCTAGTTGCGGCGTGTGGGCTTCTCATTGCGGTGGCTTCTCTTGTTGTGGAGCACGGGCTCCAGGCAAGTGGGCTTCAGTAGTTGTGGCGTCCGGGCTCAGTAGTTGTGGCTCGTGGGCTTAGTTGCCCTGCGGCATGTGGGATCTTCCCGGACCAGGGCTCGAACCCGTGTCCCATGCATTGGCAGGCGGATTCTTAACCACTGCGCCACCAGGGAAGTCCTGTTATTTCTTTTTTTAACGCCTTTATTGAAATATAATTCACATATCACAACATTCACTCTTTTTTTCATAAAAACTCACCCTCTTAAAGTGCACAATTCAGTGGTTTTCAGTATATTAACAGAGTTCTGAAACCATCGCCATTATTCAGTTACAGGACATTTTTATTGCCCTAAAAAGAAACCTCATACCCGTTAGCACATAATGGTGCTCCCATTCCCTCCTCTCCCCGGCAACTGGCAAACGCTGATCTGCTTTCTGTCTCTAAGGATTTGCCTATTCTAGACATTTCATAGAAATGGAATCATATAGTACATGGCCTCTGTTGTCTAGTTTCTTTCATGTAGCATAATGTTTTCAAGGTCCATCCACATCCACATCAGTACTGAGCATTCGTGTACATTTTCTTTTGCCTTTTAAAATAAACTCTATTGAAAAGTCAAAATATAAAATTTACAAGTACAGAAATGATGGTTCTGTCTTAGTTTATTATGTAGATAACCTCAGAGCATGCTAATGATTATGTCCAAAGTTGCTTTAACTTCATTTGAATGCTTTGATTCATTTTATGAAGAGGTACTGTAATATATTTGTTTTGTTTCTGATTTTAAAAAAAACACAGGTATGTAGTATTTGATACACTAGTTAATCATTTCTGCTAGAAGAAGCAAAGGTAATTTTTTTTCCATTTTTTCTTTTTTTAATTAAATTTTTTTACCAGTTTTGTTGAGACATAATTGACATACATCACTGTATACATTTAAGGTATACAGCGTAACGGCTTGAGTTACATACATTGTGAAGTGATTACTACAATAATTTTAGTTAACACCCATTATCTAGGTACAATAAAAAGAAAAAGAAGAAAAGGAAAACATTTTTCTCCTTGTGATGAGAACTCAAGATTTACTCTTTTAACAAATTTCACATATATCATACAGCAGTGTTAACTTTTTGCATGTAAATATGTTTTCAATTTTCTTGAGTATATACCTAGGAGTGGAATTGCTGGTTCATGTGGTAACTCTAACTTTTTGAGGACCTGCCAAACTGTTTCCAAAGCAACTGTGCCATATGACAATCCTATCAGCAGTGTACGAGGGCTCCGATTTCTCCGAGGGCTCCTTATTTGCATTTGCTTGATGGCTAATGATGCTAAGCATCTTTTCATGTGCTTATTGGCCATTTGTATATCTTCTTTGGGGAAATGTGTATTCAAGTCATTTTACCCATTTTTAAATTAGGTTGATTGTCTTTTTATTGTTGAGTTGTAACAGTTCTTTGTTTATTCTGGATGCAAGTTCCTTATCACACATATGACTTAACAACTGCTATTTCTTGACTTGTTTAGTTATTACCTATTGACTTTCTGATATGATACGTGAGTAGTACTCTCTTACCATCATAATCACCACTATCATAATCACTTGCCTCCCAATATAGTTTTCCCACATATAAAGTGTATTTTAACAAGAATTCCAGTGATTCTGTTGCTTAACTATGAGGACCATTTGTGTGTTTGTCAGGTTAGGCTAAGCTTATGATAGGATAGCTACCAACCCCAAAACATCAGTGGCTTAACACAACAAAGGTTTATTTCTCACACTTCATGAGAATTGGGGATGGAGAGGTTCTGCTCCCCCTAGTTTCCCAGAGATCCAAACTAATCATGATACCACTGCAGCAGAGGAAAAGAATACATGGAGATCTCACACACCTTTTTCTACACTGTGGCCTAGAAGTGATGTAAATCATCACTGTTCACAGTCCATTTTTTCATATTTCTAGCTCTTTTAATTCTGACAGGCAATTTTGAGAGAGGTGTTATTGTGCCTTCGATACAGGTGACTAAACTGAGGCTCAAAGAGTGTATGTGATTTATGCAAGGTTACATACCTGTAAGGGGAAGAGCCTAGATTGGAACCTAAGGATTTGAATTTTATCTTCACCTTATTGCCCAGCCAATCCTTTAGGATGTCCGAATAGCGGTAATGTTTCTTCAGATGACAGACCTAAAGAGCAAGGCTCACAGTGGCATTGCTTCCTCCACCATTAATGCCTTAAAAAGGCATTTAATGCCAGTTCACAGCTTGACTGCCTTAGTACCCAAATCAGATGCTGTGCCTACAACACATGAGGGTATTCAAACAGGTGGTAACACCCGTTTTCTCCTGAGTTGGAGGACCACATGCCTTTGTAAGCTCCCTTTGCCTGCTGTCTCCTGTACTTCTGGGACTGGGCTGAATCAAACATCAGAAGCACTGCATCAGGCAGATACAGAACTGAATTCACCACAAAACCACTAAAACAGGCCCAGGCACAACCAAGGCCCTTCTGGGAGTCTGAGCAAGGTTGTTTGGGGTTATTGTCCAACTGTATCCCCATCACTATTGTTCTGGGTGCTACTTCACTGGACTCTGAGAGAAGGGTTCAACCCTTCTACTTTAAATTCAAAATTATCTGGTCAGTCCTAGTTTGTAGCTGAAAAGGAGAAATTCTTTACATTTTTAGGCTATGGAGTTTTATTTCCATCTCTACAAAATTCTCCTTCATACCTCAAAGGGAAAGAGGACAGGAAAAAAATGCAAAGCTTTATGACTGACAATTTATGAGTTCCCATCTTTCCAATGATAAGAATAGTCTCCAGACTATTTAACCTTTCACCTGTTCACCTTGAGCCAACAGACAATGGCCAATGTTGCTAAAGACAGCCATACAATGAGGAATATCTACCTTGCTTCTCCCTCACTATCCTCCCAGACCCAAGAATATTTTTGGGATAATGAAAGAAATGTTTCTGAAATAGGCCCCAACTCCCTGTCCAGTGCAAGGCACAAGAGCAAAAGAGATTGTACTGCTTATGGGAACCAAAAGGAACTTTAAATCAAATGCTATATTTAAGTTGTAAAATGAACAAGGCAAATTTTGGTTTCAGCTCCAAATGGAGAGCTGAAAAGAATGCTACTCACACTTAAAACAGGAAAAAAAGTTGGATAAATGCAAAATAACATTTTGCATTTTTTAATATTTATTTATTTATTTACTTGGCTGTGCTGGGTCTTAGTTCGGCATGCGGTATCTAGTTCCCTGACCAAGGATCAAACCCGGGCCCCCTGAACTGGAAGTGTGGAGTCTTAACCACTGGACCACCAGGGAAGTCCCCAAAATAACAAATCTTCTTAAAACCTTTAGAGAACTGAGGTCACAGGGCAAATGATTATCCCAAAATCTAGAGAGAGACACGTGGAGGGAGAAATAGGACCCAAGCATTTGCTTATCTGGAATAGACACCACCAAACACCATGTAGACCAGTAGGAAAATTCAGCTTGAAATTTCTAATGAATTTCTAAAGACTGAAGGCTAGCATGAGAGTGTTCAGTCCCTGAAGTCCACAGACGTAAAGAGCTTGCACTCTCTTTCAAGCTTTAATCCAGAAACCCCACTAGATGTTCTCAGGGAAGATCAGGGAGAATTTGAGAGAGCTTTCCCCATAATGCCAGCTAAGAGAGGGAGATAGCAGTCACTGCTGAAATTCCAACCAGACCTATCTCCCCTAGTAAACAAAAGACTTAATCTGCAGGGAAACGGACAACAAAACCCATATCCTAAAGTCACTAGTAGAAACCCACTGCAGCTAGGAAAGGGAAACAGAAAAACAAAAAATTCTATGAGGGGAGGCTTAGCATTAAACCTGGAGGAGAGGCATGAACACATGTGAAGATTACACCACCAAAACCCAGGTTCACAGTGGCTGCCTAAGATGAAGACCCAATCAGAGCACCAGAGAATGCTCGTCCCTCCCCTCAACACCACACTAACAAACATTGAGTAAAAATAACAGTGGAGGACAGCAAGAAACAGATTCCTTTTGGGGAGAAATACAAAGGGAAACTGCAAAACCAAGTGGAAAGACTCAGAGCCAAATAGGAAGAAAACATCAAACTCAGCCCAACTTCTAACTAGATTAATGCAAACTTCACACTAAAAGCTTTGTAGGAATGACAGGCTCATCTCCAATAATAAACTCCATTTACCTCAGTAATTACTGTCTTATACAAATCCAGTTTTCAAGAAAAAATTATGAGAAATACAAAAAGGAAAGAAAATAAAACATTCTGAAGAGGCAAAGTAATAATCAGAAATGACACAGATCTTGACACCATCAAACAGGAAATTAAAAATAACTATGGTTGGTGTTCCACTTCTGGCAAGGCAATATGAGGAACTCTGAGGATCCATTTCCCAGTGAAATTGTTAAAAGTTATTCTCCTAAAATACAATCATTTAAATTCTTTGGAAATGGTCCTAAGGGCATACAGCAAATGAAGAAACGTTTTTAAAAGACAATCTACTATAACAATAAGAACCATGAGAATCTGTGGCATTTGAACCAAGATTCTTTTCTTGCCTTCCCACTTCCAGCTTAGCATGATGGAAACTCCACTCCAGAAGGGTGCAGTCAAAAACACAGGTCTCCTTCTCCCCCAGCTCATATCTGAAGCGTCACAGTATCTTCCCAGGAGAGACAAAACTTCTCATCCTGCCTTGAGTTGACTGTTGCTCAGGCTTAGTTCCAAGTGAGTGCAGCTGAAAGGTGAGGGCTCCCTCTGCTCCTCCCCCATTCATCATAAGGAGGCTCTACCTTCAGCATAGTGTGCTAAGAATACTGGGGACTCAATTTCCTGGGAGAGGCAAGCCAGGAAGACCTGAAGGAACTGCCCATCCTGAGTCAAGTGTACAGCTCCTAAAGTAGCAGTGTCACTCAGAGAGAATTGTGCTACCGTCACCATCCTTAGCTCCAGAGCCTTGTATCAGAGATTTTCCCAGGGGAGAGGCAGGCCTTAAAACAGAGAGCTCCAAAACTCTTTCCAAAGGAACTGACTTCATTTGTCACACAGTGTGAACTTGAAGGCTAAAGGTGCTATAAAAAATGGAGGTTGTAGTGAATAACAATTAAGGGGAGGTCAGTAGATTCATTAGAGATATAAGCTAAACGTTAGGCCAGCTAGTCTACCAGAGAATTAGGAAAAGAGACAGCTAAGTAGAGTCTTCTTGGAGTCCAAACAAATGTCAAACAATGACCTCAAAAACTATATCTGAAAAGGAGCCCAAATTTAATCCCATAAATCTGTGGAGCAACTTATGCCCCAGTGTATTGTCAAAAACAATAAAGCAATCAACCAGTCAAGTATGTTCAGGTAAGGAGACAGTAAAGAGAGGACTGCCAAAACCACTGTCATCCCAGAGTGACTATGGGCATACCAATACTGTACGCTCTGAGGATCAACATAGAGGCATCATATAGCAGGGAGGAAATAGACATGATTGAAATAATTCAGCCAGTCACTAAAAAAACAAGCAAATAACAACAACAATAAACCCCAGAGAGAGAGGATCAGTACTCAGAGTTGCTAAAATATATTATCTGAAAAAGCCAAAGACAAGGAGAAAATGTTGAAAGCAGCAAGAAAAAAAATGACTCCTGACTTATAAGAGAACTCCAGTAAGATCAACAGCTAGTTTATCACCAAAACAATAGAGGCCAGAAGGAAGTAGGACAGTATATTCAAACTGTTCAAAGATACAAACGGTCAACCAAGAATCCTGTATTCACCAAAGCTATCTTTCAAAAATGAAGGCAAAATAAAGACATTCCCAGACAAACAAAAAAATGAGAGAACCTTTCACTAGCAGACCCACCTTACAAGATATACTAAAGGAAGTTCTCTACTTCTGAAAGCAAATGACCCCAGACAGTAATTTGAATCCACTGGGGAAAAAAAGCACATATAAAGTTAATTATGTAATTATAAAACAGTTCAAATGTATATTTATTTCCCCTTCCTTCTCTCAACTGGTTAAAACAGTACATATATAATGTATTATTGGGCTTATAACAGAGAAAAGAAATATATTTGCCAATAAAAGCACAAAGGAGATGGGTGGGAGCAAAGCTGCATTAGGCTAAGGAAACAAATCCAGAGGGTAACTAAAATCCCCTGGAAGAAATGAAGAAAACCAGAAGTGATAAATAAAAAGGTTAACATAATAAATTCTATAAATATATACTTGCTATCCTTCTTTCATTTTCCATAAGAGATGTAAAGTTATGTAAAGTAATAATGGTAACAGTGGATGGGTTTATAACATTTTTGTTGTAACATGTATAACAATACCACAATAAGTGGATAAAGGGAATAGAACTATATAGGAGTGATGTTTCTATACCTCACTGGAATTAAGTTAGTATAAATCTGAAATAGAACCCAATAAATTAAGATGTATATGTCAAGTCCTACGGTAACCACAAAGGAAATAACTCTAAAAGATATAATGAAAAAGTAATTAAATAAATTAAAATCCTTCAGTAGAATATATTTAACTAATGTAAGAAAAGTGGAGGAGAAGAAGAGAGGAACAAAAAACACATGAGATATATGACAGACAAAAAGTAAGTTGACAGAGGGACTTCCCTGGTGGTCCAGTGGCTAAGACTCTGCACTCCCAATGCAGGGGACCTGGGTTCCATCCCTGGTCAGGGAACTAGATCCCACATGCCGCAACTAAGAGTTCGCATGTCACAACTAAAGATTCCACATGCCACAACTAAAGATCCCGTGTGCTGCAACTAAGATCCGATGCAGCCAAATAATTAAATAAATAAATATTTTTTTAGAAAAAGTAAGTTGGCAGAAATAAATTCAATCATATCAATAA
Organism: Balaenoptera borealis; assembly: GCF_965194805.1. Lineage (NCBI taxonomy): Eukaryota > Metazoa > Chordata > Mammalia > Artiodactyla > Balaenopteridae > Balaenoptera > Balaenoptera borealis. The sequence goes on from NW_028123647.1 coordinate 138,658, forward strand.
TAACATTAAATATGAATGGATTAAACAATTCAAACAAAAGGCAGGGATTGTCAGATTAGATTTTTAAAAGATCCAACTGTATGCTGTTCACAGGAAGCATGCTTTAGGTTTAAACATATAAAGATTGAAAGGAAAATGATAAAAATATATATATCATGAAAACAGCAACCATAAGAAAGCTGGAGTAACAATACTATTATCAGACAAAATAGAATTAAAAATAAAAAAGGTTACTAGAGGTAAAGAGTGACATTTTATAATGATAAAATGGTCAATCCATCAGGAAGATAAAACAATATTACAAATATATGGAACTAACAATAGGACTAAAAGTACATGAAGCAAAAACTATGAAAATTGATGGGAAAAATAGACAATTCAACTATAATAGTTAGAGAGTTCAATATTTCACTTTCAATAATGCACAGAACAACAAAGCAGAAGATCAACAAGAAAATTCAAAGACTTGAAAAATGCTATAAACCAATTAGACCTAACAGACATCTATAGAACACTCCACCCAGCAACAGTAGAATATACATTCTCCTCAAATGCACAATGAAACTTCCTCAGGATAGTCCATAAAAATCTCAATAAATGTAAAAAAAAAAGAAATAATAAAAAGTATGTGTTCTGACCACAGTAGAATAAAATGAGAAATCAACATCAAAAAGAAATTTGGGATATACACAGATATATAGAAATTTTAAAATGCTCTCCTCAAAAATCATTGGGTCAAAGAAGGAATTAAAAAGGAAATTAGAAAATACAATGAGGTGAATGAATATGAAGATATGACATCCAAGACTTATAGGATGCAGGTAAAACAGTACTTAAAAGGAAATATATAGCTGTAAATATTTATATTAAAAAAGAAGATCCCAAATATATAACTTAAACTTCTACCTTAAGACACTGGAAAAAGAAAAACAAACTAAACATAAAGTGAACATAAATAAGGAAACAAAAAGATTAGATTTGAAATGAATGAAATGGAGAAGAGAAAAAAATCAGTTAAACCCAAAGTTTATTCTTGGAAAACATCGAAAAAATTGACAAACCGTTAGCTAGATTAACTAAGAAAAACAAAGAGAAGACTCAAATTACTTAAATCAGAAATGAAAGAGGGTGGGCTCCCCTGGTGGTGCAGTGGTTAAGAATCCACCTGCCAATGCAGGGGACACAGGTTCGAGCCCTGGTCCGCAAAGATCCCACATGCCACGGAGCAACTAAGCCCCCGTGCCACAACTATTGAGCCTGCGCTCTAGAGCCTGCAAGCCACAACTACTGAGCCTGCATGCTACAACTACTGAAGCCCGTGAGCCTAGAGCCTGTGCTCCACAACAAGAGAAGCCACTGCAATGAGAAGCCCGTGCACCACAACAAATAGTAGCCCCCACTCGCCGCAACTAGAGAAAGCCTGCGTGCGGCAACGAAGACCCAACACAGCCAAAAACAATGAATAAAATTTAAAAAAAAAAAAGAAAGAAAGAAAGAAATGAAAGAGGGGCATTACTATTGACCTTTCAGGAAAAAAAAATGATTAAAAGGAATACTATGAACAACTGTATGTCAATGAATTAGATAACTTAGATGACATGGACAAATTCCTATCAAAATTGACGCAAAAAGAAACCAATAATCTGAATAAACCAATATAATAATAAGTTAAGAGATTGAAATAATAATAAAAAATAATTATTTGCCCCCCAAAAGCCCAGGCCTAGATGACTGTGCTGGTTAATTCTACCAAGCATATAAAGAAGAATTAATACAAATCCTTAGCAAATTCTTCCATAAATAGCAGAGGAAGGAACACTTCCCAACTCATCGTAAGACCTGTATTACCCTGATACTAAAACCAGTCAAAGACATCACAAGAAAACTACAGACCACTAACTGTTATGAATATATATGCAAAAGTACTAAACGAGATGATAGGAAATTGAATCCAGCAACATATAAAAATCATTATACACTACAACAAAGTGGTATTTATCTCAGGAATGTTAGGTTGCTTTAACATCTGAAAATAAATTAATATACATCTGTACAATGGAATACTACACAGTAATTAAAAGGAACAAACTTCTGCTTCACACAACATGTATGCATTTCAAATGTATTTTGCTAGTTGAAAGAAGCCAGACTCAAAAACATATGTATTGTCTGATTCCATTTATATGACATTATGTAGAGGTTAATCTATACAGATATAAAAGAGGCTTCAAGGGTGAGGATGGGGGGAGTAGTTGACTACAAAGGGGCCACACAAGGGAAATTTTAGAGTGATAGAACTCTTCAGTATGGTACTGTGGTGGTTGATACATGACTATATGAATGTTTTCAAATTTCACAGAACTGCACACCACAAAGGGTGACTTTTGCTCTACGTCCATTAAAAAATATACAAATCAAGATGTAGGGGAGCCCTAGATGGAAAGCACACTGTTGCAAATGAATCTCCTGTATTATAGATGTATGCCATAACTTCAATAAAAAGGGTAGGGAAAAAAAAGAGCTAACCTAAGTTGCTTTGAAAAAGTGACTGGATATTATAAGGGTCAAGACAAAAAGAACTATACAGAAATGCTGTGTTCTGGTGGGGAAATTTGTTTCTCACAGGGGTACATGATAGAAGTTCTGAAACTACTTTAACTATATACTAGAGTTAAATAAATAAGTAAATAAATTATGCATAAAGGAGAACCAGGTTTCTCACTGTCAGAGATAGAAATTAAAAATAAGAGGAGGGGCTTCCATGGTGGCGCAGTGGTTAAAAATCCACCTGCCAATGCAGGGGACACGGGTTCGAGCCCTGGTCTGGGAAGATCCCACATGCCGCAGAACTAAGCCCGTGCGCCACAACTACTGAGCCTGCGTGCCACAACTACTGAAGCCTGTGTGCCTAGAGCCCATGCTCTGCAACAAGAGAAGCCACCGCAATAAGAAGCCCACGCACTGCAACGAAGAGTAGCCCCCGCTCGCCGCAACTAGAGAAAGCCCGCATGCAGCAACGAAGACCCAACTCAGCCAAAAATAAAAATAAATAAATAAATTTATAAACAAAAAATAATAAGAGGAGAGAAAGCTTAATGGATACGTGTGGTAATGGATTAGAGTCACATGTATCAGTATGAACTTGTGTGTGTGTGTGTATCTGTATATCATCTATATCTATAGAGAGACAGATAGTTACAGATATACACAATAAATAAATGTAGAGATTGTGTATATACAGCTTAATATTACAGGCATTTATCTCCTTGCTCTATCAGCTTAGAAGTTTGAGAAGCAATGACACCCCAGTAGCAACCAGAATACCCTGCATTCAGATCTTAATTACTAAATATGATTATCCAATAAAAGTAACCAAGACTCCTCAGAGAAATGTCTGATTATTAGGCTGGGAAAAGGATAATACAAGATGAATCTGGAACATCTTGTAGCACCAGAAAGTAAGGAAGCAGAAAAAGAATAAAGGTATGCTGACCTGAAAGAGCTCCCAATTGCCAAGGCTGGAAAATTTGGGCAAAAAAACCCAAATGATTGTATTGTATTATAACCCCGAAGACAAAAATTCATGAGTCACACTGATAGAAACAAATAATCGTATGAATAAATACATGGGGGAAGTGGAAATCTTTCTTACATAATAATTTCAAATACTAAATGTAGAAGGAAATGAGGGATATAAAAAGTTACCATCAGAACATCACAGTAATAATTGTTGCAGGCAAAATCCACAGAATGTTTGCATAGTCTCAAATCAACTAACCCCAAATATTTGTCAATTACTGTGGTTGTTTTCAGATATATATCCACAAATTCTTTGATATTCCTCCCTCCAGGTGGTAGAGTTTAAATCCCTTCCTCTTTAGTGTAGGCTAGACTTAGTAACTTGCTTCTAGCAAACAGAATACGAAAAGAGAAAAACAGTAACTTTAGAAGTGGAGAAACCCGGCAGACTCATCTTAACCAAATGATCAAGGTTAACCTCACAAGTGATCAGTCATGTTGATGTCATGTAATCCTGACATTGTGATGAAAAGGGCACTTCAACTCTGTGATATTCTTTCAAATCAATAACCCCAATGTAATTATAAGAAAACGTGAGACAAACCCAAATTGAAGAACATTCTACAAAATACCTCACTCATTAAAAGTGTGGAGGTTATGAAAAATAAGGAAAGACTGAGAAACTGTGATAGAATAAAGAGACATGTTAGGGCTTCCCTGGTGGCGCAGTGGTTGACAGTCTGCCTGCCAATGCAGGGCACACGGGTTCGAGCCCTGGTCTGGGAAGATCCCACATGCCGCAGAGCAGCTGGGCCCGTGAGCCACAGTTACTGAGCCTGCGCGTCTGGAGCCTGTGGTCCGCAACAAGTGAAGCCGCGGTGGTGAGAGGCCCACGCACCGCGATGAAGAGTGGCCCCCGCTTGCCACAACTAGAGAAAGCCCTCACACAGAAACGAGGACCCAACACAGCCATAAATAAATAAATAAATTAAATTTAAAAAAAAAAAAGAGACATGTTAACCAAATGCAACATTGTATCCTGGATTGAATCCTGGGACAGGAAAAAGACAGTAGTGAAAAACCTGGAGAAATCTTAATAATAAAGTCTGTAATTTAGTTAATAGTATTGCACAAATGTTAATTTCTTTGTTTTTATAAATGTACCACAGGTATTAGGCAAAGCTAGATGTAGGGTTTACAGAAATGCTTTGTACTATCTTCTTTAGAACTAAAATTATTTCAAAACAAAAAGTTTAAAAAATAAACCAGACTGAGTTTCAAAAACCCAAAACAAAACTCTCTTAATGAATGAAAGTGATTGAATAGTTGAGGAAACAAACTGAAATGTCATTAAACGAATTCATTATTCAGTGAGAAACAGAAGATTTGACAGACCATAGTTGACAGCAATTACTGGAAAAAATAAAATTGTTCCATGTTTATACCAGAAAATTAGAACTACTTAATAAACTAGTTGCATGCACATATATGTATGCATTATGTGTATGTGCGTGGAACGGTATTCTCTAAATACTCTTCTGCCACTTTGTTCACTCAAAAATATAACTTCAATATAATTTGATGTCACTACACATTTTTTATTTCATTACTTTTTATATCTGCACAATTTCCACAGTGTGGATAATTTATTTAACCATTCCCATATTAGCGAAAATTTAAATCGTTTCCACCAACTTGAACTTTCAACATTGGAGTGGTTACAAAGTTGAACCAGAGAAGGTTTTTGTCCTATGGCACTTACAGATAAGTAAGGGATACAAAGCAGAAAGTCAACAAAACAGGATGAAAGAGTTAGGATAGGTAAATAGAGTGCAGGCAACTAAGGCAGAATCAAGAGGTCAGCAAAGACTTTATTTCCATTATAAACTTAATTTTTAAAAGCACCTAGCCAGCAACAACAGCACTCTCTCCCCAACAACTCTGCTTTTGCCACAGGAAAAAAGTTGCCTGGTCCAAGCTGTAGTACAGCTGAAGTGTGCCTCTCCGCAACCTAGCAAGATGCTCTACATAGATATGAACCTCAATGCTTAAGCAAAGCAATCTCAAGAATCTAGCTGAGGTGGATCTTAAGCATTCTGTCACATAGTAAGAAAGTCTAAGCAGACCAACTCAAGGATTCCTATTACTGTGGTCAACATAGACACCATGGGGACATATGAAATGGCAGTGGTTATGACACAGCATTTCAGGTTCACAGCAATTCATAAGCATTATGCCCTGGATAACTAGAAACTCTTGGCCACAATAATCCACAATGTGTGCAGCATTTAGCTGTGAGTTCAGGAAGTGGGCAGAATTATCTGGAAGAGATGAAAAGTTGCGCTTCAAGGTAAGTTCATTTGCTTGGATGTGGCCAGTGGCTATTCTGAAGAGTTTGTGGACCTTTGGAAACTTATGCATGCCAAATTTCCAAATGTCAGGGAACGTAGTGACAGGAGGGATGGTAGAAGAGTTTACTTTCTGAAGCAGAGACTTACAATCTAAGTGGAAATCAGCCTGGGCTCTGTGTGTACCACTTACCTCAGAACATGAGTGGACTACCCGCAGCTGAGCAAAGTGACGAAATGTGTTGGGTCTGCTTGCACTCCAAAGGGGCAAATCATCTCAGAAGACAACTGCTTGAGTCCATGTACGGCAGCCAAACCTTTGGATCTGGAGCAGATTTTGCCATACTGGGAGGGATGTTTTCAAGCCATAGACAGCGTGCTAGAGAAACGAGGGAGAGAAATAGCCCTCTCAAGCTATTCTATGGGATGAGCTTTGAAAGAGCAGTAAGAAATATGCAGTAGTTGCTGAATACAGAGCCTCAGGAAATGACTTCGAAAGAGAACATAGAAAACAATATTCTGGATATCATATTCTTGTATAAGAGCTCCTTTCTCCTCCCCTCACACCACTTGAAAGGCTTTAGACTTTGGAGCTATCCCCAGTGCCCTCTTGGTGTATAAAAACAGAATATTGATTGGGTCAGAGGTACATGGTGTCTACTCTCCAGAATTTATGTCTTCATTGTTTAAATCAATTTGTGCCCCCTTTTCATTCCTTTTTAAAAAGTTTTTAATTGACAAGAATGCTCTTGTCTCCAAAAATCTTACATTTAAAAAGCTACTGTGATTAACTTAATTTCAAAGGCAGCTGAATGCTATATTGATGCACTGAAATTGCTCAGGGACAAGGATGAAGGTAAAGGCCTGTACCATCTGGCTCTCGGTAAGGTGTGCACCAGTGAGCTGACTGATCTCTCTCTTATGACTATTTAGGAAAACAGGACAATATCCTCTGTCAGTAGCTCCATAAAAATGGTATTAGGGTTGTTCTGACTATCTGTAAGCAGAATAAGCAGAGGAGGGGGACAATGAAACTTCTGCTCCAATTTTTGTGCAAGCAGAAAGAAGGTTCGTCTGTGAGCCAATTGGCATACAGCTCCTTCTGAATCTCTGAGATTTCTGGGAGATGCACTGTTTAAAATCACAAGAGCCACTCAAGCAGCATGAGAGCTGGAGCCTGACCCCCACTCTCCATCAACCCACATCTGAACATCTGCCTGGTTAGATAACCCCCACCCAACACAAACACAAACACACAGGAAAGGGGAAAGGTAAAAGGCAACCTTTGCTAAGGGCAATATGAGGGGTGCAGACCCTACGTGCAGCATTGATGGGGTGGGGTGGGGGAGAGATCACTTCCAGCTGGGGTGGCTTTAGAGGCTGGGTGATGAAGGCTAGGTCCCTAAGAATGAGCAGGACCAGGATCTAGGAGGAAGAGGAGTGCAATCAGGTGGAAGAACATATCATGCAAAGACAAAGAGAGAGAAGAAGGCATACTTGGGCATAGTGTATGAGAGTTCCTTTAGGATGGGGCAGAGAAGTAGATGACAAGTGTGGCTCAATTCTGATCAACACTGAATGTCAGGATGAGGAAAGTAGGATTTAATTCACAGATGGTGGGGTTGCCATCCAGGGCCTCTGAGCAGGAGAATGACAAGTTGAAAATAAGAAAGAGTGAAGTTTAATTTGACGGTAATGTGCAAAGTAAATTGAAGACAGAGAGGGAGGCCTGAAGGTAGATAGGTCGGAGAAAAGGTTACCCTAGTAGTCCAGTTTGAAGCAATGTTTATAGCAACTCTTTTCATTATTACTCAAAACTGGGAACAACACAAATGTGCTACTGAGGGTACATGGACAAATAAACCAGAACATCCATATAACAGAATACTACTCAGTAAGGAGAAAAGAATGAGCTATTAATGCGTGAAACAGCTTAAATGATGAATCTCCAGGGCATTAGGCGGAGTGAAGGAAGCCTGTCTCTAAATGTGACATGTTGTAGATTTCATTTATGTAACATTCTGAAAAAGACAAAAGATAGGCGTTGGGAATAGATCAGAGGTTGCCAAGAGTTCAGGAAAGGGGGTAAGGTATGACTGCAAAGGGGTGGCATGAAGAAGTTTTTTGGGGGGTGATTGAACTGTATCCTGATTGTGGTGGTAGTTCCACAAATCTATACATTTCTTAAACTTCACAGAACTGTACACCCAAAAAAGAGTCAATTTCGCTATATGATAATAATTTTATAAAAATATCAGTTGTCCCCTGTTAAATATAACATCTGAAAGGATGGAAATATTTTGTGGTAGTTAATGGTTACATCTTTATAATTCAGTAGCTATATTTATATTAAAAACTCTCCCTCGAATAATAGGAAATGTATCCATCAACTGTGGAATAAATTCTTCACGCTTAAATATAAATGATAAAACATTAAAGACAGCAAAAATACTTTTTCCAACCCTGCTATCTCGGTGGTGGGCTCTGTTTTTGGCTACCGCATCCCACCGTGACCATCCTAGATAAGACACCCCTCTCTGCCTCCTTCCCCTGACTCTCCAGCTGGCTCCACTGGCCAGATTGCCATTCCCGGCACCAACATACCTCCAAGTACCAGTGGATTCTGGGTTGCGGGGACATCAATTTCCTCTTTTAACTAATATTTTTACTGCAATGATGTCCTCTCTGCTTTCTGATCATAACAATTATGCATGTTGATAGTTCTCTTTTCTAATGGATCAAAGTGAATGATATCAGAATATCTCAAGAGTGGCATGCATGAACAAAAATTCCACCTGCTAAAAAGCCTCACACCAAATGGTGAGATACAGGGAACTCTCTCCTTTCTGAGTGTTTCAAGGATGTATGAGAGTTATTTTCCAACACATTTTTTTGAGTTCCAAAGTAAAGTTGACTCCTTTATAGACTCATCTGATTAGCAAGGCACTGGATCCTACAGAGGACATAAGAGGCAGTGTGCCTGAAACCTCCACTTAAAACTCAAGCGGAAGCCATGCAGCAGTCCTCATGAAAAGGTCAGACATCTAATACTTGATAACTTGAGTTCAGTCAGAAAGAGAAAAAGTAGTGGATTACTTACATAAAATTGCTAACAAGAGAAAACTGGGCCTCTTCCCACAGATTAATTTGGGGTTAGTTTTTAAAGGCGCTGTTTTAATAAGATTTTAAAAACCTTTTCTAACAGATCAATATGTTGTGAAAACTGTCATTTCATTTGCAGCCATTAGAAAACTTTTCCAAAGTCTTAAAAATTCATGTAACTAATTTGTCCTCCATATTGTGTCAAATATTGCTTATGTAGTATCTCTTTTCTAAAAATCATTTTTAAAAAGTATGCTGATTGTTTAAAACATTACACAAAGCAGAAAACTATTCTAGAGAACTAGTAAAAAAAAATCCCACACCCTCACTCCCACATTCTTTTCTAGCTGCCCTCCCGCCCCCATCTACCACCTTCGCCCATTTTAATGCTAGACAGGACTCCAAGGGAAATGGTGGACTGAAGGACCTTGGGGGAGGCGTGGAGGTGAAATTGGAAGCAGGAGAAAGAGATGATTCCCCAAAGAAGAAGGAGAAATGGTCGATTTACCCCGAGAGGCTGATTCTCCCTGGTAACCCGAGAAAAACGAGTAGAAACTGCAGGGACAAGATACCAGTTTTGTTGTCTCTGATTGGCAAACACGAAAAAAGATTGACAGTATCAAGTGGAGGGAACGCAGGGGGCGGGCCGCAGTGTTAAACGGGAGGGGTAACCGAAGACTCGAGCTCATTGATGACGCGACCCTCACGTGACCAGGAGTCGACGTGTGCAGAAGTCCTTATAGTCCAGGGCCTGTTTCCCTGTAGCAGCTCCCTATTGCTGGAGGAGAGAAGTGCCCCGGATCCTTTCAGGTCAGTGTAAAGGTGGGCGCTCCGTTCGGGACCCTGGGGCCTAGGAGTCAGAGAGCAGAAACCAAGCGTGGCCGGTACCGCTTTCCCAACACTACGGTTCCGCCAAACTCTCATTTTTGTGCAGGAAATTTGGGGCTGTTTAGGGGTGGGTGGGGGTGGAGAGGGAGAAGGGTAGCCAATTGAGGGTCCCGAGAGAGAGACATAGAAACAATTTGGAAATAACTTGTCTCCCACTCCCTGCTTGCAGGGAACCGGTGGGCACGGGGGAAGGAGGGCGGGGTTGCCTTAAAAGGAGGGAGAGGATGAGGACGTGGGGAAACTTTAGACGAACAAGGCCTAGAATCGTGAAAGGGACCCGTGATTCAGGTACTGACCTGCTCACCAAGCACTCCTGTCTGCAGGACTCTTGGTCTTTTGGGAGCGACCCAAATCGAGTGAGGGAAGAGGGAGGAAAATCCCCTGGATCCCTGCAGGTCAGTGTAAAGCTGGAATTGCCTCAGGTCCCTTGGGGGTGGCCGTGGGGGTGGGGGTGTGAGTGCGGATGACACCAAAGCCCATCCCGGGGTCGCTGCCGCCTCTCTCCATCCGGTTGAAGCGCCGGAGGCCTGTGCAGAGCCTGCAACGGAAATGGGGCGGGGGCGGGGGGAGGAGACTGGAGAGACGTGGAAGGGGGAGGGGAGGCCAGAGACCGGACCAGCAGGTCTCAGGTGAGAGGCAGGAGGTTGGAATGGCTTGGGAAAGCCCAAAAGGGCGGGAGTGTTGGAGACCCGAGGCGAGGGAGGGGTTAATTGCTTCCGCGCTGCTCCCGTTTCGGTGCTAGGAGAGGTCTGTAGCAGGGCCTGCTGGGAAATGGTGGGCTGGAGCGGGAGCGGAGAAGATGGAGCTGGAGCTGGAGGGGGAGAGCGGGGAGGGGGAGAAAGGGGTGGGGCCAGGGGAGTTCGGAGCCTGAGGATCTAGTCTTCTGTAGTTGGAAAACTTTGACAATTAGGGACCTGAATGTGAAGAGGCCAGTCTCTATGGAAACCCATGCTCTGACTGCTGGTCCATTTGCCTGGCATCTAGTCGTTTTGTTTCTTTGTTTTCCAGGATTAATTTATTCAGGAAGGAAATAAGAGAAAAATACTCAACATGCAAAAGTCTTGTGAAGAAAATGAAGGAAAAGCACAGAACATGCCAAAGGCTGAGGAAGACCGCCCTATGGAAGCTGTACCACAGGAGGCAGAAAGAAATCCTCTACCTTCTGAAGAAGGTGTAAGCCAGGAAGCAGAAGGAAACCTTAGAGGAGGGCTGACTCAGCCTGGTCAGGGATATAAAGAGGACACTCCGGTTAGGCATTTGGACCCAGAAGAAATGATAAGAGGAGTAGATGAGTTGGAAAGGCTTAGGGAAGAGATAAGAAGAGTAAGAAACAAGTTTGTGATGATGCATTGGAAACAAAGACATTCACGCAGCCGTCCTTATCCTGTGTGCTTTAGGCCTTGAATTCTTTTTTTTTTTTCTGTCTGATATTAAAATCTGGCCCCTGCTTTCTTTCTGTTAGCATTTTCTGATGTATCTTTGACTTTTGTTTTATTTTTAATCATCTGGTGGAGTTTTGTTTTAGGTAGTGTCTTTATTACCAGCATCTGGATTTTGTATTTTGACACATTCTCCAGGTCTGTTTTTCAATTGGGAAGTTTCACACATATGCATGAAAATATGTTCATTCCATATTGTAAAGTAAAACATAACAGGTTACAAAGCAGCATATTTAGTATCAGCTCACATATGTAGGAGAAAATCTCAAATTGTGTGTGTGTGCGTGTGCGTGTGTATACATACATACATATATCAAAAATTTAACTGTGCTTATTTCTGTGTGGTGTGAGTTTTTTTCTTTTTGCTTATATGTATTTTTTAATGAACACGTCACACATACAAAAAGAATTAATTTTTTTTTATAATTAAGAGTCAATCAAATAATTTGCAACCAGCTTATAAGGGCAATGGGGGCACCTAAATTCTTGATGAAAGAACTATTAAAAAAAATGTAAACCTCAAATTACCTCTGGATCTCTTAGCCAGAGGAATAAAACTGGCAGTTATTACAGATACACTCGCTTAAGACTCAGTCTTTTCATGGGAAAACATTTGCCTCACAGGGCTGCTGTGGGGAAGAAATGAGGTGACTCTGAGCTGTGCTTGGTGGGCTCTTGTTCCCACCTATGCATACAGAACCCCAACCCACTACAGAACATCAGTTTTGAGGGAGGGAGGGTCCTGGCATGACTCAACCTGCGCTCAGGAGCAAGTCCAACAGGCAGGGAGGTGGGGACTCCCATGCCAGGCCTCTGCTGCTGAGCCCCACCCCTGGCTCCCCTGGGTCCTGCCAGGCCTGCTGGGCACCGCGGCCTTTTCTCCTGGGCCCTTTGCTCTCTGCTGGCCCTGCTGCTGGTGGTGCACTGGAGTCCTTGAGTGCCAAAGCCCCCACTGAGTTTCCTGGAGTCCCCAGTGCATTGAACCCCCACTCTGTCTTCTGAAGTTTTTCTCTTTGCTTTACAGTGATGCTTAACACAGGTGGGGACTGTTCCAGGATTGCTTGGGCCACAGTGTTTAGCAGAGTTTTTAGTAACACAGCCCCTTCCATTTTCAGCCACAGGACACTTCCTCCATAGGAGTCAGACATGATGAGTCCATTTTGGGGGTTGGACCAGGGTTCAAATTTGAGCAAAACATGTCATGCTACAGTCAGAGTTGCTGCTCGAAGTCTAAGAACTGAGGTTTTGTCTTCTTTCTCTTGTGGGATGATTTCTCCCTGAAGGCTCCTGTCAGGCCTGCCCTACTGGTTCAGAAGACTCAGAATATGCATAAATTGCACAAAGCAATACAGGAAACAGATCTAAGGGAACAGTTCCCTTCACCCCATCCCATCCCCAATTGATAAGTGAAAAAAAAAAAAAACTTGGAAAGGCAAAAACTTTATAAATACACTTAAAATAGAATGGCTACTATGTAAATGTTAGGAATTATATTTTCCCTACAGATCAAAGACTATCTTTTCCTCCTGATATCCCACGTACTTGTAACACATCATGTTTCAATATTTAATTGATTTCTTGATTGATTATTGCTAAGGAGCCAGTAGGTTTGTCCAAATTCTGCTATTGACTCAATAATCTTCCACAAGTCTTTTTTTTTTCTAGTATTATGACAAGCAATTCCAGAAAGAAACAGTTCATGGGATGGATTGCACTCCAAATGTTTTATCAAAGCCTTGCATAATCACCTGCATCAGTATCACCTGGGGAGCATCTTTAAAATACTGATTTCTGGGCCCCACCTAAGACTTACTGCCAGGAGGTGGGCTGTAGAAGTAACAGGTAACAAACTCCTCCAGGTGCTGATGCTATACACTGAAGCATGAGGACAACTGGTATATACAGTATGCTTTCCATTATTACAAATATGAAAGTAAAATAATTAGAAGAAAATACTGGTGAACTTTAACTGAAATTCAGGAAGTAGAAGCCTATAACAGCATTTATCTTTTTAAGTATGAACTTTTAAAGGAAAAGGTTGACAGGTTTATATATAAAATTTTAAAGATTCCTTTTAACAAAGACAAGATAAAAAGTCAAGGTGGGGAACTATATAAGATGCATTTTTCTTGACCGAACACCATCAAGAAAATGTTTGGCCATGCATTCACTCCTTCCAATATGAGTAAAAGATATTAAAGTTCTCCTGTGATCAGCTCAGAAAACAATGAGCCATCCCTGTGCTCTTTGGCTTTTTGAAAATTTTTTCTCTGTGTGATGCCATTTTGGGGGAGTCTTCATGTCACCAGCCCATTCTTCAAGGTTATGGCAGCCTGATGGATGCTGGTCAGGCTGGAGTGAGATGAAGGTCCAGGAACTCACTTGCCAGCATTATAAGATGGGATGAATCCAGTCCACTGGCACTGAGGTTTGGAGCTGGGGCAGGATGTGGAAGGGCTCCCCCAAGACACACCCCTCTCCAGGGTGGTCTGACTTTGGTTTCTGTGCTCTAGCCTGCAGCAGGCACCAGACTCTTCTAGGCTGAAGGCCAGGCTGTCCTGGACATACATACCTGGAGGGCAATGACTGTCCCCATTGCAGGTCAGAGCACTAGACTTCCTTTACCCCCTTTTTCTTTCACAAGGGGGCTTAATGGGAACTTTTTTTTTCACTGTTTGAAAAGCTTTATTTTTTTTTATGGAAAGGCATTTTATTTTAAATACAGCCGTGTGTACATGTCAATCCCAAATTCTCAATCTATCCCTTCCCCCCACCCTTCCCCCTGGTAACCGTAAGTTCATTCTCTAAGTCTATGAGTCTGTTTTGTAAATAAATTCATTTGTATCATTTTTTTTTAGATTCCGCATTTACACAATATCATATGGTATTTGTCTTTCTCTGTCTGACTTACTTCACTTAGTATGATAATCTCCATGTCCATCCATATTGCTGCAAATGGCATTATTTCATTCTTTTTAATGGAGTAATATTCCATTGTATGTATATACATACCTCAACATAATAAAGGCCATATATGACAAAACCTACAGCTAACATCATACTCAACAGGGAAAAGCTGAAAGCATTTCCTTTAAGATCAGGAATGAGACGAAGATGCCCACTCTCGCCACCTTTATTCAACGTAGTTTTGGAAGTCCTAGCCATGGCAATCAGAGAAGAAAAAGAAATGAAAGGAATCCAAATTGGAAAAGAAGTAAAACTGTCACTGTTTGCAGATGACATGATACTATACATAGATAATCCTAAAGATGCTACCAGAAAACTACTAGAGCTCATCAATGAATTTGGTAAAGTTGCAGGATACAAAATTAATATACAGAAATCTGTTGCATTTCTATACACTAACAATGAAAGATCAGAAAGAGAAATTAAAGAAACAATCCCATTTACCATCGCATCAAAAAGAATAAAATACCTAGGAATTTACCTACCTAAGGATGGGAACTTTTTAAAGGAAGAAGATAAGACTTCAAAATTCACTAACTGAAAACGTTGGTTTTGATAGTCTTTGGCCAAGCAGTTGTCTGAACTGGATCTGATCAGGTAACTTAGAGTTAAAGCAGGAAGGGCTGACCCTTCTCTCAGTGTCCAGTGAAATCGCTCCCAAAACAATTGGGGTGAAAATGGGGATAGATCTTAGACAAGATCTCCGTCATGCCTCTCCCACCCACCTTGCTCAGACTTCCAGAAGGGCCTCTGTTGTGTCTGGGCCTGTTTGGGTGGTTCTGTAGTGACTTTAGTTCTGTGTGTGCCTGATGCAGTGCTTCTGATGTCTGCGTCAGTCCAGACCCAGAGGTAGAGGAGAGAGCCCAGGTAGAGGAAGCTTGCAAAGACATGTGACCCTACAGCTCAGGAGGAAAGGGGTGTCGCCTCCTGTTTGAACAACCCCATGCGCTGTAGTCCTAGCCCACAACTTGGGGGCCAGGGCAGTCAAGTTATGAATTGGTACAAAGATGCTTTTGCAGGCATTGATCGTGGAGGAAGCAATGCCATTGTGACCCTTGCTCTTTATGTCTGTCATCTGAGAAATCATTACCACTTTTTCTGGTTGGGCAATAAGGTGAAGATGAAATTCAAATTCTTGGGTTTAGGAAGGCAAAGTGGTTAAGTATATGACCTTAGAGTCAGATAAACTTGGGTTCCAATCTGGACTCTTCCCTTTACAGTATGTGATCTTTTCTTGGAGACCCATGGGGTGCCCGCACATAAAACTCTTAGATCAAAAATAAAGTTTCCTTTCCATTACCATCATTGCTGTTATCATCATAATTATCATCATCATCACCATTATGATCAAGTGATAGTACTGAGTGAATAACCAATGGATTCCTGTTGGGCACAGGTGTCATACTATGCAGGATTGTAACAATCACTGGCGAAGCCTTGGAAATCCATCATCTGAAAGGGTGGACCCAGTATAATCAGAAAACACTGGCTAGAATTGGATTCTTTGCTTATAAGAAGTGTGAGGCCAGATTGGTTCATTCATCTGTAAAATGAGTATAACCCACAAGACTGTAGTGGGAAATAATGCAGAAAACTATGAAATTCCTGGCATATAATGGCTTTCAGAGAATGTTAGATCTTTGATCATCATTATCATCAGTGTTGTCATTATCATTGTCATCATCATTATCATCAGATAATGCTGAGATAATACTCAAATAGGAACCCCAAAAGTCTGTGCTCATTCCTTTCATCCAACCTTCTCCCTTGCCTAAAAGAAACAAATAGTACATAAACTAAAAGGAAAAACTGTCATTCATTTGGAATTATAAAAGAAATAATTGCATTCTATATACATTTACATCATTTATGAACTCTGGTGCCATTTCTGTATTGTAGGATGAGAAAAAATTCCCTTCACATTTCCATTTTATTTAGTTATGTGCTAGAAAATGTGAAATCATGAGGTTGCTGTCAGGAATGACAAAATATAATCTAGAAATGTATCATTGACATGGAAAGCTGTTTCTTACATACTGTTTTGTGAAAAAGCCAGCTGCAAAACACAAACACAGGTTGAGGATAAATATCAAAATATTTGAAGTGAATATTTCTAGATGGTGTTATTACAGGAAATTTATAACTTCATCTTTATCCTTCTCTCTGTTTCCAATTTTAACATTTTCAATGAGCATGTTCAGTTTTTATAATTAGAAAAAAAAAAGTCGTGAAGGTGAAAATAGTATAATTCTGTTCCTCCTTTCTCTTTAGCTGAGATAGGGGCTGTTGGATCTTGCAGTTCCTCATTTGCTTTCTGTTCCCTTACTTCTGAGGAGAACCTGGCATAAGTGTCAGAACTCTGTGGGTCCTGGCTGAGAAACTTCCCCTCTCTATGCTACCTCCTTGCCACTCTCCCTTGTCAGCTAAATTTATGCTGGATTTCTGTCTTTGGTCACAAGGTGGCATTTCATAATTACTTTCTAAATATTCTCCCATTAAAATGATCTTATTTTTCAAAAATAAAATAGCAATAAACAAAAATTTCAAAGAACATTATGAAAATGATTCCTAATTCTGCTAAAAAATGTACAGGTATAGCAAAATATTGGAAGGATATACACTCAGTTGAATTTGCTAGAGACTCACAAATTTAATTTCATTTATTTACTCATTCAACAAATACTTACTGGTTGCCAACTATGTGTCAGCCAAAATCAATTTATCCATCTCAGACTTTTCTCCTGAAACTCTATTTTCAACTGCCTGCTGATATTGACCACTTGGACTAAGATAAACATTATCCAACAATATGGGCATAACCCTACATGGACACATACTCATCACTTTTAGCCAGTTTATCCCTTAATCCTGGAGGCTCACGATGTAAAGTGGAGAACGTATGAAAAAGCAGGAAAAGCAAAGGGTTAGAGTCAGAGAAACTTTTGCTGTAATAGCAATTTTTTTAAATTTCAAAACCTTTGTAAGTGATCAAAAGGATTCTTAGTAAGGCAAGAAGTGGATCAATAATATCAAGTTTCAAATGCAAGACATACCTATACTATTTAAAGTTGAGATTCAAAATCTCCATTATGCATTTGAATACCATTGATTTAGATGATTTCCAAGGCCTGCTTCTTTTTTCCCCAATGTTTACTGAGCTCTTGCTAAGTGACCTGGCCCTTCGTTAGTTCCTGAGACTCAGCAGTGAACAAAACAAAGTTCCCGCCTTCATGATGCTTATATTCTGATTTACACACTTTAAAAAATTGAGGTAAAATTTGCATACAGTGAAATTCACAGATCTTAAGTGAATACTATTGAGTGTAAAATAGGACATTTCCATTACTCCAAAAAGTTTCCTGTCCTCTTCCCAGTCCCCCTCCCCCCACAAGTAATCACTCGGCTTATTTCTATCAATTTATATTATTTTTATCTGTTGTAGAATCTCAGATAAATGGAATCATACAGCATGTACTCTTTTGTGTCTAGCATCTGCCACTCATTTTACTCGATATAATGTTTTTTAAGATTCATCCTTATAGTTGTGTGTATTGGCAGTTGATTCTTTTAAAATCATTGCTGGGTAGTATTCCATAGCGTGAATATACAACAATTTGCTTTTCTATTCAGATGTTCTGGACATATGAGTTGTTTCCATTTTTAATCTATTATAAATATAGCTGTGTTGACTTAAAATGCACAACGTGAGAGTTGTGAGTTAAGTTTTATTTGGGGCAAAATGAGGACTGCAGCCGGGGAGACAGTTTCAGGTAACTGAGAAACTGCTCCGAGGAGGCAAGGCGGGGAACCAGATTATATAGAAGTTTTGTAAAGAAAACCAGTTATCTCAAGTTAAGGAATTTAGCGCTTTTCTGTGTATGGGAAGGTGCAAGAGTCTGGGCTCACTGAAATCATTCCTTTGATATGCACCTCAGCTCTCTGGGGCCAGTATCCTGTGTTTTCACATCCTGAGTTTCCTCAGGGCTCACTGGCTCACCTTGGAGGGCTGCAATTGTTGATGACTGTGACACCCTTTGTTTGCTGATATGGCAGGAAATATTCCATTTATAAATATTCCATTCCAGTATCAGCTGCTATGAACATTCTTGTGTAAGTTTTTGGTGCATATACGTCCTTATTTCTCTTGGGTAAATAGTCAGGAGTAAAATTGCTGGGGCATAGAAGTAGCAACTGTTTGATTTTATATGAAATCGCTGAACAGTTTTCCAAATTTCCTGTACCATTTGGTACTCATATCAGCAATGTTTGACAATTTCAGTTGCCCTACATTCTCACCAAAATGTCAATGCCTTGAAAGAAGACTAGAGAAATGTTCTAGATTAAAACAGATTAAAAGACATGACAACCAAATATAATGTTTGAATAAGGACTATAGTTTAGATAATAGTATTATATCGAGACTAAATTTCCTGAATGTGATCATTGTATTGTGGTTGTTTAGGAGACTGTTCTTGTTGTTAGGAGACAAAATGCTGACGTATTATAAAGTCTGTGATTAACTTAAAATAGTTCAGCATTGAAAGAAAGATAGAAAAATATATAACAAGAGAGAGAAAGCAATTGGAAAATATTAATTGGTGAGTCTAATCTAGATGAAGGGAATGAGTATATGGGCATTCACTCTATTATTCTTGAAATATTTTGTAAGTTTGAATTTTTTCAAAATAAAAAGTTGGTGGTAGTGATGGTTGGGGAAAGACAGAGATACCTGGTCAGTTCTCCAGAAGAAAAGGTGGCGGAATGGGAATCTAGAATCAAGATTGACAAATTTAGTTATCTTCAAGCATGAGGTATGTCGACTAAAGAAAAACAACCTAAACTTTATGAGCTATGTTTTATTCGGGGACCTTACTGAGGACTATAGCCCAAGAGACAGCCTCTCAGATAGCTATGAGGAACCGTTCTGAAGAGGCAAGGGAGGAGCCAGGATATATAAGAGTTTTTGCTGAAAAAACCCCCCAGAAAATATGTAGTGGAATGAGAGATTACTGCTAATCACAACAAAACAAGACAAAATAAAACCAGACATTTCAAGTTAATGATTTTACTATCCTATGTATGGGAAGATGCACGAATCTGGGCTCATTGAAATTATTCCTTAGATATGTATCTTAATTATCTAGGGCCTATATC
Source organism: Balaenoptera borealis (assembly GCF_965194805.1). NCBI lineage: Eukaryota > Metazoa > Chordata > Mammalia > Artiodactyla > Balaenopteridae > Balaenoptera > Balaenoptera borealis. The sequence goes on from NW_028123647.1 coordinate 158,075, forward strand.
TTGTTTTTCTTTTCCATCCTGAATTCCCCTCAGGGTGCACTGTTAGGGGATGGCTGCACACGGCTTGCTGGCGGCAACATTCTTTGTTTACTGAAATGACAGGTGACATTCTTTGTCCACAGGTGATAGGTTATACAAACAACTTTAGAGGAACACAAAGACAGGGACAGCAGGCTGAACTCTGCTTCTGCAAATAGTGTAGGAAATCGTTCCATAGTCCAGCTTGTTGGGACAGACCACCACATGTCACCAAAATTTTTTTGTGAGAGTTAAAATAGCAATATCTACACATCATGAATATGATCAGACTCCTGTGGGAGGAAGAGAGTTAGGGACTTGAGAACATTTAAGTATCCAGTTAAAGTGGACTAGGAGCAACCTTAACATTAAGACAAAAAGAAGAATGTAGTTTAATTAGAAAAACCCGTAGTACTGTATCAGATCTTGATGTGGACAGACTATGCGAGCTGCTTTGCCAGCAGTGAAAGTATCAGAAAAAGAGAGTCACAGGGATCAACGTCGGCCCTGTCCCATTCAATCACCATCCAGTGCAGGAGGAAAACAGTGGTCTGGAACCCCGGAGCAAGTGTTCAGAAAGTGAGTGGAAGGAAACATAAGAATGCTAGGAATGGAGTAACAGGGTATGAAGATGTAGCAAGGATGGGAGTAGAGCAAAAGAATCCAAAACAAGAGTACTGTATTCCGTATTTACACAAGGGCTAAAGGTGCAACTGGATTCAGACTAGAAATACACCAGAGCTATAGTATAGTGGTCTGTCAGGACATAACGTTGCCCCCCAAGAGCTACATTTTACTCTCATCTTCTAAACATTACACAAATGGCGTTCATCTCCAGTAACAGCTAAAAGTTGATATGAGAATACATGAAAACGTTCTCTACACATCAGGTTCTTCTTATCTTTGAGAATTCTGCAAAAGCAGAATGAGAATTTCCCAAAGAGATGCTGATTTCATAGGGTTGTTTTAAGGATTATTAAATGTGACATCTTCCTGTATGGAATTCTGGAATCATCCTTTTATGGGATGGGGCAATTCTTCAGGTAGGAAGTGTGAAATAAAATTCATATTTTATGGTAAGACAAGAAAAATTTAAACATAAAAAATTTTCTCTGCCCTTTGGCCTCCTCTCTCCCCTCTACTGTGCATTGTATATCTATATTATGCATTGACCAAACCTCCCCATCAGCAGAAATACCTGCTCATCCATAAAGAGCAACATTCTCCTAGCACCAATAAGACAACTCTTTAAAAGATAACATTCTTTCTTGATCTTGTAAGGGGCCATGACAACCCAAGATCCACTACTCACTTTGTACACTTAGATCTGTCAATAATACGTCATTTCATGTACAGCCCTCTGTCTCAAAAACATATAACCGCGCTTTGACCTCTTATGGGTGGAACAGTTCTCAGAGCTTTCTGAGAGGCTGTTTCCGGGTTATAATCCTCAATTTGGCTCGAATAAAATTTTCCATTTCTTTCTTAGAGGGACTGATTAATTTTTCGTCGACAGGAGAACAGAAGGGAGGCTGTTACAGTAGTTTAAAGGAGGATAAGCAGCAGGTGTTGGTGACTGATTGCATGGGGACACTAAAAGAAAGTCTGGTGTGGGGAACTGGCTGAATCCTGGTGCCATTAATTTAGCTATAGACCCCAGAGAGAGATTTTGGGTGTGGAGAGAGAAGAACTGAGAAAACACTTAGTTCAGGGTAGGACATTTAGGTGGAAAAGTCCAAAAGTAAGTTAGATAAAATAATATGGAGCTCAAAAGAGAGATATAAGCTAGAGACACAGATTTGGGAGTCAATGTTTATATGAAAGTAAAAATAATAAGATTATTTGAACATTGTGGTAGGCTGAACAATGTTCCTCAAAAGTATCTAGGTCTTAAATCCCTGGAACAGGTGAATTTTACCTTATATGGTAAAAGGGACTTTGCCGATGTGATTAAGTTAAAGATCTTGAGACGGGGAGATTATCCTGGATTATTCAGGTGGCCCCTAAAATGCAATTGCAAGTGTCCTTATGAAGGGAGGCAAAGGGAGAGTTGACTTCAGAAGATGAAAAGGCAATGTGATAATGGAAGCAGAAAGTATAATGGTGCAACTACAAGCCAAAGATAGCAGGCAGCCAACTAAAAGCTGGAAGAGGAAAGCAATGGGTTCTCCCCTGGAGCCCTCAGAAAGAACCAGTCCTGCCAACACCTTTAGTTTAGTCCTGTAAAACTCAAACTTTGGAGTTCTGACCTCCAGAACTCTAAGAGAATACATTTCTGTCATTTTAAGCCACTAAGTTTGTGGTAATTTGTTACAGTAGCAATAGGCAACATTTTGAGAATGAAAAAAAGGTCTAGAAAGAACTGTAAGGTATACCAATATTTCAGGGGGCCTACAGTATAGCTTACTGGCTATGACCACAAGTGGTGGTGTCAAACAGATCTGGATTCAAATTCAGTTCTACACTTAAGAGCTGTGTGACTTTGGGCAAGTTTTTAAAACTATATACCTAAGTTTCCCTGTCTGTAAAATTGGGACAATAACACTATACCTCAAAGGACTTTTGTGAGGGTTAGAGGTGAATAGGCAACTAATGTACCTGGTACATAGCAAGTACTTCATAGATGGTAGTTTTGGAGAGCCACATGTGTAAGCATGATTTATAGCTATTATTGTGTAGTTAATAAATGTTTTAATGTGGAGATGAACCAAAACTCAATGTTATTTTTTAGAGGAGTTGTATTAGTTTGTCCAGCTCAGTTTAGCAATGTAAGAGACTATATGAGGCTTGATGCCAAGGCCTGCACTGTTAATAAAGAATGCATCCATCTGGACTGCCGTACATGTATATGTGTGTTGCATACATATATACATTTGGGAACAAACAGGTAAAAATGCAGTTTGTTGAGGATATGAGATGGCAGAAAAATCTTTTTCTACTTTAATAGTTACTTGATGACTGTGATAATAACACCACGTTCTCTGTTAAGGTCTCTCTCCTTCCTAATCCCCTTAAAATTTTCAGGTATCATTTACATGCAAGTGAATTATGGTTACAAAGTTAATGATAAGTTACCTCTTTGGAAGAGCATAAACTCAAACTGTTTTTCAAATCCCTTGGTTCTTTCTAAAGTTTCTAAAGTAGCACTTAAAACAACCAATGACCAAGAAATGGGAAAAGAATAATGTTAAAATTGAATCTGGAGCTGGAGGAATGTTGACAATCTCAAAACAAAAAACATTTTCTCCTCCCAAATAAAAATAGCTTTATTGTATTTATGATTTCAAAAAGAAACTATGCAGAAAAATCTTGAGAATTAGTAAAAATCACACTTTAGATCCCTGCCACCTTGCATGACAAAAGCAAGTTACTTGGTAGGCATTGGTGGTTGGGGGGGAAAGGTAGGAGGAGGGAGGGAGGTGGCAGGAGAGGCAGAGGACAGAAAAGCAGAAAAGGCCAAGGCCTGGTGGGAGTAAGGATGGGAAGTGGTTGGAGACCTTCATTAGTAACCAGAGACGTGGAAACTCCAACCTCAGGCTGTGATGCCACTTGTAGTTCCTCAGATTGGTGAGGACCGGAATGAATGACAGGGCAGTGCGCCGACGGGGCTCCCCATACAGATGGGTGTAAGGAAGGGCGCGGTCTCTGTGAGTGTGTATGTGGCAGGAGTGTGGTGGGAGTTCCTGATGCACAGCCTGCTGGCTGAAAGGTGGGTGGGGGTCCTCGGAGCCAGTTGAGGGGGGTGGGGCGGTTGGCAAGCTCGGTAATGACGCGAGGACCTCCTGTGACCAGGAGCCAAGGTGTGCATAAGTCCCTCTAGTTCAGGTCTTTTTCTCTGCAGTACTCACTCCCCTTTTCTTTCTTTCTTTTTTTTTTTGTTTATAGCAGATTTATTCATCATCACTCCAATCTGGAAATATCCAAGATGTCCTTCAACAGGCTCACTCCCCTTTTCCATTGAGGGAGGCTGGCATCTGGCCAAGAGAGGGAGGGGGATGAACACACTTCCCCAGAACAAAGCAGGTCTGTGTGAGCAATTAGACCAGGAACTCTGCGTTGGTGGTGGCATGAGTGGGTGCGTGGAGGCGAAGGAAGGCAAAGAATGAAGTCAGTCTGGGCCTGTTTCATCGACACCTCTTTAACCTTTTGGAACAAAAATGATGGGCTTTGGGATGGAAGGAAGGGCTGGAGAAGAAGGGTCAGGAGGGAAGGAGGGAACACAGAGACTTGGGAATAGTTTGGAAATAATTCGTTGATTTTACAGCCTGTCTACAGGGAAGCGGTGGATAAACACGGAGATGAGTCTTGAAATGAAGAGGGGAGGAGGTAAAACAAATGATTATCTAGGGGCGCACAGTGCATTAACAAAGACTAAGAAATCATTAAAACGAATTCCCTACTCCAATAAGGTGGGTATTTCATGGCTGGGGGTGGGGGTGAGGCAGGGCAGGGAGCGGGAGATTTGAGACTTGAAGAGATGGTGTAGGCCAGTCTTAAAGGAGACCCTTGTCTAGTATACTGGTCTGTTCACCAAGCACTGCCATACCACACTGTCTCTCATCTGTATGCAGGTCCAAATGTCCATTAGCTGTGTCTCAGTCCGAGAGGGAAAAGGGAGGAGGAAACTGCTTGGGATTGGGGCAGGTAGGTATGACACAGTGCCCCGGACTGGAGCCCCTGGTGCTGGTGGGCTGAAGGAGTGGATATGGCCCAGGCCAGAACATAACTAGGACTTCACACTGCTCCTACTTTCCCCTCAGTCAGTAAAAGAAGACTCATAGAAAGAACTAAAGGGGAAATTGTGGAAAGAGACCGAGGGAATCTAGACGTGCCCTTTGGGTATGGGAGAAAGGCAAGAAAGAAACTGAAGAGAACAGAGGACTGAATTACAGGATGAGAGATACTTTTACACCCCTTTACTTGATTCAAGAAAGCAGATGGGTGATGGAATGAACAACACAATAGAAAAGTGTCTGGAAGAGACAAAAAAGATTAAGAAATAAATTTAGAGTAATGCATTGGAAGCAACGACAGTCCAGGAAGCAGCCATACCCGATTTAATGCTTTTTGCCTTCAAGTCTTTTTTTCCCTATATAATTAGAGCCTGACTTTTATTTTTGGTGGCATTCTCTAGTTATAACTGTGCTCATCTTATTTTTGAACTTTTGATGGTACTGGTTTTATTTTTTAATTTATTTTTTATTGAAGTATAGTTGAATTACAATGTGTTAATTACTGCTGTACAGCAAAGTGACCCAGTTATACATATATATACATTCCTTTTCATATTCTTTTCCATTATGGTTTGTCACAGGATATTGAATATAGTTCCCTGTGCTATACAGTAGGACCTTGTTGTTTATCCATTCTATATATACCAGTTTGCATCTGCTAATCCCAAACTCCTGCTGCTACCCTCTCCCACCCACTCCCCCTTGGCAACCACCCGTCTATTCTCTTTGCCCCTGATTCTGTTTCTGTTTCATAGATAAGTTCATTTGTGTCATATTCTAGATTCCACATATAAGTGATATCATATGGTATTTCTCTTCCTGACTTACTTCACTTAGTATGGTAATCTCTAGTTGCATCCATGTTGCTGCTAATGACATTATTTCATTCCTTTTTATGGCTGAGTAGTATTCCATTGTACTTATGTACCACATCTTCTTTATCCACTCATCTGTTGATGGACATTTAGGTTGTTTCTATGTCTTGGCTATTGTGAATAGTACTGCTGTGAACATAGGGGTGCATGTATCTTTTTGAATTATAGTTTTGTCTGGATATATGCCCAAGAATGGGATTGCTGGATCATATGGTAATTCTATTTTTAGTTTTCTGAGGAACCTCCATACTGTTTTCCACAGTGGCTGCACCAACTTACGTTCCCACCAACAGTGTAAGAAGGTTCCCTTTTCTCCACACCCTCTCCAGCATTTGTTATTTTTAGCCTTTTTAATGATGGCCTTTCTGACCCACGTGAGGTGGTACCTCATTGTAGTTTTGATTTGCATTTCTCTAATAACTAGCAATATTGAGCATCTTTTCATGTGCCTATTGGCCATCTGTATTTCTTCTTTGGAAAAATGTCTCTTTAGGTCTTCTGCCCATTTTTTGAGTGGTTTGTTTGTTTTTTTGTTGTCAAGTTGTATGAGCTTTCTGTATACTTTGGAAATTAAGCTCTTGTCAGTCACATCGTTTGCAAATATTTTCTCCCATTCTGTAGGTTGCCTTTCATTTTGTTTCTGGTTTCTTTTGCTGTGCAGAAGCTTGTAGTTTGATTAGGTCCCATTTGTTTATTTTCGTTTTTATTTCTATTGCTTTGGGAGACTGAGATGGTACTGGTTTTACATGTTCCTGTTGTTAGCAGTATCTCATTGGATTTTGTCTTGTGATTCTATATGCAAGTTTGCATTTTAGTAGGGGATTTTTTTCCAATTTTCACAGAAAAAAAGTCATTATATATTGTACTGTGAATAAAGCAGGTTGAAAAGTAGTGTGTGTGTGTGTGTGTGTGTGTGTGTGTATCAACTGACTTGTTATTTTAATAATTTTCAATTTTTTCTTTTAAAACATTTAATTAATTTTTGTGACACAAGTAAAACATGTTCTCTTGGGAAAATGAGAAAATACAGATATGCAAAAAATACAAAAAATGTTTTTCTCTCCACTTTAGTATTTACCCAGATAGGTACTGTTGCTTGGGCCCTGATGCATCATACATACAAACACAAAGTTATTTTAACTTACAGGCACCTCCTTTTTATGATGAATGCATTGGGGGCTAGGGAGGTGGGGAAGGAATTAAATTTGAGCAACAGGCACCACACTATAGTGAGGATTGCTCCTGCTTTGCCACTCTGACATGCATAACTCTGTCTGCTTCACTGTTTCGTTAAGTTCAAATCATTATATTTTCTCCTATTAAGGCCACTCTTCCAGGTCAGGAGACTTATCTGAACTTGTTAATTTTATAGAGGCCCACTAAGTTCAAGCTGGAACATTACACTCCTTACTCTCACACAATCTATATCCCACAAATCAATCTATAAGGCTAAGTACTGTGTTAAGTATCATTATTTTCCCATATATTGTGCCCAGTTAAAACAAAGATATCTTTTGTCATCTTGGTCTCCTAAGTGCCTACTAAGGTACATTACTATCTAAATATCTTACACATATTAAACACCCCATCAAGGCAGGAATGTACCACTCCTACCTACTTTGGGATCAATTTTTAAAAAGCCCTTTCCTTTGATATTTGGCTTTTGTTCTTGTTCTTGTTATTGGGTTGAATGTTTACCATAATTTCACCACAACTATTACAACTAGTGCAATAGTGGAGTACTGCAACCTCCATCTCCCTTTCCAGAAGTTCATGCTGTTTGGTGGACGAACAAATGTGCTTGGAAAATTCCTGCTTAGAAAAGCATAGTGAAAAGATAGTACATAATGTCATTTTATTGGTTCTCAGGGCTGTCCTGATTGAGTGCTTATGAGACAAGTGCTTCATATTTGTAACCTTCAATCTGTTTCTTCTGTCTGTCTTGGGCTCCATTATAACCCTGGTGCCTAGAGCAGTGGTTCTCAAACCTTAGAGCACATCATAATCACCTGGCAGACTTGTAAACACAGATGGTTGAGGCCTAACCCCAGAGTTCTGATTCAATCTGGAGTGGGGCATGAGAATTTGCAATTTTAACAAGTTCCTAGGTGATGCTGCTGGTCTGGCCGTTACACTTTAAGAACTACTGACTTAAAATAGTAATTGGTAGGTACTCAATAAATTTGTTGAATAAATTAATGAAATAAATTAATCTTAACAATAACTATTTGAAATACATTAGAATTACTTTTTACGAACAGGGCACCTGAGGGACAAAGGAGTTAAGCGAATTGTGCAAGGTAAGAACTGAACCCAATTTGCCTATATCTAAGGTCACAGTTCTTAACAACTATGTCTTGCTGTGTCCTCTGGGCCAATTTAATGTTTTTAACTTTAGGATATTAGAAAAGTTATTACCATACTCTAGTGTTTGAATGTTTTTCCTATTAGCATGTTCAAATTTTCTTTTCCTTTTCTTTTTCTCCTATAAGCATGTATTATTACTGTAATCAGAAAATTCCATAAAGAATATTATAAATGCCTTAAAACAAAATAACATCATAAAGCATGTTAAAATACATATAAACAATGCAATGCAATGCAATATTTACAACATGTATTATAGATTTGGAGTTAATCATATTTGAGTGGCTCTAACAACTCAATAGCAAAATGGGCTCAGGATATGAATGGGAAATTCACAGTAAGGGAAGCATAAAGGGCCAATAAACAAATGGAAACTCAACTAACAACAGAAAAATTACAAACAAAAACAAAAGAAATCCTTCTTTTGTCTAATCAAATCAGAAAAGATTAAAAAGGCTGATAAGATTCTGTGCTTGTTTGGGTGTTAGTAAATAGAACTATTATATGCTGTGGGTGGGAGTAATATATAAGCACAACCTTTATGGAGTGGGGTTTGTATACAGATGTCAATTAGAACAATAATGATAATATTGAAATTTGAAAACAACACAAATACCCATGAGTAGAGGATTGGCTCAATACATTATGATACACATAATTAAAGGAATACAGGCATACCTTGGAGATATTTTTGGCTCGGTTCCAGACCACCACAATAAAGGGAATATTGCATAAAGTGAGTCACACTGGTTTTCCAGTGCATATAAAGTTATGTTTACACTATACTGTAGTCTCTTAAGTGTGCAATAGCATTATGTCTAAAAAAAGTACCTACCTTAATTTAAAAATACTTTATTGCTAAAAAAATGTAAATTATCATTTGAGCCTTCAGTGGGTCGTAGTAGTAACAGCAAAGATTACTGATCACAGATCACTATAACAAATATAATAATAATGAAAAAGTTTGAAATATTGCAAGAATTACTAAAATGTGACAGAGACATGAAGTGAGCAAATGTTGGAAAAATAGTGCCAATAGACTTGCTTGACGCATGGTTGCTTCAAACCTTCAGTTTGTAAAAAAGTAGTGTCTTCGAATCACAGCAAATTGAGGTATGCCCCTGTATAGATGTAAATGTGTGAATGTATTGATATATATGTGTGAGTACATATGTCTGTGTGTGTATGTATACACATACAAATATGTCTAATTCCACTCTAATTCTAATTCACTCTAATTCTTTCTCCCAGAGAGCCTGGGAGCCCAGCACCCCAATAGCAATAAGCACACCTAGTATCCGTATCTTGTCTTCTAAATACCATTATTCAATAAAAAGAACAAGAATTCCTTGGAGAAATGTGTGATTACATGGATGGGGCAGGTAAAGAACACAATGGGCCTGGAACATTTTGCTGTGCCAGAAAGCAAAGTGCTCAAAAAATGATGGGGGGAGGCATACCAAAAGGACACAGAGGTCAGTCTGAAGAGGCTCCTCACAAACCTGATAGGATAGAAAGAAAATACTACAGCAACACTTCTGTGATATTCCTGCCAAAGATGCATAACCTGAATCCACTCAAGAAGAAATATCAGGCAAACCCAAATTGAGAGGCAATGTAAAAAATAACTAAACTATAACGTCATGAAAGTCATGACTTGAGGGCATATTTTATACTGAAGGATAATAGACATGACAACTAAATGCAACCAGTGATTCTGAACTGGATCCTTTTGCCATTGTTAGAATAACTGCTAAAAATCCACTGAGGTCTGAGTTTAGATGGTAGTAATGTATCAATGTTAATTTCTGATTTTGATAATTGTATTGTGGTTATGCTGGAAAATGTCTGTGTTTGTGGGAAATGTTCACTAAAGATGCTTGGGGTTATGTTCATTTTCTACTGCTGTGTAATATATTACCATGAACTTTGCAGATTAAAACAATGCCTTTTATTAGCTCACAGTTCTGTAGGTCAGTAGTCTGGGAGGGCTTGACTAGTTCTCTGCTTAGAGTCTCACGAGTCTGAAATCAAGGTGTTGGCTGTCCTGGGCTCTTATCTGGAGGATCAGGGGAAGAAGCCCCTTCAAAGCTCATTCAGGTTGTTTGCAGAATTCAACTTTTTGCAGTGATAGGACTGATGTCCCCATCTCCTTGCTTGCTTTTGACAGGGGGTTGCTGTCAGCTCCTAGAGGTTTCTCTCTGTCCTTGCACTTGACCCCTGCCATCTTCAGAGCAGCAATGGTGATGCATCCAAGCCTTATCATGCTTCCAGTTTCTCTGACTTCCCTTCTGCCAACAGCCGTATAAAAGTTTCTCCTTTTAAAGGGCTTGTGTGATTAAATTAGCCCCACCTGAATAATCTCCCTTTTGCCATATATGTAACATAATGGTAGGAGGTGAAAGTCATAGGGGCCCTCTTCAAATTCTGCATACCATAAGATTAACGGGGCATCAGGCTGGCATTACTCTCAAATAATTCAGGGAAAAAAATTCTCTGTACTGTTTTTGCAATTTTTCTCTAAGTTTGTGATTTTTCTTCAAGTTAAAAAATTAAAAGTAAACATAAAGATTTAAACAGTGCTGTTCTGGTTCCAAGTAAGATAGAATAGGCACATTTTAACTTTCTGTAGTACTGAACACAGTTGTGAAAAACCAGACAGAATGTGTGGTGCAGCTATTTGAGTTCTCTGTAAAGGAAACATTAAATGGCAGATGTATTGGGAAAGAACACCAGAATCCAAAGTACCATCAAACTGATAGATTTAAACAAGACCCAAAATCTCGTAACATGATATTCAATGTCCAATATACAAACCAAAATTACTCAGCATATAAGAAACCATGAAAATCTCAAAAAGCATGGGGAAAGGCAGTCAACAGATACCAATGATGGGATGACAGATGCTGTCTGTAAATATTTGCTAGCCTTTAAAGCAACTATTATAAAAATGCTCAAAAGAGCCATCACTCTTGAAAAACTAATTAAAAATGAAATTATCAGCAAAGAAATAAATATAAAAAAGAACTTAATGTAAGTTTTAGAACTGCAAAATACAATAACTAAATTTTAAAACTGACATGATGGATTCAATGGAAGTATGGAGATGACAGAGGAAGGAGACAGTTAATTTGAACACAAATCAATAGATATTGTCTAATTTGAACAGCACCCTAGATAAAATAAACTCAGTAGCCCTACAACTATTAAAGAAATCAAGTTCATAGTTTAAAACCATCCAAAGAGAAAACTCTAGGTCCAGATGGTTACACTGGCAAATTCTACCAAACATTTAAAGAAGAAACAGCACCAATTGTACACACTCTTCCAGAAAATAGAATATGTGGTAGGCAGAATTATGATCCTCCAAATATCCACACCCTAATCCCTGTAACCTATGAACATGTTATGTTACATGGCAAAATGGACTTTGCTGATTTGATTAAGGGTTTGGACCTTGAGATGAAGAGATTGTCCTGGATTATCCATGTGAGCCCAATCTAATCCTTAAATGCAGAGGACATTTCCTATTTAGGTCAGAGAGATGAGATAGAAGGAGGAGGAGAAATTCAAAATGTGACAAGCACTTTACCAGTCATTGCTGGCTTTGAAGATGGAGAAAGAAAGAGGGTCATGAGCCGAAATATGTGGGTGGCTTCTGGAAGCTGGGAATGACCTTTAGCTGACAGTCAGTAAGAAAACAGGGATCTCAGTCCTACAACCACAAGGAACTAAATTCTGCCAACAGTCTTCGTGAGCAAAGAAACAGATGTTCCCCTAGAGCCTCGGGAAAGGAATACAGCTCTGCTGACATCTTGATTTTTGGCAGGTGAGACTTATGACCTAGATATTCATAAGGTAATATATTTGTATTGTTTAAGGCTCTAAGTTTGCGGTAATTTCTTATGACAGCAATTGAAAACTAATACAGAAAAGGAAGAAATACATTCCAACTCGTTTTGCAATGTCAACATTACTCTGATACCAAACCAGAGAAATATAGTACAAATAAAGAAAACTAAAACCAATATCCCTCATATTACCAGATTAAATTTCTCAATATATAGAAAGAACAATCTACTGCAACCAAGTGGGGTTTATCCCGAGAATGAAAGGTTAATTCAATATTTGAAAATCAAGCAATGCAATCCACCACATTAAGAACCCAAAGAAGAAAAATCACATGAGCATAGCCATAGATGCAAAGAAGTCTTTTGACAAAATGCGATCTCTATTAATGATTAAAACTCTTAGCAAACTATGAATAGAAGTCAACGTCCACAACCTGATAAAAGGCTTCTACGAAAAACCTTCAGCTAACATATTAAATGGTGAAGGACCGAATATTTTCTCTCAAGACTGGGAACAAGGCAAGAATATCCACTCTCAGCACTCTTATTCAACATCATAATGGAAGTCTTATCTGGTGCAACAAGGCAAGAAAAAGAAACAAAAGACATACAATTTGTAAAGTAAAGAAAAATTTTCCATATTTGTGGATGACATTATTGTCTATGAACAAAGTCCCAAGAAACATATATTGGAAAAGAAGAAATGAAACCAAAATAATTGGACATGCATAACTAAAAAAAATGGACTTCAAAACATACCTCACAACTTATAGAAAAATTAACTCAAAGTGCAATATACTTAAATGTTAATTTTCATTCAAATATATCTAAATGTATTAAATATACATGTACAACACAATGTAAATCATAAAATGTAAATGTAAAACATAAGAATCTGGAAGAAAATATAGGAGAGTATCTGTGTGATCTTGGTTTTGGCAATGAGTTTTCAGGTATGACACCAAAAGAAAATATTTACAAGTATGACACCCATAAAAGAAGAAAAATGATAAATTGGACATTATCAAAATGAAAACTTTTGCTCTCTGAAAGACACTGTTAAGAGAGTGAAAAGGCAAATCATGCTGGGAGAAAATATTTGCAGATTGCACATCTTATAAAATACTTATATCTTGAATATTTAAAGAACTCTTAAAACTCAGCAAAAGAAAACAAAAAATTCAATTAAAACATTGTCAAAATATCTGAACAGTGACTTAACTGAAGAAGATCTCTGAATGGCAAATAAACATACATGAAAATATGTTCCATATTGTTAGTCATTAGGGAAATCCATATTAAAACCACAGTGAGATACTAGTGTACACCTATTAGAATGGATAAAATTTTATAACTCTCCACAATTGCAAATGCAGGTGAGGATGTGGAACAAGAGGAACTCTCATGCATTGCTTTTGGGAATGCAAAATGATACAGCTACTTTGGAAAACAAATTGGCAGTTTAATATAAAGTTAAACATACACTTACCATATGACCCAGGAATCTCACTTTTATGTATTTGCCCAAGTGAATTTTAAACTCATATTCACACAAAAACCTGTACACAAATGTTCATAGTAGCATTATTCATAGTCTCCAAATTCTGGGAACAATCCAGATGTCCTTCAACAGATGAAAATATAAATAAATACTGGCACATCTATAAAATGGAATACTACTCAGCAATAAAAAGAAATAAACTCTTGTTTTATACAACAACATGGATCAATTTTAAGTGCATTATACTAGTTGAATAAAGCCAGATACTAAAGGCTACATATTGTATGATTACATTTATATGATATTCTGGAAAAGCCAAAATTATGGAATCAAAATCAGATCAGTGAAGGAATTCCCCGGTGGTCCAGTGGTTAGGATTCGGCGCTTTCACTGCTATAGTCCGGGTTCAATCACTGGTTGGGGAACTAAGGTCCTGCAAGCTGTGCAGCCAAAAAAAATCAGATCAGTGGCTCACAGGAGTTGGGGATGATGGATGTGAATGATAACAAAGAGGCTTCACAAGGGAATTTTTAGGGTGATAGAACTCTTCTATATGTTATTATGGTGATTAACATACATGCTCAAACCCATAAAACCGTACACCACAGAGTGACTTTTACCTATGCCAGTGGTTCTCAACTGGGAGTGATTTTGCCTGTCAGGGGATATTTAGGAATGTCTGCAGATATTTTTTTGTTCTCACACTGTGGAAGTTGGTGTTACTGGCATCTAGTAGTTAGAGACCAGGAATACTGATAAACATCCAACAATGCACAGGACAACCATCCAAACAAAGAATGATCCAGTCCAAAATGTCAATAGTGCCAAAGTTGAGAAACCCTTATACGTGGAAATTTTAGAAGTCAACTAGAATATCAGGGGAATCCAAGAAGGAGTACAGACTGTAAAAAAATGCATCTAACTGAATTACAAATGTGTCTTAGTCCATTTGGGCTTCTATAATAAAACACCACAGATTGGGTAGCTTATAAACAACAGAAATTTATTTCTCACAGTTCTGGAGGCTGGAAGTCCAAGATCAAGGTGCCAGCATGGTCAAGTTCTGATGAAGGCCATTTTCTGGGTTGTAGATTGCCAATTTCTCACGGTGTCCTCACATGGTGGAAGGGACTAGGGAGCTCTCTGGGGTCTCTTTTATAAGGGCACTAATTTCATCCATGAAAATTCTGCCTTCATGACTGAGCACCTCCTAATACAATCACATTGGGCATTAGAATTTCAACATATGAGCTTTGGGGGGGACACAAACATTCAGACCATAGCAAAATGTATGAGATCACTTCACTGAAGTGGGTGGGAAATAATGGAACTGACCTAAGCAACTTCAGAAAACGATGTTTTGACTGGGTACTGCAAAGCAAGACAAAATGACCTGAACCCTAGTTGGTATATCCGTTTTTCTCAGAGTATGGTATAGCAATTCATTACATGTATAGCCATACATTGCATGTGTATGAAGGTTAAACAAAGAAGTTAATATGTTGTAGATAGTGGGAGCCAAGTTTCTCACATCAGAGAAGGAAGTTGCAAAGAAGAAAGGATTTAGTGTCAGAGATATCAATATGAACTCGTGTGTGTGTGTGTGTGTGTGTGTGTGTGCACATACATAGAATAGTATAGATACATATGTTTACTAGTTCTGTCCACTGAGAGGGCCGAGACACAATGCTGCCCCACTAACAATGAACACACATAAGGTGTAGATCTTGGTTTCTAAATACCATTTTCTAATAAAAGGAACCATGACTCCTTGGAGAAAAATTAGTTGATCCTAGGGTCAGGACAGGGAAAGTACAAGATGAACCTAGAACATCTGGTAGTACTAGAAAGTAAAGAAGTGCTTTATAAAGAATATGCAAATGTGTTAGTTCTCTTTTGCTGTATAACAAATAACCATGAAAGTAGTGGCTTAAAACAGAAGTCCAGGTGGGCTCAGCTGGATTCCTTGCTTAAGGTCTCAAAATGCTGAAATCAAGGTGTCAACAAGCTTGGGCTCTTATCTGAAGGCTCTGAGAAAGAACCTGCTGCCAGGCTCATTTAGGTTGTTGGCTGAATTCAGTTCATGCACTTGTAGGACTGAGGTCCCTGTTTCCTTGCTGGCTGTTGGCTGAGGGTTTTTTTCAGGTTCTAGAGACTCCCTACATTCCTTGGCTCTTGGCCACCTCCATTTACAAAGCCAGCAATGACAAACTGAATCCATCTCTGGCTTTGAATGTCCCTGACTTCCTCTTCTTCTTTCTTTTCTGCCTTACTCTTCTGCCACCAGCTGGAGAAGGTTCTATGCTTTATCAGTTCCTGTGATTTTATTCAACAGATCAGGATAATCCAGGATAATCTCTCAATCTTAAAGTCAACTGATTGAGTATTAAATTACATCTGATAAAAATCCCCTTACAGCAGTACTGAGATTAGTGTTTTATTGAATAACCAAAGGACAGGAATCTTGAGCGGAATATCTTTAAAGTTCTGCCTAACACATTGGACATGTCAAAGGGACATGAACCAACACCAAAGAGCTTCTGAAGGACAAAACTGGATCAATTTGAGAAAAAAAGATGTTATTTGATTATATCCCAATGAATAACAACATCCAAACTGATATAAATTAAGGATTAAATAAATAAATAAACTAATAAGGTAGAACTTACTTACAGAATAATTCCCAGTAATAAATGTAGATGATATGAAGGACATAGAAAATCACCATTAGAACACCAAAGTAGTAATTTGCTGCAGGTAAGATTCACTGATAAATGTTAAGCTTAATGGGTAAAACTTTAAGGAAAAACAGGATATTTGCATAGCTTCAAAGTACCTTACCTCCAAATTTTAATTAATAATTATGGCTGTTTATTTTTAAACATATACCCACAAATTCTTTGATACTTCTTCCTCCAAGAGGTGAAGCTTAATTCCCCTTCTACTGAATATGAGCTGGACTAGGTGACTCACTTTTCAGAAATAGAGCATGGAAATGGAGAAATAGAAATTTACAGAGGAAAAACTTGGCAGGACTTGCTTTTGTGCTTTTCATTACAAGAAACACTATTTGCAGGTAATATGAATTCATAAGTAGAAAGCTGCAGAAAATCTACAATCAGCTACTAGAACTAATAAACGAATGTAGCAATGTCATAGTATACAAGGTTAACATAGAAAAATCAATTGTATTCTTATACAGTAGCAGCAAACAATTGGGAAGCTAAATTTTTAAAATCCCATTTAAAGTAGCAACAAAAACATAAAATACCTAGGAATAAATCTAGCAAAATATGTCCAAGACCCCCACAATGACAACTGCAAAACATTGCTGAGAGAATTTAATAAGATCTGAGTAAATGGAAGTGTATACCATGTTCATACGTTTAAAGACTCTGTTAATATAGTTATTATCATTAAGTTAATCTACAGCTTTAAAGCAATCCCAATAAAAATTTCTGCAGGCTTAAATAAATAGATAACTGGCTGATTCTAAAATTTATATAAAAATTCAAAGGATCCAGAATATCCAAAGTAATTTTAATAAAGAACAAAGTTGCAGAACTTTCCCTAATTTCAAGACTTACAATAAGGCTACAGTAATCAAGACAGTTTGATATTGGTGAAGAGATAGACATGTAGACCAATGGAACAAAATAGAGAGTACAGAAATAGACCTACACATACATGAGCACTTGATTTTTGACAAAGGTACAAAGGCTATACAATGAAGAAAGGAAGTTCTTTTCAATAAATGGCTTTGTATTAATTGGATATCAATATGGAACAAAACAAACACCAGAATTTACTTCACACTGTACACAAAGATTATCTTGAAATAGTTCATTGACCAAAATGAAAAGCCTAAAACTATAAAACTGTTAGAAGAAAATATAGGAGAAAATCCTCTTAACCTTGAATTAGGCAGCACATTTCTTAAATAGAACACAATTATAAAAGAAAAAGTGGATTAACTAGACTTCATAAAAATTTAAAACTTGTTCTTTGAAAGAAACCATTAAGTAAATGAAAAGGCAAGCCAAGACTGAGAGAAGAATTCACAACATATGTATAAAAGAAATTGATTGTAGAATTTATAAAGAACTCTTGCAACTCAGTAATGAGGTCAAATAATCAGATTAAAAAATGAGCAAAATATTTGAACAAATTATTTCACAAAGGAAGATATATGAATGACTAATGACTACATGAAAATATGCTGTGCATCATTAGTCACCAGAGAAATGAAAATGCAAACCACAAGATACTACTACACACTCTTTAGAATGGTTAAAATTTTAAAATATTGACAAAAAAATCATGACCATACTAAGTATTGGTGAGAATGAGGAGAAATTAGAACTCCAATACTCTACTGATAGAAATGTAAAATGGTGAAACCTCCTTGGAAAAACAGTTTGGCAGTTTCTTAAAAATGAAACTTACAATTTCCACACAACATAGCCATTCCATTCCTAGGTATTTACCCAAGAAAATTAAAACATACGTCTACACGAAAATTTGTATGTGCATGTTCATATCAGCTTTATTTGTAATAGCCAAAAATTGGAATGTACCTAAATGTCCATTAACAGATGAATGGATAAGCATTCACCATACCATGTAATACCACTCACCAATAGAAAGGAATATGCTATTATTTCATGTAAAATAGTTATGTTTAATGAATGAAGCCAGACAAAAATAAAAGAGCATGTGCTCTATGATTCATTTTATATTTAAAAATACTATAAAATGAAAACTATAGTGACAAAAAACAGCTCAGAGGTTGAGTGGGGTTGGGGGTGTAAGGAGGGAGGGATTACACATGGGATGAAAGAGATTTTGGGAGATGATGGAAGTGTTTGCTATTTTGATTATGATCATGGTTTCATAGGCCTAAATATATGTAAAACAGATCAAATTGAATACTTTAGGTACTTCTAAAACTTTAATTGTACATTTAAAAAAAATTGAAGTATAGATGATTCACAATGTTGTGTAATTGTACATTAATAAAGCTAAATTAATTACTCACTTGTAGGTACTAACTGAAAAGGCTGAGAGTGATAACCTGTCTTGTTGTTTATTCTCATGATATTTGATTTACTTGTTTTTGCTTTTTTCATTGTAAGTTCATTTTTTTCCTTGCTCGTCTTTTTAAATACTCCCTCAGTGATATTTCCATTTTCTGTAATTTGAAGAAAATAGCATATGCTGCTGAAAGGTTGACCCTCCTCAGAGATCTCCTCTTTTTCTCCTTATTTACTAGACTTCTATCCCAATCCTTCCGTGAAAATCTGTAAAAACATACATATTTTCCTCAAGATACTAAAAATTTACCAACATGAAAGTATAAACAACTGATAGGGATGAATGTGTTAGTCCCTTTTGTTGTTCCTGGTTGACTCACTTTTCTTTTGTTTTCATAAGAGATTCATTTTATTTCCTTGCAGGCTTCTTTAGGACACTCCCACTGACATCTCTCCATCATCACCTTAGAAAGTCAGATTGTACTGTTCACCAAGATCAGGAAAAACAGACTTTCCTATGGGATATATAAATTAATGGAAGCATTCATGAGGTACTCAGTTCTCCTTCAATCACCTTCTGACTTGGCTCCCTGACTTTTACTTTTTTCCGGAAAGTTCTGGCCTCACTCCACCCTTACAGAAACATCCAGGAAAGGGCACTTCCTTCAGTTCGACTTTAAGCAATCATGTTTTGATCATGGTACCTGAACGTTACTGCTTCTAGAAAATTCTGTACTCATCCCCTACCATAAGAGGAACTCCCAGGAGAGGGATGTTAATTTGATTCTCTTTCCACAATCACATTGTGACCTTATTCCTTGAACTTTATCACTTCCAGAAAGTTCTGACCTCATCATCCCGCTCCTTCAGAAACACCAATGGGAGGGGATTTCAGTTCTTCAAAAAACCATACTCTGAACCAAAATATTGACCCTTACTTCTTCCAGAAAGTCTGTTCTCATCCCCCACCATCCCCAAAAACCCTGGTGAGGCTTCCTTGCTTTCCTTTGACCAGTCAAGTTCTGATCTCATTCCCATATTTTTTAAAAATTGAGGCTGCCTTGGGAAATCTAGGATTGGGGTAGAAGGCACAGTATTGATTTTCTGAGGGACCAAAAAGCCATTTATGAACATCACTCCATCAGCTAGCCTTTATGAAGTGCCTATGAGTTCACCACCGTGCATTTTCAGATCAGACTCTCCCTTCCTCTAGACAGAAAATGAAAGATCATTCCAGCCCCAAAATATTAAGGGTCAGAGTCCTCCTTAAATATGTTTCTCAATTGAACATGCAGGGACTCTGATGACTAAAGTGTGAACATCAAATAAACAGTGATTTTGTATAAGTTGTGCAAGTTTGTCCATACACACCACTGGCAATCAGCACACACTGCAAAAATTTCCAAGTCATGTCTTATGAAGGTACTGCGGTGAGGAGACAATCACCCTGAACTGGAAACTGTGGTCCCAGCTCTACTACTCACTGGCTGTGTGACCTTGGAAAAATCACTTTCCTACCTAGTTTCCTCATCTGTGAAATGAAGTTTGGACTGATAAAATGACTTCATTTTTTTACCCTGTGACCTACAGTTAGAAATACATCTTATAAGGTGACAATATTTCTTACATGTAAAACTAAAACAAGTTTCTCAAAATAATTCTTAACACTACTCATGGGTGATGAACTCTGATGTTTTTTGGTCTATTCTTTTAAAAAAATTGCTTGTGACCCACAAAACTGATTTCAAGAGTTGTAATAGGTGGCAATTCTCACTTTGAAGAACACTGGATTGAAGAATCTTTAAGATTTCTTTCTGCTCTATTCTAAAAATTAAAATGTCTACACTTTTTCAAAGTGTCTACACTGGAAACACTAAAAAGCAAAATATAGAACAACAGCCTCAGTCTTGCTGAGTTTGATCTTCCTCAGCTTGTTATCAGTTACAAAAGTCAAATATTCTCCACCTCCAGATGACAAAATCCTATAGAAAATGTCCCAGATCAGACTCCCCCCCCCACCAAGATGTACAGCAGAGGGTAACCTTGGTACTTAGCATCTCTGAACTCCAGTACCCTCATCTGCCACTGTCCCTACCACTCTTATAATCAGTCTATTTTAGGGTCTTGTACTTTTTTAATGTTTTTGCCCATTGAATTCAGGAAGTATTCATCCTATGTTATTCCACTTACTTTGTTTACACTTAATGACACGAAACACACATACGTTCATGGAATATACATACACACAATGATACACACATATGTACACAGATATCCAACATACATACACACAATACTGGCCTCAGACTTCAGTGTACACTAGAATTACCCGGAGAGCTTACTAATAAATGGAGATTTTGGAATCCAACTCTGTGGGTCTGGAAGATAGGAGCCAGAGGTCCTACATTCTCAAAAAGCTCCCCCACCAAGGTATTTTTATGCAGATGGTGGACTCACACTCCTTGAAAACCAGTACAACATACATTCTTAAAATATCAGATACTTAATTATGAATACGATCCTTCCTGGTTGGTTGAGGACAAGAAAAAATAGTCAAAGACAACTGAGATTTTGAGTCCAGGGAGCTAGGAGAGGAAAGGTAACATTAACAAAAAATAAACACTGGTGTGTCACAGGAAGATTGCTTTTTAAACTGCTTTATTAATTTCATATTATGAAAAGAATAATTTTTCCTTAACTGGATGAAATTGCCCTGCTGACAGACAGTTTTACAGAGACAAAGCAATATTCAATTAGAAACTGGTAAGTGGAAACACCAAAAGGTTTACAGAAAAAGTAAATCACAAAAACTACAAGCATGTAGAGCAGAGGCCACATTACTGACCTCAGGGAAAAATCTTAGGATTCAAGGTATAAGGCAAAACTCATAATGATTGTCAGGTTCCGGAGTTTGGTAGCGCACATGATGCCTCATTTGCTGCTTCTTAGTCTTCCTCCTGATTTCCATCATCTGCCCTGCGTGCTTTTCTACATCATCCCCCACTTCACTGTGATCAATATGCCTGCTGGGTATGGCCCATCGAAAATTAGGGACAAGTCGTCTAACACGTCCCAGCCTGACATTTCCTCCAGGCTTCTGGCCTCTACCCCCTCCCAAATCGCGTGATTCCTCTCCATGCTGCAAAGGGGCCTGGTCCCCCCCTTCGTTTTCCTGTTGGGTATTTTCCATGTAGAGATTTTTTACTGCTTGTTCCTCTTTGGACGCCATTGCTCCTACGAGACAAAAGAGAGAAGGGACTATTTTCTGGGTGGACTGATCAGCACCGAGGACAGAGGCCCTACTAAGCACCTCTCAAGACTTCCAGCCCCGGATGTAAAGGCTCTTCAAATTTTCGTTTTCCCACCTGAGAGGCTCCCTACGCCCTCTAGGGGGCCCCCAGTCCGAGCTCTCCCCCCTCCCTCGCCCAAAACCCACCATTTTCCCTGCCTATCCATGCCCACGTCTCTGCAGGCACCAAAATGGAGGACGGGGTAGGGGGGAGCATTTGGGGGGGGTCTTAGGGCTATCCACACGTTCCCCCCACCTGCCCACTGTCCCCCGCACCGACCTGGGCCTATCCTCGCGGTCTCCTGCTCCTCCCGATTCTTGCTGCAAGTGCGCCGCCGCGACACTTCCACTCGCAGACCTGCAGAGAGTAAGGGTGGGGGAAGGGGGGCTGCTGCATCCGGACGCTCGGCCCCTTCTCGGCCCCGCATCTCCCACCCCCGGCCACCCCCACCCAGCGTCCCCCGCTCCCATCCTCAGCCGCCCCCGCGCCGACCACCATTTTCTACCCCGAGAAGAAGGGGGGCGGGGCGGGGGCGTCGGAAAAGCTCGCTGTGTTGCGAGAAGCAGGCCGTCGCCTCAGGGCCGCGCGGCCCGCCCCCAGAGAAGGCCTACCGTTTTCTGTGGCCAAACGCCAGGCCGCAGGGGGCATGGGGGCTGCGGTCTCCGCCCCGGGGCAACCGGACCCCCAGGGAGGGGTCCGCAGGCCGTGTCCGCTCGCCAACGCCACCTCTGCGGACCCCCCTCCGGGTTCCTTACCTGCTGCCCCCGCGCCTCGTACTCTTGGGGGCCGCCCCCAGCTCGCACTCCCGCAGGGACCGAGAAGACAGCGAGCAACAGCTTGGTCTACCACTAGAGCGGGCCGAGCGCCAGTCGGCGCTGGCCGTTCACGTGGGGCCTCCGTCACCGCGGGACGCTACGCCCTTGCCACGCCCTCTCCTGCCCCACGGGGTCGCGCAGAGCCGGCCGTGCGCACCTCCCCCTGTCCCCCGTGTCACTTGTCCAGGCACCGGCCTGGGCCCCGAAGCTCTCCTTTCTTTGTGTGTTCCTGGGCCTTTCTCTAACGGCCGTGGAAGGGCAGTATCTTCCCAGGGGGCCACTGGCCATTCCCACTGCTCTTCTGGGGACTTGCCTTTGCCCTCCTCTGCTCCCAGGATACACCCCTCCACCTGCCAGGATTCAGGCGTAACATTTTAGGGTGTGCAAAACCCCTCTGTACTGAAGATAAATAGCACTTTAATGCAATATTCTAAAAAAACAAAATTAATGCAAGAATATCTATGATGAGCAAGGTGCCTCAAACACCCCACCCCCAAACTGTTGTCCTCCTTGTTACCAATGCCCACCGTTTTCTCGTTTTCTCTATACACAAATGCATGGTGGGGGCAACAGGAAATGAATCAAGGAGATGGAATTGTTTCTAATTATTCTTAACACTTTATTGTTTTGTTCCTATTTTTGATTAAAAATTCCTTCTATTTATAGTTTACATTATCTTTTGTTATGGAAAAATTTCAAACATGCAAAAATAGAATAGTATAATGAAAGGCAATGTACTCATCACCCAGTGTACACTAACAACTGGAAGTGTACTGGAACAACTCATGGTCGATCTTATTTCATCTATATCCTTACCCACTTCCCACCCTTAGAGATTATTTTTGAAGCAAATCCCAGATATAATATCACTTTGTGCATAAGTATTTCAAAGTGCACATCTACAAGGACTCTTTTTTACTGACAATCATAATACCATTATCACACCTAACAATTAATCATCCATTAGTACCATTTTATGTCCAATCCGTGTTCAAGTTCCCAATTCTGTTATAGTTATTTTTAACAGTTTGCCTGGACCAGGGTCCAAATAAAACCTGATGCCTACTGCTGCTTTCAGGATACTCTCTTTGTCTTTGGTTTTGAGAATTTGACTGTAATGTGTCTTGGTGAGTGTATCCTGCTTTAAATTTGTTGAGCTTCTTGGATGTGTGTATTTGTGACTGTCCTTAAATTTTAAAAGTTTTACCTATCATTTCTTCAAATAATCTTTCTTCTTTCTCTCTTTCTCCTTTTTCTTTTTGCTCCTCAGACTGGGTAATTTCAATAGACTTATCTTAAAGTTCCCTGATTCTTTCTGCTGACTGTCTACATCTGATGTTGAACCTTGCTACTGAATTTTTCATTTCAGCTACTGTACTTTTCAGCTCCAGAATTTCTATTGGTTTTTTTTTATATAATTTCTTCCTGTTTATTGATATCCCCTATTTGGCGAAACATCATTCACCTGGTTTATTTTAGCTCTTTTTCCTTTACCATTTTGCTCATATTAAAGGCAGTTGATTTAAAGTCTTTTTTTAATATATATAAATTTATTTATTTTATTTTTGGCTGCGTTGGGTCTTCGTTGCTGCGCATGGTCTTTCTCTAGTTGGGGCAAGCAGGGGCTACTCTTGATTGAGGTGTGCAGGCTTCTCATTGCGGTGGCTTCTCTTGTGGCGGAGCACGGGTTCTAGGCACGTGGGCCTCAGTAGTTGTGGCATGCAGGGTCAGTAGTTGTGGCTCATGGGCTCTAGAGTGCAGGCTCAGTAGTTGTGGCGCACAGGCTTAGTTGCTCCGCGGCATGTGGGATCTTCCCGGACCAGGGCTCAAACCCGTGTCCCCTGCACTGGCAGGCGGATTCTTAACCACTGCACCACCAGGGAAGCCCTGATTTACAGTTTTGAGAGACAGTTTCTATTAATTTTTTTCCTGTGAATAAGCTGTACTTTATTTGCTTGCCTCATAATTTTTTGTTATTGAAACTGGACATTTTGAATATTACTATGTGGTGCCTCTGGGAATCATATTCTTCCCTCTCCCCAAGATTTGTTGTTGCTGGCTGTTGTGGTTTGTGGTTGATTGTTTGTTTAGTGATTTTTTAAAACTATTTTTGTAAAGTCTGTATTCTTTATCATGTGTGTCCATTAAAGTCTGTTGCCTAAGCTTAGTGGTCAGCTGATGTTTTGACAGTTACTTTAAATACCTGGAGTCAATAAAAGTTAAAGAAGAAGAAAAAAGAAGAAACACTCTCCCAGTCTTTGCAGATTGGTCCTTGCTGGGGAACTCATTCAGTCTTAGCCAGGCCATTTACAACTCTGCATTAGTTTTCACTTCCTACTTGCCTGAGTCTGAAGGACAGCCAGAGGTGAAAGCTTTGGGTCTCCTCAGGCTTGTAAAGCACATGCCCACCTTTCCCTTTCATGCCATGTTCTCTCCTTTGGCAGCCATCTCATCTATACTTATATCTTCAATTGCTGTCCATCCACATATGATTCCTGCATTTCCCTCTCTAGCTCAGTCTCTGATCTAAATATCTTGCTGCATTCTTAACATTCCCACTTGGGTATACAAAGGTACTGAGAAATCAGGATGGCCCATCATGTTCCCTCCAGAAAGGATCCATTACGTGTTGCTCATCCCAGTTAATATCACTACCTGTCACACAGATAATCAGGTGAAACATCTGAGAATCACACTAACACTTCCCTCTATACCCCCAACCCAACTCTCAAATCTTTCATGAGTTCACCTGTTTGTTCATTCATGCATATATTCACTCATCTAGTAGAAAGAGGAATATTGCTGGCTCAAGGGAAAATGGGGATAATCACACAATCAGAGTCCTGGAGTAGGTGATCCATTGCAAGGAGAAGGGCTACCATAGGAAGATTTGTCACTGCAGGGAAAGTAGGGAGCATAGGTGCTGAGGCAGATAAATTGGTATGTTTGGTGCTGGGGGACATATAGACAATCTCTTCTGTGATAGCATTTATTTTTCCAAAGAAGCAAGAAGCCAAAAGAGCAGTTGAGAATGTTGAGGTGTGAGAGAGTGTTGAAGGTTTGTGCACAGAATAGATGTTGTGCCCCAGTGGTCTCAGATATTGAAAAAGTATACTGACTATGGAAATGTGGTAAAATTGCCTGCTAGGCCTGAGTTTTTTTCCCATATCTTACAATAGCTTTCTTTCTGCTTTGTCTCTCACAACTCTCCCCACTTTTCCCACCAGGCTCCCACACTGGTTTTTGTCTTTTTCTGGAACAAGTCATACTCACTCCCACTTCAGAGTGTGCTGTTCCTTAGGCTAATATCAAAGGTTCTTCACACACTCAGCTCTTTCTTATCATCCAAGTCTCAGCTGAAAAGTCACGTCCATAGCATGGCTTTCTCTAGTGACAAAGTATGGCACAGCTCCAGGGATCATCATGTACGGTGTAGTCAAAGTAAGTGATGGTCTTTGAAGTTGTCAAACTGGGTGGCCCTGGAAATCCTTGACTGCCTTCTCCATAAATGTTATTTTTGATCCCATTTCTCTTTTTTATTTTCTTCATGGCATTCTTCACCCATTGAAATTACATTAGTTATTTTTTATTTTATGTGTATCCAAAAGAGAATGTAAACCCCATAAGGGGAAGGGCCTTTCCTGTCTTAAGGACTCAGTAAACAAGTGCTGCATGTCTCAATTGTTATCTACCAGATACACCAAAACAGAAACATAATTAAAGTTGAATGGCAAAACCAATTGACATTGGAATCAGAGATCACAGTATGCAAAATATTTAAAGAAATCTTGGACATTTGCTATCCAGCAGTTCTCAAACTATAGTGAACATCAGAATCTACCAGAGAAATTGTTCAAAATACAGATTCCTGAGCCTCAAACTCCAGGGAAAGGTCTAGGGTAAGGTCTTAAAAGTTGCAATTTTAACAAGAGCCCAGCTGATTCTTATAAAAGTGGCCTGTGCTTCATGCTTAGACCAACAAATACCTTTTAAAATGCTGTTTTCCTCATTCTCAGACATAAATCGTAGCAATATTTTCTTAGGTCAGTCTCCCAAGGCAAAAGAAATAAAAGCAAAAATAAACAAATGGGACCTAATCAAACATAAACTTTTGCACAGCAAAGGAAACCATAAACAAAACCAAAAGACAACCTACAGACTGGGAGAAAATATTTGCAAATGATGCAACCAACAAAGGATTAATTTCCAAAATATGCTAACAGCTCATACAACTCCATATCAAAACAAACAGCCGAATCAAAAAATGGGTAGAAGACCTAAATAGACATTTCTCTAAAGAAGACATACAGATGGCCAACAGGCACATGAAAAGATGCTCAATATTGCTAATCATTAGAGAAATGCAAATCAAAACTACAACGAGGTATCACCTCACACTGGTTAGAATGGCCATAATCAAAAAGTCTACAAATAATAAATGCTGGAGAGGGTGTGGAGAAAAGGGAACCCTCCTACACTGTTGTTAGGAATGTAAATTGGTGCAGCCACTATGGAGAACAGTATGGAGGTTTCTTAAAAAACTAAAAATAGAGTTATCATATGATCCAGCAATCCCACTCCTGGATATATATCCAGAAAAGACAAAAACTCTAATTCAAAAAGATACATGCACCCGAATGTTCATAGCAGCACTATTTACAACAGTCAAGACATGGAAGCAACCTAAATGTCCATCAACAGATGAATGGATAAAGAAGATGTGATATATATATATACACATATATGTATATATATGTGTATATATATATATATAATGGAATATTACTCAGCCATAAAATGAATGAAATAACGCCATTTGCAGCAACATGGATGGACCTAGAGATTATCATACTAAGTGAAGTAAGTCAGACAGAGAAAGACATATATTGTATGATATCACTTACATGTGGCATCTAAAAAATAGTACAAATGAACTTATTTACAAAACAGAAACAGACTCACAGACATAGAAGACATACTTATGGTTACCAAAGGGGAAAGTGGGGGAAGAGATAAATTGGGAGTATAGGATTAACAGATGCAAACTACCATATATAAAATAGGTAAACAACAAGGGTGTACTATATAGCACAGGGAACTATATTCAATATCTTGTAATAAACTATAATGGAAAAGAATCTGAAAAAGAATATATATATATATGTACATATATAATGGAATCACTTTGCTGTACACCTGAAACTAACACAATATTGTAAATCAACTATACTTCAATTTAAAAAATGGTGTTTTCCTAGGGGAAATTGCTTCTATACCATTAGTCTGTTACCTATTATGCAGAGTTCTATGATATCATCAGTTTGACTGCTGGTGTAATTACTGGGAAGCACAGTGTTCATCTAGGACCTCAGATTGCTTTTCCAGATGGGACCTCATTTAACTCTTGGTAAACTATCAGGGTCCACTGCACCCAATTTTTGTTTTTGAGCTTTTCTTTGAGCATTTCTAAGTACTTTTAAGGATTGCTATTTTATGTTTTCTATTCTTTCCTAGAAATCTTCCTAAGAATGAGGAGAATATTATCTCTTATTTTTAAATAGAGATAATAATAATAGAGATGGTGTGTGCATTCTACCTTGCACACACCACGTGGGACAACTGGGCCCTTTTGTAAAATTAACATATGGGATCTTATTGATCTTATTTTTTTCTATATCTTGAGACATTCAGCTATTCATCATCCTAAGAATTATTTTATTATTAGCTAATTCCCAGCTATACTAAAAAGACTAAAAAAAATTGAGATAATGCAAGAATGATGGACTAGCTTACATTAAGAATGACGCAATACTGAAACAAGTCATATCACATCACCATTTAGTTTTTTACTGCATTGTCCAAAGTATTACACTATCTTTCAAGAAGGTATAAAAGAAGTCAAAAGATTCCATCTTTGCATTTATTTAATCCAGCTTTCATTGAACACAGGTGAGATTTTTTTTTCCATTTTCTTCCCATATGATGGAAATTGAGAGAGGAATTCATTTTATGGTTATTAGATCAGAAGACGAAAGTACAGTGACAGCAATATCAAACTGTGAGTCTTCAAACGACAGTGTCTTAGATGAACTTCCTCAAACTCAAAAATCAACCAGTGAACAATGTACTTCTAAGGACCAAAATGATAAATGGTGTTCTCAATCAGTTTGACACTAGTCATACAATATGTTGTGACAAGAACTAGAAATGCCGTGTTTTGCTCAAAGGACATGGGGAAACTTTCTGTCATCTTTATGATATTGTATATTTAATATATGTCCAATATGTAATCAATAAGTTTCTAAGTAGACAACTGCTGAAATCAGGTAATTAGAAGGAAATAGATCATGTATAAGTGGAAAAAAATCATTGGATTCATCATTCTAATTGGTGTTCATCAATCTAAAAATGAAAATGTTTTGCAACTATGGAGCAAAGACGATGGCTGTCTTCCCTTAAATGAAAATATGAGCTGTCAAAGTTTTGAAAAGTTTTGTTTTGATGATTTAAGTACAAGATGAACCAGAAGTAGTGATAAGACAGAATTTATTGGGGATATAAGTGAGACAGAAGTGAAGAATCAGTATCTACAAGATGTATATATTCCAGATTCAGGCATGAGAGTTGATGAGTAAGTTACATTCACAGGATGATGCCTATTTTGTGTATACCTATCTTCAAAGCCAGGAAAGTGAGGAATAAAATTTGGGTTTGATATGTTTAAATTCTTGTTAAATGTTCTGATTTAGTTGTCCTCTGTTATCCCTTTTTTTTCACTCCTGTAAATTATTCATAAATTGACTTAATACACAAAACATCAAATGAGTATTTTGTATCCAGAAGGTGATGATGATTTTGTCCTGGTATTCTTTTTTTTTTTAAATATATTTATTTATTTGGCTGCTCCAGGTTTTAGTTGTGGCATGCAGGATCTAGTTCCCTGACCAGAGATCAAACCTGGGCCCCCTGCATTGGGAGCACAGAGTCTTAACTGCTGGACCACCAGGGAAGTCCCTTGTCCTGGTATTCTGAGTGGTAACATTCCTGAGTGGCTAGGAGAACTCAATATTTTTATCTTGTTTAATCAATGCGGCTGGTGGGAGTGACCTCTCCAAAGTGCCTTTATGATGGGAACCCCTGACTCTCATTTCAGTGTTCTACTTAGCCAAGTCAATATCACACTGTGTGCTTCCTTATCAGCTTCTGTGCCTCAAGATCAAAGTTCACAAACTTTTCTGATGTTAAATCTAGAAGTCAAAATAAGACAACTGGAGAGCTTATGAAATAGAGGGGTGGGGGAGATTTTCTTCTCCTATCCTAGACTCGACTGGAGATCCTTCAATTAAATGGAAATGATATAATGACATTCCTTTTTTTAAATTTATTTTATTTATTTATTTTTATTTTTATTTTTTTTGGCTGTGTTGGGTCTTTGTTTCTGCGCACGGGCTTTCTCTAGTTGCAGCGAGCTGGGGCTATTCTTCATTGCGGTGTGCAGGTTTCTCATTGCAGCGGCTTCTCTTGTTGCAGAGCATGGGCTCTAGAGCGCAGGCTCAGTAGCTGTGGCAAACGGGCTTAGTTGCTCCGTGACATGTGGGATCTTCCCGGACCAGGGATCGAACCCATATACGCTGCATTGGCAGGCGGATTCTTAACCACTGCGCCACCAGGGAAGTCCCTATAATAACATTCTTTCTCCAGGACTCCATCAGGCAGCCAATTCTAACATAACAAACTGGCACAGAAACTCATGTGGGCAGGTAATGAATTTGTATGCATATCCCTTTATTCTGTTACATTTTCAAGTATTCCCTCTAGTAGTCAAGCTTTTCAGTTCATGTCCAGGACACCTCTTTTAAGAAGGGAAGAGTCAAAGTGGGAAGCAAATTGGCATCTCCTGAAGTGTCCCACTAGGTGCCCAACACTGGTGGTTTAAAAATGAGGAAGGCTGAGGGTCAGAGCAGTTAAATATCATTCCCAGGCCCCACAGTTAGTAAAAGGCTGAGGAGATCTCACCAAGGGTTGTCTGACTCTAGTGACCATAGTCTCGCCACTCTCCCACTTGGACTTCTCTTTTAGATGGTAGCCTTGCAAGGATGAGGAATGATTGAGTTTATGCTTTTTTGGGTAGGGGAATCCATGCTGAGTGGTACAGGTTACCAGGGGATTTGTACTAATATTTATCTTCCTCCATTTCAAGATTTCTGATAGATACACAGGATTAGAGCTCATGTAAGAAGTCTGGAATGAAATGTGAATTGGAGCCTGCATACCTTGATCCCATTAGGTGCCTAACACATGCATGGTGGCCATGTTCTACTTTACTCTTTCTGAGTCTCATTACTCTCTCTGCAAACTGAAGTTGCTGGACTAGGTAACTGCTAAGGTCCCTTTCTGCTCTGTTTTCATAAGGGCTAAAGATGGCCACTTAGTAGTTTCTGGATGCTGCAAAGTGAGTCAGAGCTCCTCATCAACCGCCCCATCCCTCCGTGTAGGCTGCACTTCAGCCATATCAGACTGTCTCCTGGCTGTGTGCCCCAAGCACATTGGGTACATTTCCTCTTCCATGCCCTGTGCATAGCCAGGAATGTCCATATATGTATTCCACTTCCTCTCACTATCCTACGCTTCCTGTATGATTTAGCTCAAAGCCCATCTCCTTCTCTGATGATTTTGACTGGCATTGCCTGGCACACAATATTTTCTCAAGAAGGTCATGACAAAAGAATGAGGCCATTAACCAGTGCAGGTTTAATATTCTTAATGCATAAAAAACAATAAATATCAGAAAAGGTGGTTAATTGTATCAGTAATTAGGGAAATGGAGGTGAAAACAACAGAAAGCAATATTTCAGAGTCATCAGTTGAGGAAGACTTATTTTAAAATTCTCTAAATACCAAAGTTCTGGTTTGTTTTTGGTTGTATTTTTTTGTTAGGAGTATGATGTATAAATTGAGAATTTTCACCCACTGCTGGTGGCAGTTTAAAAAGGTGCAAACATTTGGGGGAACAATTTTATAATTTCAAGTAGAGCTTATTCATATCCTAAGACTCAGACATTTCATGCTTAGGCACATAACAGCTGGAAACTCATACATACGTACATACATATATTCATAAAACACTATACCACTTAAGGAATAGTGCAAGTATTTCGTAACAATTTTCAAGGCCACATAGCTTGGTAAGAGGCATTACAGGGATTCTAACCCTGATTTTTCTCACTCTACACTAGCACGCAGACAGTCAGTCACCTTCTAGGGCTCAGTGTCGGGTTTGTGTAAACTTATTCGATGTGAAAACTCTGCTAGAATCTTGCAGTTGTAAAGGACAGGGCCACTAAGTAGGCAGTTGTATGGACAAGTTTAGGGCTGAACAGAGAGAGGTGTGAAATGGGAGTTTGAATACAGGTTGCCAGTGCCTGGCACATAGAGGTTGCTCATAAATATGTAGTGAAAGGATGAATGAAATGTCAATTTTGGAATGATCAGCCTCTGGCAGTGATCATACATCTTTACAACCTTTTCCTAATTGTATATGAGATAGAGGCTTGTTTCATACTTCCAGTTTTAGAACCTGCTTTGTAAAAATTATTTTTTAAAATGTTTATACTTTTGACAACGTGAAATATGGACTTTGGGTGATAAAGGGTGTATAGATATAGGTTTATTGATTGTAACAAATGTAGCACTCTGAGGTGGGATATTGACAGTGGGGGGGGGGGAATTGTGTGGGTTTGTGGGAGCAAGGGGTACATGGGAACTCTCTGTACTTTCTGCTCAATATTTCCTTGAACCTAAAACTGCTCTACAAAATAAAGCCTATTTAAACAAACAAAAATCTTTATTGCTTTGGTTTTCTTTCCTTGCTAAAAAAATATTATATGCTTGGAGAAAATTGAGAAAGTAGAGGTCTTCACCAGCTGGTAGGGAGAATTGCAACTTGAACCTCACAGTTGAGGACAACAGATTAGGTGGGGATGAGGGAGGACCAGGGGTTCCCTTAAACCCACTTGATGGACTTTTCTAGATGTGAAATGTGGCACAAGACCCTGTGCTTCCACTGCTATTACCTGTGCAGTCTCTGAGCCTCATGACAGACGGATCCTGTCTGATGAGTAAAATTTGGGATGATGCTATACATAGTTTCTAATTTGCTTCCTCCCCAGCCCCTTCACTATTAATTATGGACATATTTTCAGAAAAGTAAATCTCTCTGTACAACAAAAAACTTGCAAATAAATTTAAGACCAAATTCAAACCTCCTGTTTTAAAATGTTATTATTATTATAGTTACATAAGTAGTAAATCTTGGATGTAAGGTAAATTCGAACAACACGGAAGTGTATATAACATCTATATTTCGCCACAACCCTGGAAATATCCATTACTGTAATTTGGTGTATGTATAATTTATATATATTGTACGTTATTTGAAGAGCTTTATAGAAAGACCTTCTTGTAGGAGAACATCCTCCACACCCAGCCACCTGAAAATACTGAATTCAGTGTTTGCACACTGTCCTGGCAATGCAGAAGAGTCAGAAAAACTAAAGGCTGAGCATTTCTTATCTTCATCAACTTTTAGACCTTGAACCCTCTATTTTCTTTACAAGGCCTTTCCTTTTCAACATTAATACGAACTGGCTTATGTTTCTCCTCCCAATGAATAGCTAAACAAATATACCAAAAATCCTTCCCTACAAATCAATATTCCTAAGCCACATCCTCCCCTCTCTCCTCTCATTTTCATAAACAAAAAACTTCTCAAAGCAGGGGGAACTATATTCACTGTCTCCACTTTCTAACCTCCCTGTCATTCCTCAACCCACCCCTGTCTATTGCCTCTCCATTCAGCTGAATCTGCTCTCAACAAGGTCACCAATGGCATCATTGTTATAAAACCCAAAGGAGTTCCTTTCAGCCCTTATCTATATAAATGAGCCCATGTTTCTGATGAAAACAATACATGCTCCTTGTTTTTGGTTGTTGTTAAAAACAAATCACAAACTTACAGAAAATTTGCTGGTATAAAACAAAGAATCCCCTGCCCCACCCCCTTCCCTGGACCATATGAGAGCAAGTTGCCAACACGATGCCCCATAGCTCCCAAATACTTTAGAGTGTATGTCTTACAGACAAGACCATTCTCCTATATAACCAGAAGACAACCATCAAAATCAGGAAATTATCATTAATAAAATTTATCACAAGCTAATCCTCAGACCCTGTTCAAGTTTTGCCAGTTGTCTTAACGATGTCCTTCATAGCAAAGAATCCAGGACAGAATCTTGTACTGTGGTGTCTCTTTAGTTTTCCACAGTCTAGCAAAGTTCCTCCGTTTTGTCTTGACTTTTATGACCTCGACATTTTTGAAGACTGTGGGCCGGTTATTTCGTACCCTTTCCTCCCTCCCTTCCCCTTCCATTGCCTGCTGCCTTGAGACTTTCAGAGCTACACTTCTAGATCTGACCACCAGGGGAGTATCTATCAACATTGACTACATTTTACAAAGGAAAAGCCATGATTTTCTTTTTTTTCCTACTCTTATTACAGTGACTCACCAAACTGTTTGCTAATTCCTTTCTACTTTCCAGGTCTGTTTTGTGTATGACCTCTCTGGCATGTGACTGATTTGAACCAACACTTCTCCTAAGAAATTATATAAATGGCAAATGGGTACATGAAAAGGTGATCAACATTATTCATCAATATGGAAATGTAAATTAAAATTACAGTGAGATATCACTACACCCTTATGAGAAAGGCCAAAATTAAAAATGCTGACTATGCTAAGCACTGACGATATTGTGGAGGATCAAACCCTCATACACTGCTGATGGGAATGAAAAATGGTATAACCACTTCAGAACCAGTTTGGTAATTTCTTACAACATTAATCTTACATCTACCATATGCTCCAGCCATTGAACCCCTAAGTATTTACCCCACAGAAAGAAAGCATGTGTCCCTGTAAAGACTTAAACCCAAATGTTCATACCAGTTTTATTTAAAAGAGCTTCATGTTGGAAACAACCTCATATCCCTCACCAGGTTAATGGATAAAACAAACTGTGATATATCTGTATAATAGAATACTACTCAGCAATAAAAATAAACTATCTATACAGGCAACAAATGGATAAATCTAGAAATAGGCTGAATGAAAGAAGCTAGGAAAAAAGTACATTCTATACAATTCTATTTACATAAAATCACAATGAAATTAATTAATAGTGACAGAAGTTCAGTGGTTGCCTGGGAACAGGAAAGGTCCAGGGGAGGAAGTTGGAGGCCAGAGGCAGGTGGGTGGGAGATTACAAAGGGGCACGAGGAAGTTCATTATCTCCACTGTAGTGTTGGTTTCATGATGTAGACATATACAAAACCTTATTAAAGCATACACTTCAAATGTGTGCAATGTATTGTATGTCAATCATAGGTCAATAAAGCATTTAAAATATATTTTTCTAAGTCTTTAATGCAATTAAAATAACCAGGAGAACAATACCCATCAATATGCTCTTATCATATTAATAGGTCCACACCATGTCTCACCAAATTCGTCTACACCACATATTACCAAAATAGAAATCATCTTTTGCAATGAGGTATGTTGAAATATTTAGTGAAAGTTGATGCACATGTCCTTCTGAAGTACAGACTAAAAATATTATTTCTTGGAAAATAATCATAAAGATATTTTAGAATATCCGGTTATTTTAGGGGACATGGCTGAATATTATTATAATAGGGAAGCTCTAGAGTAATTATTATTTTTCAAAATACTAAATCCTCATAACTGACATTTTATACTAACACTTGGAAACTTTTTGGCATTTAAACATTTCGTTACACAATGGATAAAAATGTGGTGAGCAGGGAAGAATCCATGGTACAATCACAGATTGCTAGGAAAAACAACGTAGCATATTTCTTTTGTTTTTTCTTTTTTTTTTTTTAGAAACTGTTTATTTTCCGTCAACCTATTTCCGTTTTAAGAGTTTGTGGAAGAACAGTTTAAGACCACTCAGTGGTTGTTCCTACCCACTCAGTGGCCCGAGCAGTGGGAGCTGCAGACCAGTCTTCAGTGGCAGGCTGAGCACTCCAGTCTTCAGGGGGGAACTGCTTAATAGGCACAGAGGGCACCTGCACACCTTCGGACCGGTCCACCACCTCAGGCTGAGTAGCAGTGAACTCAGGAGCTGGAGCAGTCCATTCACTCTGAAATTCCTCCTTGGCCACAGCCTTCTCAGCTGCCGCTTGCTCTTCCTTTTCAATCTCTTCAGGATCTCTGTAGAAGTAGAGATCAGGCATGACCTCCCATAGGTGTTCACGGGAGATGGTGCCACGCATGTGCAGAACTTCCCGGGCAAGCATCCACCACATCAGACCCACTGAGTGAGCTCCCTTGTTGTTGCATGGGATGGCAATGTCCACATACCACAGAGGAGAGTCTGTGTTACACGGAGCAATGGTAGGCAGGTTAGCTTAAGAGGCCCCTGTGAGAGGCTGGTGGTCAGCCCTGGGATCAGTAACCACTAGAAGTCTTGGCTCCCGGAACGCTGCCTGGATCTGGTTAGTGAAGGTTCCAGGAGTGAAGCGGCCAGCAATAGGAGTGGCTCCAGTGGCAGCAGCAAACTTCAGCCCAGCTCGCTGGCCAGTATTCCTGGAGGATATGACACTGACATCAGCTGGGTTTTCAATGGCAACAATGGCACGAGCTTCCAACAGAAGCTTCTCCCAGGTTCCCTTCAGATTTATGATGTAGATGCCATCACTTTTCCTTTTGTAGATGTACTGTTCCATTTGGAAGTCAAGGTTGGTGCCACCTAAGTGGGTTTCTGCTGCAAGGAATTTGAGAACATCCTTCTCCTTCATTTGCAGGACATCAAGGGCTCCGGACATTGTGAAAGTTTCCCTTTAAGTTACAATGGGAATACAGAACAACGTCGTATGGACCCCTGTCTGGCTGGCACGGAAAAGGCAATTGCATATTTCAATACCCATCTGAGACATACATGGGAATCACTGACTATTATTTACACAGTTAGAAAATATATATGTAAACTTATTGCAAATGCATATTAAACATCAAGTAGCTCCCTCAAGCTATAGAATTCATTGCTTTTGCACAAATAAGGCATTTCTAAGATGGGCCTCAGGACTACTACAAAGCAAGTAGCTGCTGATGGAATGACATTCCACCTGCTAAACCTCTTTCCCATGATGAGATCAAAGTAGCTTCTCTACTTTTAGGCTAGAATCTCACAGGAGCTATTTCATAACATGCTTTTGTCCAGATCTATGAACTCACTAGAGCCAGGCGTCATATTCCACCAGGAAGTGAAGTGTTGTGGTTTCCTGAGGACTGCTGCCCTTGAATCTGGAGTAGAAGCTCCAGCAGCCATCAGGACACAGATGCTCAGAACCTGCCCCCTTCAGACACCTGATGTGACCAAGGCCACCGGCATGAGGAGCTGCACAGGGAGAGACAGATCCAGCAATTACCACGCTTTACTGGTGTAACTGTGTGCCCCGCACCGTGCTAGGCACTGGGTTAGTGACATAGACAGTGAAACAACTGGGCAGTGATCCTAACTACCAGATGTTACAATGGGTTTCTCACCAGGGGCTTTTTCTTTTCCTTTCCTCATCTCTCCCCCAACAACGAAGTTGATAATAAATAAGAAGTGGCCAAACATTCATGATCCCACAATAACCACAGGACTATAGGCTTACTCATGTGTTATCACTGAATGTTCACAGCGATCCTGTGGGGAAAGCATTCTTTTTTTTTTTTTAAACAAATCAATTTTTTAAATTAATTAATTAATTAATTTATTTATTTTTAGCTGTGTTGGGTCTTCGTTTCTGTGCGAGGGCTTTCTCTAGTTGCGGCGAGCGTGGAGCCACTCTTCGTTGCGGTGTGTGGGCCTCTCACTGTCGTGGCCTCTCTTGTTGCGGAGCACAAGCTCCAGACGCGCAGGCTCAGTAGTTGTGGCTCACGGGCCCAGCTGCTCCTCACCATGTGGGCTCTTCCCAGACCAGGGCTCGAACCCGTGTCCCCTGCATTGGCAGGCAGATTCTCAA
This sequence comes from Balaenoptera borealis, assembly GCF_965194805.1. NCBI lineage: Eukaryota > Metazoa > Chordata > Mammalia > Artiodactyla > Balaenopteridae > Balaenoptera > Balaenoptera borealis. Next base: position 195,651 of record NW_028123647.1, read on the forward strand.
CCACTGCGCCACCAGGGGGAAAGCATTCTTATCCCCATTTTACAGAGGGGAAAGCTGAGGCTTAGAGTCGTTACCTGTCTCACCTCCCGCGCCCCTGCCTTTAGAAGGAAAGTGGCTCCAGGACACCCCTGGAGCAGGACACCGCACCCACTGGGGCCGGGCGGGACCCCAATGGCTTTACCTACGAGACAGCGGAGGCACCGAGCCCCAAAGCGGGAAAGAGGTGACCTGGATGTGGATCCCTTTGTCTCCCCACACCCCAGCGTCGTCCAGCCCCCACCGGGGACCCACACCCTCAGCTGAGTCCCAAACACCTGAAGGCGGGACCTGTGCTACTCGTCAGGTCACGTCAGTCTCTGCAGAAAAGTCGTCACGGTCGCCTCACTGACGTCAGGTTTCCACGGCAACCGCGATGCGCAGGCTAATCCCCCACACCGGAAATGCCTCTTGCACACTCCTCCACTCCCTGGATTTCAGTGAAAGCAGAGGACCTTAGCTCTGGCTACCACCAGAGAAAGCATACTAATTAGAGGCACTAGACTGGGATCCGGAAAATTGGCGAACTCTGCCCAGGTTGATGGAAAAAAAAAAAGTCCCTGTTGTCAGGAATATGTTTGCTTTAAAGAGACAAGAGCGGAGTTATTCTCAGTATACAGAGACCCAGGGAAGTATCCTAGGATTCTTGGAGATGAGCTAGCCCTCAGAGGGCTAACAGAAGTTCGTCATCTGTGGTAGAACATTAAGAGAATGTCTATAATCGTGTGACTGAATGATCTAAGAAGTCGGAAAAAAGTCATTTATTTATTTATATATTTATTAAGTCATTTAAAGAAACATTCAGAGGTGCTTCAGGGAGGCAGGCCTAGAAAAATATAGTCATTTAATAGGCAGAAAGAAACCTAGTCAATTCCCCAGACAACTGGTTTCTGTTGGGGAAATTCTTATTCTCCATTCCTGATATTTTCTTCCATGAGGAGGGACATCCATGACCAAAATACTTCTAGCCTCTCTGTAATTCACTTCTCTATTGTGGGAATCACTTATCTGATGAGTGACTTTGGAAGGAGGAACACACAGCCCAGACCCTTTCCCTTCAAAATTCTTGAAGCAAGCTGCCTTTATAGAGCACATGTTTACTCTGCTCTCAGGGGTGGGTCTAACAATAGATCCACAGCTCTTCTCCCCTTTTCTGAGTCTTGCTGGCTCCCCAACTTTTCCTATGATCCGTTACAAAATGCTTGTGTCTTTAAGGGGTCCCCCAAACACACCCTTTATCCACATCTGGGCTCTAACTCAAGAACTATGACAAAAGAATAAAAAGAACAAAACATCGATTCTATTACTTATAAAGGTGATATTGGAGAAAATGACTTAGATTTGCAGGCAATTGGGCTTCTTTTTTAATGAACCCCAGAATCATACTGACTTGACCAACTAAAGTGCTTCATGAGACAGTCATAAAGGCCAAAGACTATAATACAGAGCTATTTGCTGCTGGTGAAGAAGCTCTGTCTATATGTGCTCAAGGAAAGTAACTTCCTTGCCAAAGGTTATCCCTGTAGCAGGAGAGTGTTTCAGGAAACAATCTTTGAGAATCACTTTTCAAAGTGAGTAAACACCCCTTGTTCTATTACTCACCAAGCAACGTTCTGAGGGTATGGTGTTCCATGTGGTTCATGGAGCCAGTTGTAGCAACAATCTCTCAGTTCCTTAACACAGGAGATTGCATTGGAGGCTCCTCTTGTGGAGGGGGATTGGAATTAGGTTCTAAATTCCAAAAGTAGGGTGAAAATCATATGTCATGAAAATTTCCTGTGGAAATCCCTTCAAGAAGGAATAGAAATGTTCAGAAATCGATACCCACATATAAAGCTATATGCAATCTATAGCCGAAACTATAATGAAGTCCTACCAAGGCTTCAGGAATCAGTGAATCCCTATCCTTTCCAATGATTACAGACCACAGAAAAAAAGTACACCCCAAATGCATGTTTTGGATATCCATTTCTACTTAATAAAGTCCCCCAAATAATAGTCATTTATTATCTCTCAGGATTCAGTATGTTGACTCAGCTGAGTGTTTTTCTGCTCCACATCGTCTCTGTCACTTTAGGTCACAGTCATCTGGAGGCTTAATTCGGCTAGGACATCCAAGAAGGTGTACTCACGTGGATGATTGGTGCTGATTGGGGGCTCAACTGGGGCTGTTAAACTTAGATTCACAGTCTCCTACCCCAGGGTGTCCAGATTTAGCAAATAAAAATAAAAGACACCAAGTTAAATTTCGATTTCAGATAAACAAAATCACATTGCATTTGACATACTTATGCTAAAAATTATCCCTTGGTTCTCTGGAATTCAAATTTAATTGGGTGTCCTGATTTTATCAGGCAACCCGACACAAAGAAGGCTTTGTGGAGGAGAACCAAGGTGCTGGTGTTGAGGTATGGTTGTCTTGTCTTCATGATGTATATGACAAAAAAGCATTGGCTCCTCACCAGAAACAGGTGGCAAAGAGGTTTCTCCCCAAGCCCACTGCCATAGCTATGGATATAACCAGCAACCTGGGCACCTTTAGTTGCTGGTGACAGATCTGTACAAAATGTATCAGGATACATACTGCTGAGGTGGTCATCTCTGTTCTCCCTGTGTTTACCTTCCCTGCAGCAGGGAGCCAGGCTTGATGCCCCTTCCCCTTGCCTCCAGGGAAGTTTGTGACAGGGTTTGGAGCAGAAGCTGTCTGACACCTGTGTTTCTTCCATCTTTTGTAAAACCTTAAACTTACAGTAAGGATTGGGCTGTTTCCACCTGCTACAGAGCGGAGGGCTTCTGAGAGCCTGGAGAGGGAGAAGAAGGGAGATTTCTCCCACACTGGGATGAGGTCAGAGATCTACATGTCCCTCCAGGAGCAGGGACCTAGCACTGCTCCATATCAATGCTTGTGGTGGTTCTGTGGATGGTTCATCAAGGCTGGGCAACCAGCAGTAAGAGAGATTTTCTCCTTTGAATCAAGGAGTCAGGGGGCCTGAAGACATTGAGTCATCTGTGTTGATGGTTCAACCCTGAACAGTGTGGACAGATGGGTCATGATGGCAAGGGTCTCACCCGGCTGCCTCAGGAAGACAAGATCCCACAAGTGGGACTTCTTTGTCAAAGAGTATGGACATTGAATATTTTTAATATTTACTGTTTAGTTGACCTTTACAATCTTATTAGCATTTAGCACAAACAACCACAAGACAAGAGCACCTGTTTTTGCAGATCTGAGTCCATGATGGGTTTTACGTTTTTATTATTTGCTAATCTGATATCCTGGTACTAGAACGTTAGATCATTTTAATCTTTCTTTGTTATATTTCCCTATAAATGACATATTTCACATTTGTGCCTCAGAATATATCCTGAAATAATACCAGAATTTGAAAAAAAAATCTGATCAGTGACTTTATGTTTATGCTGCATCCTCTTTAAGTGGAAAATGTGGGGCTACAATAACTCCATTCACTGCTGGTGGAGGACAGATTGTTACAACCTCTTTGCAGAGACATTGGCAATATCTATGAGAGAAGAAATAGTGAGGTCCCCATCAGCTGCTGCATTCTTGGACACTGGCTGCAGAACTTCTTGGGCACCTATGCCCCAGGAAATACATGAAAGAATGGTCAGGGCAGCATGGAGTCATATCAAAGCAGCCCCACAGTCACCTTACTAGAGAAATCTCAAAAGAAAACTATTTTCAGATTTAAAAAAGGTTGCTAAAGGGAACTAGCTCTATGATAGTACTTATATATTTATAGCTGAAACATGCACACAATTATATACCTTACATTATTCTCACAACAACTCCGGGAGGATGGCATCATTATTCCCACTGACAGATGACAGACTCATTCACTAATGGAAGATCAATCTTCCAGAGTCATCTTTTAAGGAACAGGAATGGGATCTACCTCCTACCCTCCCCAAAGGGCATCCAACAGTCTCCTCGACAGATGATGACCTTCTAGAACTTAAAACTTGTAGTTTTACATGTTTCTAAACTGTGCCCACTGAGGTAATACTCGCTCCCCATACCCTCTCTTTGAAGAAGCTGATGGTGCAGATGAAATCCTAGTGCATGGTCCTGTAGAGGGTAACGGGCCTGGTGTCAAAGTCAAGGGTTTGTGATTCCTGCCTCCCCTTTATCTGCACTCCCTTCATCTGGGGGCTCAGTGGGAAACTGCTTTTCCAATATCAATCTAAAAGGTAAAATAAAGGGACATAAAATGATGAGGAATTAAAGCAAATGGTTTGATGATCTTCTTACCACACCCTGGATTCCTCAGCAAAGCCATCCTGCAACACAGAAATGGCCCCAAACCTCCTTTATTACGGAAGTGTGAATATGTGCTATTTCTGACTGCCATGTTTCCAGGTGATTTCTATGGCAGATATGTCTCAGGGTCTCTCACAAGGCTGCAGTCAAGGCAAAGGTAGTGGCTACAGCTACCTGAAGGCTCAACAGGGGGAGGCTTAGCTAACAGTCATCACTTTCTAGGAGGGAGGAGAAAAGTGGGCCATGTCTCACATTTCTTGAAGTCCTACAATGTGCCATATACTCTGTGGAGGGTTCCCCGTTTACTCCTCCCTATAGTCCTGTAAGGAAAGCATCATGGGTGCCCTTTTACAGATGAAAAAGGGCAGGCTAACAGAGGCTAAGCAAGCATTCCTGAATGACACACCACATAATGGGCAGGGATGGTGTTCCAGGTTTTGTCTCCATCACAATTTTCCATTCATCCTCAGTGAAGCCAATATGACCTCCCACCAAGAATCTGAAAATTGGTTCTTGAGAATAGGGGAAGGAAGTAGACATTACAATGGTTTGTGGCCCTCCAAAGGTCCACAGTACATAAACAGATATAAACTACATCTATGGTATTAAAATTTCACATTCTATGCAGTGAAGTGTTGGCAAAGAAAAACTGTCTAAAGAGCCTCCTTGAGGGAGTAATAATGAAGTTAAGTTGAGATACACTGTGTATACCCAGCGATCTCTTATGTAGGTGATAGGCTACCAGGCCTTAAGGACTGGTCATTTTACACTCCCCTATGGGCACTCACTCAAAAACCCCTCTTGGTGATGATGATGATGATGACAGTAATGAAATCCTGTCCCTGGGGCCAAGACACCTGTGAATGGGGACCAAGTGAATTGACTGGTCTTAAGGTGGTAGACAAGGTCTCAGTCAGAACAGGTGCTTCCTCTAGGATAGGTGGTCTGAAGAGTAGGATATTAATGTTGACAAAACTATTTTATGCAAGTGGAACTCTAAATTATATATCCTTTAATCTTCACATTTATTTGAGTAAACTATTATTAAATCCACTGTTTACATCAGAGTATAGGAAGTTTGGAGAAGTTAGATAAAAGGGGGAAACTGCTTTGTTAATGCCTGCTTAGTAGTGTAACCTGGACTTCACTAAAGCTTCTCCTATTGTGTCCTGAAGCCACCAGGACATGTCCTAATCCTAGTTTCTTTCAGTGCTCATATTTCATGCTGCCCAGGGTATCAATTTTTTAAATATAATGAGCCATATTACTCTTAAATTATAATATTAAAATTTAAAAGACTGTATTACAAAATAATCATTAAAACTTGCTTGACAAGGCTGGAGTAAATACTTGAAAATTATATGAAGTGAATTATCATGATACTGAAGCATTCCCAGGAACCAATATAAACAGATAATCTAATGATGTTGTGGTAGGCAGCCCCTAAAACAGTCTCTAATGATCTTCGCCTTCTGGCATTCACTTCCTTATATAATTTGGCCTATTGTGTGTGGGCTGGAGTTAGTGACTTCCTTTAATGGCTACAATATATGAGAAGAGATGGGGTTCAATTTTGAGACAAGGTTACAAAAAGGCTGTGTCTTCCTTGTTGGTCTCATGCTCATTCTGAGAGAAGCCAGCTACCATATTGTAAGCTACCCAAGTAACAAGGAACCCATGCCTCTGGCCAGAAGTAGTGAGGCCCTGAGACCTGCCAGTAACCAGCTACCTTTGCCTTGATTGCAGCCTTGTGAGAGACCCTGAGCCAGAGCCTTCCACTTTAGCTTCTCCCTGATTCTTGATCCAAAGAAATGGTGTAGTATTATATATTTGTTATTTTAAACATCTAAATTTTTGAGTAATTTATTTTTCACCAATAGATAACTAATATAAATATAAACAGAATTCATTCAAAGAGCAATATACATGTCTTAGAAACATTTAAAAACACAGCTAATGAAATACAAATTAAAACATAAAGAGATACTATTTTTGATGCAAAAAAGCAAGTTGCAAAATATGAATAAGGTGATTCCAATATTGAAAAAAATATATGTATGAATAAATATTTTTGTGTATCTGTGACTATGATAATAATTCACCTATAGAGAAACACATCTGGAGAACATGCACCCGTCTGTTGATAATAGACATCTTTGGGTCAGGAGACAGGAGTCAGGCAGGAGGGAGATTCAGGGTAATTTAATTTTATACATGTACAGTTCTATATTGCTTGAAATTCTATAAACAGAAAAATTTATTGATAAAAATTTGAAAACACAAAATACTTTCACAGATAAAGTAGTTATAGTTTTATTGTTTTGGAAATGTATTCAAAGAATACTGATTCATACAGAAAAGAATCTGATTACAATTTTTGACAATGGATCTGTACATGTAAGTGTGTGTCAGTGTGGGTTTCTCTGGCTGAAACTTGATAATATCTGTGTGCTTCCATGTCTCAAGTTCTATCACCTTATATATTCATGGGCTGTGGATCCTTGTTATTTGGATTCAAAATCTTTGATGGGCCCCTTTTTAAGTTTGCGAGCTTACGCAAAGTACTTAACCTTTTAGTTTCTTATCTATTTCATCTGTACAATAGGGATGAAAATGCCACATAATAGTTTTATGAATAAATGTTGCCTGGGCCAAAACAAATGTTACCTAATTTTGATATTGTGATGTGTTTAAAGGCCACTAGTATTTTTGCAAGCATAATCATATAGTTGATTTATATCAGTTTCAGGTGTACAACATAGTGATTCAACATTTTTATAGATTATACTCCATTTAAAGTTATTATAAAATAATGGCTATGTTTCCCTGTGCTGTACAATATATCCTCGTAGCCTTTTTATTGTATACATAGTATTTTGTACCTCTTAACTCCCTACCCCTATCTTGCCCCTCCTCCCTTCCCTCTGCCCACTTAGTGAGCAAAATTGGGCACCACTGTGCTATAAGGTAATGATTACCCACTGGTAACCACTAGTTTGTTCTCTGTATCTGTGAGTCTGTTTCTTTTTTGTTAAATTCACTAGTTCATTTTATATTTTAGATTCCACACATAAGTGATATCATACAGTATTTGTCTTTGTCTAATTTATGTTGATAACCATAATATGTTCCGAGTCCATCTATGTTGTTGCAAATGACAAGATTTCATTATTTTTTATAGCTGAATGACATTCCATTATATATATACCACATCTTCAATAACCATTCAACTGTTGATGGACACTTAGGTTGCTTCCATATCTTGACTATTATAAATAAGGCTGCTATGAACATTGGGGTGCACGTATCTTTTCCAATAAGTGTTTTTGTTTTCTTTGGAGATAGACCCAGGAGTGGAATTGCTAGATCATATGGGAGTTCTATTTTCAGTTTTTTGAGGAGCCTCCATACTGTTTTCCATAGTGTCTGCACCAACTTACATTCCCAACAACAGTGTACAAGTGTTCCCTTTTCTTTACATCCTCGCCATTTGTTATTTGTAGAATTTTTGATGATAGCCATTCTGACAAGTGTGAGGTGATATCTCATTGTGGTTTTGATGTTCATTTGTCTGATGATTAGCAATGTTGAGCATCTTTCCATGACCTGTTGGCTATCTGTATGTCTTCTTTGGAAACATGTCTATTCAGGTCTTCTGCCCATTTTGTAATCAGTTTGTTTGGTTTTTTGCTATTGAGTTGTATGAGCTGTTTATATGTTTTGGATATTAACCCTTTATTGGTCATATCATTTGAAAATATTTTTCTCGCACTCAGTAGGTTGTCTTTTTGTCAAACTGGGTTTTGATGCATCACCAAATTAATCAGATTCAAGGGTTTTGCTCAAAGTATCCATGAGTATGAATGAAAGCATCTTAATTCTTACCTCAATTACTATAGTTTGTTACCTATTGGCAAACACGTTGTAATGCAGATTTTAATTGTAATGAGTTAAAAGGAAACTAATTTTGAGAACATAAATTATTTTTGAGAAACGTGTATTTCTACTTGGTTTTGCCAATGATATTCTTACAGCCGCTAATTCATTTCCATTGAGAAACGATATATAGCTTTTCTTTTCTGTTAAAAGCAATATCTCAGTGATATGGTTTTTTTTTGTGTGTGTGTGGGGGTCTATAGGTATAATTTGCTACAAATTGTAACAATCTAAAATTATTATAAATTGGAGGAATAGTCTCCCATGATCTGAAACTATTACACAGTTCAGCAAAGAAATCACTAGTCATTGAAAAACTAGTGAACATAGTAGTTTCCAACATACATCTTTATTGTTTCACTTTTATAAAACTAATTAACATAAACAAAAATACCAATCAGCATTCATGTAGGAATTATACTTGTTCATCACTGTCTGTTTATGGATACAAACATTGCACCAAAATCAATGAAAGCCTTTTGTGAGAATCAATTGGCTATATGAATTTATAATAAAGAAGATTTTATATTGTATTATTTGTAAATAGCGTGCTGCATATCTTTTTATCACTGAATTTATAATACATATATGAGTGTGTGTGTGTACATGCATGCACATATTTTTTCAGAGAAAATATTGTTAAGCTAAACATACCACTGTGTACCTAAATGCTATAATTTCAAATAATCTAGCCTAAATTACCTCCCACTTACCTATTCTAGGCCTCAAATTACTCCATTAAAGATGATCCCATTAGCTTAAAATGTTGAGCCCTTTCAAAAGGCAACTATTTCTCAACAGGGTATTGATGGAAGCTCAATTATATATACTTTTTTTTAACATCTTTATTGGAGTATAATTGCTTTACGATGGTGTGTTAGTTTCTGCTTTATAACAAAGTGAATCAGTTATACATATACATATGTCCCCATATCTCTTCCCTCTTGCATCTCCCTCCCTCCCACCCTCCTTATCCCACCCCTCTAGGTGGTCACAAAGCACCGAGCTGATCACCCTGTTCTATGCGGCTGCTTCCCACTAGCTATGCAGCTCAATATCAAAAAAACAAACAACCCAATCCAAAAATGGGCAGATGACCTAAATAGACATTTCTCCAAAGAAGATATACAGATTGCCAACAAACACATGAAAGAATGCTCAACATCATTAATCATTAGAGAAATGTAAATCAAAACTACAATAAGATATCATCTCACACCGGTCAGAATGACCATCATCAAAAAATCTACAAACAGTAACTGATGGAGAGGGTGTGGAGAGAAGGGAACTCTCTTGCACTGTTGGTGGGAATGTAAATTGATACAGCCACTATGGAGAACAGTATGGAGGTTGCTTAAAAAACTAAAACTAGAACTACCATACAACCCAGCAATCCCACTACTGGGCATATACCCTGAGAAAACCATAATTCAAAAAGAGTCATGTACCAAAATATTCATTGTAGCTCTATTTACAACAGCCAGGACATGAAAGCAACCTAAGTGTCCATCAACAGATGAATGGATAAAGAAGATGTGGCACATATATACAATGGAATATTACTCAGCCATAAAAAGAAATGAAATTGAGTTATTTGTAGTGAGGTGGATGGACCTAGAGTCTGTCAAACAGAGTGAAGTAAGTCAGAAAGAGGAAAACAAATACCGTATGCTAACACATATATATGGAATCTAAAAAAAAAAAAATGGTCATGAAGAACCTAGGGGCAAGACGGGAATAAAGACACAGACCTACTATAGAATGGACTTGAGGATACAGGGAGGGGGAAGGGTAAGCTGGGACAAAGTGAGAGAGTAGCATGGGTGATATGGTTTTAAAACAGTGGAAATAAAAACAAAACTTGTCTCAAATCGTCACAGTAAATTGAAACTAGCTTTTATATTGTTTTCAGTTGTCAGCAAGGGAAACCATAAAGTTAACTATGTATGTCAGTGTTTTGTAGTGTTGCTGTTATTTGCAATTTCCCTCCATCCTTGAATGTATTTTCCACACTGTGTAAACTGAGTGTGAATTCCTGTTATGGTTGTAAACAAAGCCCATAAAATTATATCCAATAAATAAAGCAAGACCTGGTGAATCAGTAGGAAGAGTAAAGGCCTCGGGTTCAGAAGACGTGGTTTCCAGTCTGGAATCAGCCAATGAGTAGGAGCATGACATGGGGCAGTGTGGGACATTAAGGTCCCAAACCTCAGGTTCCCCATCCCGGGAGTGAGGATTCTCCCCCTCATAGGGTCCTTGTCAGGATTTATTGAAATCACAAGACGGTGTAGCTCACAAAAGTGCTTTAGTCTCAGCCAGGCCTGAAACCTGAAGCTTGGTTTCCTTATCAGTAAAGAATGAATCACAATATGGAGTTTGTAGTTATGTCAAAAGGATTAAATGTTATATGTAGATTAAAAGATAAGCCAGTGTCATATTATGCACATAATTAATGAGAATATAAAAATGATGATATCTCATCAGGGGTTAAAGGAACATTTTGCTTCCTTCCTTAATTTTTTTTTAATATTTTCCAAGTTCATTTAAATGTTTTGAAATATATTTAAGAGTATTCCACGCAGCAAATTATTCAAAAACTTTCAAACCTGGAATTTTACCTCTGGAAGGTTCATTTGGTCTTTGCTATGCAAAACTACGCCTGCTAAAAATCACAGACTCTCGTTGTAGTACTCTCATGGGCTCTTGTAGAGGAAGGAGCATCAATCCACAGCCTCCTCAGCTTCTCTGAACTACACGCTCCGATTGCTGTCTGTGGAAGAACTCTGCATTTCCGTTGCTGAACTGACCTGTGTCCCCAGCATCTCTCTCAAAAGTGGCAGAGAGAATCTGAGGCAAATCTTCAGACAAGATATTTGAAAATGTCAGCATCTTAAGTCCACTGTGTGATGCTACAGCCTATGAAACATTGTGAGCTCACAGTCTTTGGTCCCCTTTCACATGAAAAATGTGTCTGGAGATGGTAAAGGTGGTGCAGTTACTAGATGCCTAGTGGTAATCACACCAGTAGGGTATGTCTGAGACTTCTCATGTGAAGTGAAGTTTAAGCTGAGATCTGAGCCTAAGGAGGCTTTAGCCAGCAGAAGAGGAGAGGGTGGAGACTAGCCAGATATAACAGGAAGGAAATACCCTGTAACCTGGTTTATCCATTTGGAAAATCCAGAGCGGCAATCCCTTACCCAGAAGTTTGTCACTCTGGGAAAAACTTTGTGAAACTTAACAGGACAGTTGTAGAAAGTACCTGAACCCCTTCTGCCCTCCTTGCTCCCACCTCAGGCCTTTACTGACCACCAGCCCTCTAAGAGGAGTCCTATATTATTACTCTGATTTCTGTCTGTGAAACCATAGAGAAGAAGAAAATCGTTAGGTAAAGCAATTTGAGCATGATTTTGTTTTACATGTTCTTCCACCACTCGCAGTGCAAGGTAACTTTTAATAGATTTTTCTTTCCCTTTCCCAAATAACATTTTTCACTGGAGAAAATTCAGAAATTGGAGGTCTGTGCCACCTGGTGAGCATATCTGGAATGGCAGCTTGGATGTCACATAGCAGGAAGCCTTGGCAGGAGGAAGGGAGCAAGGTGCCCATCGGACGGAAATATCTGGAAGATTTTGTGGCGAATGAAGCATTAAGGGTGAGTTAGAGCCCAGGTACATTAAGTCTAGTGGCAAGAATTTTCTTCAGCCCCTTCCTCCCAATAGTGACAGGAAACCTTTATATGTATAATTGAGAGACAAGGGTAATGTGAAAAAATATATAGATTTATATATAAACACAGTTGTCACATACATAATTTTTTTGCAGTGAAATTCCCAGCTAGGTATATACTATAATGTTATAAAAATTTGCATCATTTATTCTTCTGATTTCAAATTAATATCTTTCTTTCCAAAACTAATGAAATGCAGGAATGTGTATATGCTAGAGAAAATATTTTTCTATTTTTTTTCATCTTTTTACATAGCAAGATGTATATTGTTGGTAAACTCAGCCATAAAAAGAAAAGAAATTCAGTTATTTGTAGTGAGGTGGATGGAGTTAGAGTCTGTCATACAGAGTGAAGTAAGTCAGAAAGAGAAAAACAAATACAGTATACTAACACATATATATGGAATCTAAGGGAAAAAAAAAAAAAAGGTCATGGGCTTCCCTGGTGGTGCAGTGGTTGAGAGTCCGCCTGCCAATGCAGGGGACACGGGTTAGAGCCCTGGTCTGGGAAGATCCCACATGCCGCGGAGCAACTGGGCCCGTGAGCCACAACTACTGAGCCTGTGCGTCTGGAGCCTGTGCTCCGCAACAAGAGAGGCCGCGATAGTGAGAGGCCCGCGCACCGCGATGAAGAGTGGTCCTCGCTCGCCGCAACTAGAGAAAGCCCTCGCACAGAAATGAAGACCCAACACAGCCAAAGATAAATAAATAAATTAATTTAAAAAAAAAGGTCATGAAGAACTTAGTGGCAAGACGGGAATAAAGACACAGACCTACTAGAGAATGGACTTGAGGATATGGGGAGGGGGAAGGGTAAGGTGTGACAAAGTGAGAGAGTGGCATGGACATATATACACTACCAAACGTAAAATAGATAGCCAGTGGGAAGCAACCGCATAGCACAGGGAGATCAGCTCTGTGCTTTGTGATCACCTAGAGGGGTGGGATAGGGAGGGTGGGAGGGAGGGAGATGCAAGAGGGAAGAGATATGGGAACATATGTATATGTATAACTGATCCACTTTGTTATAAAGCAGAAACTAACACACCATTGTAAAGCAATTATACTCCAATAAAGATGTTAAAAAAAATAGTTTATATTTCCCGGATGTATTTCTCTGTGTACAGTACTATGTAAGTTAGTTTACGTGAACATACTTATTCTTCCAAAATTTGCTCACAATATGTATACATACTATGTATACATATGTTATATGTGTATGCTTATGTGGATATGCATATGTAAATATATGTACACATACATACATGCATATATAATTGTTTTTGTATTTGTTTAATCTGTATATGTTTGTGATTCATAGTTCTTATTTAAATTTTTTGATAGACTTTGAATGATGCTCTTTTACTAATCAGATTTATTTATATTATATAATATTAAACATTTGGCTATAAAATATGTCCCAAACACTTTCCCAATAATTCGCATTCCTTTATATGTGACATTTCTGTTTGGGAGACATGGGCTTTTCCTAACTTTCCTTCAATTTCTCTAATTAAGTTTGTGACAGAGTTAAACGCTTTTCTTGGGTCACATATATCGTTTTGGTTGTCCTAGTGTCAATGCCACGCTGATAGGGTACTCAAACAGCCCTCTCCCCCATGTCTTGGTCTTGAAGGGGATGTAGATGAAATCTACTCCCTTGAGCCTGGAGGCCTGGATATGGGGCTACAGAGATTGAACTGTCCTGGGGAATTTGTGTGGGGCTCAGGTTGAAGCAGAGGAAATTAACCTCCATGGAGGAAGGAAATGATCATTTACGGAATTATTTTAGGCCAGAGGCACTTTACATGGTGTCTCCTATAAGCAAACATGTATTCAAATATTTTCCCCAATATTCACCAATGTAGAATTTGGTCTAAAGCTCTTTTCCATTTTGCCCTGGAGCCATCAAGGCTTTGAATCTAGAATTCCCAGTGGACTAGTATTTGATGCAACCCTATGTATTACTCATTTTTTCTGTCATAGCTGTGTTATTTTTAAATTTAAAAAATCCATGAAAATTAAAGCAATTTCTGTACTGTCAAAAGAGAAAAAATTAAAAGTTTGAAAAGCTGGGAGACAACATTTGAAACAGTATTACAGATTTTGTGCTCATGTGCGAGAACAAACAGGATTTCTGTTAATCAGCAGAGAAAGGGACAAAAGATAACCACAAATAATTCAATTCATCTAAAAATAAAAATGCTTCTTCAGTAAAGATCTAGAAAGATGCCAAACCATTAACTGAAGAAGCGAAAATCGAAAGATGTCATAATAAATGAAAAAAATCAATTTGCATAAAATTGCTTATGAAATTGAAAATTTTATTTTTATTTATTTATTTGTTTGTTTATTTATTTATTTTTGCACCTTGCAGCATGTGGGATCTTAGTTCCCCAACCAGGGATCAAACCTGTGTCCCTTGCATTGGGAGCGCAGAGTCTTAACCACTGGACAGCCAGGGAAGTCCCTGTAATGGCAAAATTTAAGAAGAATATGTACAGAACTGCATAACTACACAAATGTTTTAAGTTAGGTATTCACACCACCTAAAGAGAAACACATCTGGAAAATGTGCACCAATCCTTTTACATTGGATATCTTGGGTATCTGTGAGTCATGGTGAGGGGATCACGTAGATGGAAGGTGCAGAATGATTTTATTTTCTAAGTATACATTTTTAATGTTTAAGATTATGTGATTAGGCTAATCTGTCGAGAGGAACACTTGAGAGTATTTAATAATCGACTGACAAAAAAAGTTCACGTATATTTACCATGTTATCAAAGAGTTCACATGATACTGTTTCATAAAAAGTCAGAATTTTCAACTTTTGACTTGACAGTGTATCTGTGTATTCATATGCATTTCTGTCTTACATTTCCCTCACCTCAGATGTTCACACTCTCATGTGCAGATTTTTCTTCACTTCTCTCAGGCATTGGACTTCAGGGCATAGAGATCTAGGAAGGGAAGGAGGGCAAGTAGTGGAAAATTCCAGAAGGTAGTGGAAAATTCCACAAAGTTCTGGCTCATAAACTGGAGCCCAGGCTACTCCCTCCTTCCCTCTTTACAAATCCCTCTGATTTGAGACTTTCAGAGCTACAGTTGTGGTTCTAGCCACTAGGGGATATCTGCCTACAGTGACTACATTTTTTTAAAAAAGGAAAGGCTATGGGTTTCCGTTTGTTTGTTTGTTGTTTGTTTTCACTGTCATTACAGTGACCCACCAAACTCTGTTTGGTATTTCCTTTATATTTTCAAGTGTCTTTTGTTGTTGTTGTTTTGGTATTATCTCTCTGGAATGGGTTAGAGTTAATTCTAGCCATTTGATTATTTTTAGACTATTCAGTTACTTTGTGTAAACTTCAGAAAATCCCCTATATTGCACCAAGAATTTAGTAAAGCTATGCATGGAGAAGTCATCTTCCATTCCATGGAGCTCAATTCCAGTCTCTGTTTCTCCAGGTAGCATCTGAATGACCCTAGACAAGCTCCAGCACCTCAGTAAGCCTCAGCAACTTTGGAAAGTTGGTGATTCTGATATGAGTCCCCTGTGAGGAATTCATGAAAGAATAGAGGCAATGTAGCAAGTACAGAGCCTGGCCTACAGCTGGCACACAGAGTTCTCTGGGTTTGCCGAATGAAGGAACACAATGTAGTGTAGCTGATCCAGAGTCTGGCATACAGAGCTCCCTGTGTTTGTAACCAGAAGTACCAAGGTCCCCTAAGCCTCCTGATTCCAGATGGCCTCCTCTGCAAGGGTGGTACAGTTGGAAAGAGTTCCCTGGGTGTTAGGCTGGTAGCAAACTCAGGGGGCAGTAATTACAGGAAGTTAAGTCTCCTCTGGCCCCCAGGGCTCTCCTCCTCTATGCCCTTGGGGAAGGGACTTCCTGTTAGGATGCCATCTTGTTTGTGTGGCTCTGACAAAGTGGTTTGGGGCTTGCACTCTCCTTCTTCGGCAGCCCTTCCTGATATTCTCCAAACCTCCAGCTCCAGACCCACAGATTCTCTTCACGAGCGGCCTGTGAGGAGGGCGGTGACAGATCACTGCCTTCAGGCCACCCCATGGGTGAGTTGGTCAGCATGAGACCTTGTCCTCAGGTCCCCACAGGGCAGGAGGGGTTCTGGGTTCCCTCCCTAACCCCAACCCACAGGACCCCCAACAAGCTGACCCTCCTTTAGAGGAGGCATGCAGAGGGCTCAGGCTCACTATTTCCCACTCTCTTGAGGAAATGGGCCAAGTGGGCTCTGACACACCCATCCTGATTCCATGTGGAAAACCTCCCCTCTTATGGAAATGGCCACGGCTGAGGTGAATTATTTCCCCTGGCTAAGGAAAAGGCACAAGTCATGTGATCTTCTCAGGTCTAGGGTTTGGAGAGTAGGGAGGGTCACCTAGGTGGGGCGTGGGATTGTGTAAACTAATATTCCTTGGATTTATACGAGGTGGGGGAGGGGCAGAAAACCCACCATTACCACTGAATATTACATTAACTAGTCAGGGTAAATTGTATTAGTCCATAGAAGCTTACTGAGGCTTGCTTTGTTGCCCAGCATATGAGCTATTCTGGAACGTTCGATGAGTAGTTGTTATGTGCATTGTTCTATGTCAATTAAATACATTTGTTAACTTAAGTAACATTTTGAATCCTTCTCCGTCTAGCTGAGTTTTTGTCTGCCATTTTGTGCATCACCCAGTGAGCTGTGTTAAAATTTCCCACTGTGACTGTGAATTTGTCCATGCTCTATTTCTGTTAGATTTTGCTTTGCATATTTTGGCTCTATTTTAGGACATGTATACAAGTTTAGAATTTTATATTAATATCTCCTTATTGCATTGAACCTGTTATCACAAAGAAATCTCCTTCTTTCTCTAGTGATGCTTTTTTCTTTAAAGTGTACCTTTTCTTTTACTAATAGGGTTATACCAGCTTTCTGTAGGTTACTGTGGAAAAGGTATACATTTTGCCATTTTTTTAATTTTCAAATTTTCTAGATGATTAAAATTTGCATGTGTCTCTTTTCAGGAGCATTTGATGGAAGGTTTCTTGTCCAGTCTGATAATAGCTGTCTTTCTATTTGGAATATTAATCTGAAATTTTTAATGTAAAAGTAGATGTAATTTGGTTTATATATACTATCTTACTGTATATTTATTTTTGCCTCTTCTAAGTTCTTTTTCCTTTCCTTTCCTTTGAAATGATTAACATTTTATAACTATTAAATTGTTACCTCATGTGGCTAGATAAACATTCTTTTGCCATTCTTGTAGTGTTTACCCTTCAGATTACAGCGTACATTTTTGCCGTTTCAGTCTAATGTTAGTTAATTAGTTCTTTAAAACTCCTCAGACAATTAGGGGACCTTGAGACACTTTGATTCCATATACCCTCCAAATTTATTGTTATGCATTTTCATTCTCTATATATTTAAATCCCCAGAAGAAATTACTATCATTGTGTTATATAGTCAACACTCATTTAAATTTGCCTACATATTCACAAATGTCATTAGTCTTTCTTTCCTGTATCTATGTGCCTCCACCTGGGAGGATATTTCTTCTGCCCAAAGAAGAGCCTGTAACATTTCTTTTAGTTTGAGTCTTCTGGTCACATATTTTCCAAGTTTTTGTTACACGATGATGAAATGAATGCATATTTTAGGACTGTTTTTCCTTAAAGCATACTTTTTCTCCTATTACAATAATACTGTTACACTGAGTTGATATCTTGTTACTTTTGGAAACTTCTCAACCAAGATCTCTTCAAATACCACTTCTCCGCTGTTCCCTCCCCTTCTTTCCGGGACTCACATTAACCATGTGTGAGGTATGTTCACTGCATCACCTTTAATTATCTCCCCCTCGCTTTTGGTATTCTCCATGTTATGTCTCTCCAGGCTCCATTGTGGATCTTTTCATCGGACTTATCTTTCATATCTCTAATTCTTCCGTCAGGCAGGGAGGTCACCTTTGACCCTTGAACCATCACACCAGGGTAGATTTCAGGGTAGGTTTTATTGTGCTCCTAGAGCCGAGCAGAGAAGAGAGAGTTAGAGATGAAAAGCCACTTGTCCCAGGTCACATAACCTGAACCAAGCAGAGCAGGGACTAACATCACAGACTAAACCCTGGGTCCAGACCCTTTCCTCTGTGCTTGTTTTCTTCTTGGCTGTGAATGCTCCCCACCTCTCGTTTCCTGAGAAGCAGAAACACAGTGAAGTCTCTCAGCCTTTTTTTTTTTCTTCCTAACTATGATAATTTCCTATTTAGATGATAAAGTTGGTGATATTTCTTCATTAGCCGGATATTTACCCAGGAATTTTTCTGGTACTGAGACCATTGATGTGATACTCTCAATTTCAGGGTACAATAAGCAAGTTACCTCCTTACAAAGAAGAGCAAGACGCTGGCGTATTTACCAAAGGAGGTATAACAATTGGTCTGAACAAGTCAGGTCTGGTATTCATCCTTCATCCCAGCAACAACAAGATGGAGATCAAGCAACAAGTGATGTTCACAAGGATACTGGAGTAAGATAGTAAGTGACGAGGCAGCATGGCTGACAAGTATCAACCAGTGAAAAACAAAACCTTGTAGTTAAATATGTCATTCTTCTCTCTAACCTGGAAGAGTGAGGAATGATGGGATCAGGTTAATGGTTGAGCAATCTTTATTGTAGCTCTGCTATCATTGGGGAAAATGTAGAGAAGACTTCCCAAGGCTATACGGACCACTTTCTTCTCTCCACTTCCCCACAGTGCTCCCTATGCCATTCCATCCTGTCATCGGAGAGGCAATTTTCAGAAACAAGACGAAACCCATGTTAACAAGGAGACAGAGCAAAAGCCTCCAGAGAGACGAATGGAGAGAAACAGGCAGGATGAGACCTTGGGGAGCTGGTTCAAGACCACAGTGAGTGTGCTGGCTAAATGGACCTGACATGTAGAAGAAGATGACAGAGGGAGTCATGTTGGGCGCGTGTAGAGATGCTGGGAACTTTTCTCTCGTGGCAGTGGAGTTGGTAATCTGTCTTGTTATTACTAGGAGTTAACTTCCTAGATCATGTGAGGGCAGGTTCAGAGAAGCAACATAAAGGGAGCAGACTGACTGCAGGGAGCATGGGAGAGGCTGTCTAAAAGCAAAGGAGGAAACTACTGCCAAGGAGATGGAGCAACTTCACACCAGAAGACGCAGTTTGGCTCAAGCTGAGTGTGGGAGGAGGTTGAGTCTCTGGGGTCCTTGTCAGAGGGGCAGGCCAGGTCTGCCTTAGGTAGGATCTCTTAGAACTTTATAAAAGTAAGTACATGTGAAAGACATGAAGTCGATTATTTCAGGAAAAGTATTTAAGTGGAAAGAAAGGGTATTTAGGAAGTCCACGTCTGGTGTAAAAGTTAGCGATAACAGATATTGTCCTACCTTAAGAAATTACCTAAAGCCTGAAAAAAGGTCCTAAAGCAAGACACAGCTGGGTCTTATCTTAACCTTGGATTCCATTGTATCAGTTTTCTTTCCCCAATTATTTCTTTGGCTCCTAGATTCCCTTCGGTATTCAATATGATGAGAAGTGGCTGCTGAATTTGATTCAGAAGCAATGCAGTGTCCCCTTCACCCCAGTCGAAGTAAGAGAGGACATGGAGGCCCATGAGAGGAAACGGGGAAGATGGCAGGCCCAGATGAGAAAAGCCTCTGGTCTCATATTATGCTTCTCTTGTCACTCTCCCTACAGTTTCACTATGAGAAAATGCAGGCCCAGTTCTTCGTTGAGAATGCCAACATTGCCTTCGCACTGAAGAATGTCAACGGCAAGATTTACAACGAGGCTAATGAAAGGGTGTGTGTCAAGGGCATGAGCAGGGCTAGCAGGGGGCAAGAGGGCAGGACAGGGGCATGATCTTGCTTGATCCCAGGGCTCAGATTTCCTGGAGCTTACCCAGCCCCTCTTGCGTTCTCAACAGATATCTATCTTTGTTGATCCCTGTGATGCACCCCACTCTGTGCTGAAGGAGCTGAGGTCAGAAAAGGTGGAGCAGATAAAGGTAATGCAGACTCAACACAACCTGTGCACTCACAGCCAGACCCACCTATTGCCCCCGATCACCACCTCAGACTCAGAGCCCTGGACCCCATCCCTAACTCTGCAGCTGCCCGTGAAGGAACGACACGATGCCTCCCAGCAATCTCTTGACATCCAGAGGCTCTGCTCTGACCCTGGTATGGCTACAGCAGTAATTGTAGAGCAGGTGAGGGCAGAGGGGTCTAGCTGGGAAGGATACTCAGGAAAGGTACCTCGGGGAGGGGTTGGTGCTGGAGCTGTACCAGCCAGGAGCCTCTCAGCCTCTGTTTCCCTCCTCCTGGCTTCCTGGAGACTTGATGACCCGTGATACTGGAATGCCGCGAAACCCTAGAAATGGCATGGCCGCCTCCCTGCAGATCCATCCAGGGAATATGCCCAAGGTGAGGACCTTAGACCCAATGTTGGGGCTGGTGGTGATGGTGGGAGAGATTAGGTAGAAGAGGCAGATTGGTCTCAGGTATCCCCTGCTGGGGTCCTCACTCTAACTCTTTCCTCATCATAGCTTTTGCCCTTGGAGCTGAGCAATAAGAAACCCTACCAGCTGCATGGCCTGTCCAACTCTATGCCGAATGCTTCCAACACCAAGAACTTGAACCTCTCCAACACTGAGGTGAGGTGTGGTACCCAGATCCATCTTTGAAGGGAAGGTGGGAAAGCTCATGTGATGGTGACAGAGGAAGGGAAATGGATTTGTAGGAAAAGGAAGGGACTGGGGTGCACGGCCATCTTGGCTCTGTTTCTCTGGCCCATGTGGTTCCTCCTCATGATCACAGGTGAAGTCTGCAGGGGAGATGGACAAGGGTGAGCGGCTGGAGCCAGAAGGGATGTGTGCAGACAGAAACCCCCTGTGCACCAGCTTCCCTGATAAGTCAACCAACATAAGGTCAGATGTATCCTCTGTTACCCACTGGGAGCCTGAGCTACTCCCAAAAGTGGCCGTTTGCAAGGGGCAGCTGACATGGACCTCAGGGAGGACTACAGGCCCTATGCTCTCCTCTCTGCATCACAAAGTTGACAAAGTTTCAACCAACATCCAATGGGCCCCCAGCCCAATATCTGCATATTTTACATTCTTATCTGCTGTGTCTGAGCCATTCTGGGGCAGGTGAAGAGCTGCAAAAGGGGCGCCGTTTGCCCTTTCTTCTCTCTTCTTCCCTTACCCCCACCACGGGAGAGCTTCTTTCCCTTCCCTTTGTTTTCTCTCTCTCCCTTGCCTCTAGGCCCGAATGTCTCTGTCATCTCTCCCCTCGTACCTTCACTCCTTTTCTGTCTTCATCCCCCTTCATCTCCCTCCCTGCCTCCTGAGCCCCACCTCACTCGCCTCCCTGCCCCAGCATCCTGGGCCATCCATGGGGGGAGTCCAGGTCTTGGTCCAGGTCTTCGCAGAGTGCTGGACCCCCAGTGAGGTAGCAGAGCCTCGGGCACACACCCCATTCCCTCTTCTCTCCACATCCTTCAGTGGGGCCCTGGAGGAAGGAAGGGAGGGGAAGGAAGCCCTGCAGCATGGGTTTGAAATGCTGGTCCTTGTGGCACTGGAGAAGGGAGTCCGGGCAGTCTGTGGGGGAGCTACCCAGGGGAAGGAGAGGAAGGGAGGGAGAGAGGCGGGGAGGGAGGTAGGGCATGCTCTCCCTCTGTGTCAGTCGATGGGGGACGTGTTCAGGGCCCTGGAAGGCTGGGACACTGGGGTGTGGGTGTACTTGCTCCCATGAGGAGGAGGGTCACCACCATAGTTTCACTGGCTTTTCTGTTTTGTCTTGATTTTGGCAGCTCCATCCTGGAATTGTTCCCCAAGTTACTAACCTTGGTAAGTGTATACCTTGTTCACTGACTCCTCTAACTGGCACTGACAGCACCCACAAACTACTCTGAACCGCGTTGGGTCTTGCCCCAGTTACAGTTTTGAAACTGACCCTTAAAAGTCCTGGGCGGAGGGGGATGGTACAGCCCCTGTGGGAACCTGACAAAGGCTCTGGATCTTCTTCAACCACGTTCTTCACAGGCTTTGGGGAACCCACGGTGATGACCCAAACTGTAGTCCTGCCCATGGAATTTCCAGGGCCCTTTCACCCCTGACCTCTGACCCTCACCCTCTCTTGGGCCCATCCTTTTCCCTGATCATCCGGTACCACCTCCTGGTCTGCACTGCTGACTTCCTCTTCTCTTCCCCAGGGCGGCCAGGAGACATCCCCACTGGCTAAGTGTGGTATTGAAGCCTGCAAGCGCTTACCAACCTGCAAGGTGAGGATGGACGATCAAGTCGGGTTGTAAGTGGTGCATGAGAAGGGGGTGTCAGCCCTGGTCCTGAGGACTGTTTTGATTCCAGGGCAGCTACTTTGGATCTGATGAGCTGAAGAGCCTAGTCCTGCAATTCCTGCAGCAGTAAGTACCTCTGGGAAGCTGAGCAAGGGGGGGAGGGTGAGGACAGGTGAGGCCACCTAAGCACAGGTCTGCTCAGGGGAGTTTCCAAGTCTCATGTGAGGTCCAGACCACAGAGATAGACTGTCCTCAATGCTCTCCCTCAGGTACTACTTGATCCATGACTATGGAGACCGACAGGGTCTCGTGGGTGCTTATCACGAGCAGGCCTGCTTCTCCCTGACCATTCCCTTCCACCCCGAGGACCCAGCCCCGTGAGTATCACAGCACAGGCTCTGCTCCTGGGCCGTGTGGCTCCCCAGGAGACACAGGCCAGCTCCTGCAGACACCCACCACCCACTGTTGCTCTTTGTCTCCTAGAAGCAGCTTGTGCGAGTACTTCAAGGACAGCCGGAATATGAAGAAGCTCACGGACCCCCGTGAGTGTGTGATGGGAAGACTGGGTGGGAAAGGGCGGTGAAGGGGTCAATCATAGGGCCCAGGGCGTGGCAGCCCCTGACCTTCGCTCGCTTCCCCTCCCCTCACAGACCTGCGGGTCCAGCTGCTGAAGCACACAAAACATGACATTGTGCACACCCTCTGTGTGTTGCCCAAGACTCAGCATGACTTCAACTCCTTCGTGGTGGACACGTGGTCCCAGACGGTGAGCTCCTGCTTCCTCCCTCGGGGGGGCCCAGGAAGCCGCAGGTGGGTAGGAGGTGCAGGTGGTGACTGGGCGCCTGGGCTCTTCCCTTTCAGGAAACGATGCTCTGCTTCTCTGTCAGCGGGGTGTTCAAGGAAGGTGAGTGTGTGTAGACCCCATCCCCAGTTGCCCCACTGCTGCCTCCCCCTGGCCAGGCTCAATCCCAGAACCACCCAGCTTCCCTGACCCCTTCCCTTCCCTTCCGTTCCCTTCCCTTTCCTTCCCCTTCTCTTCCCTTCCCTTCCCTTTCTTTCCCCTTCTTTTCCCTTCCTTCCCTCCCCTCCCCTCCTACCCTCCCCTCCTCCCTTCCCCTCCCCTCCCTCCCCTGCCCTCCGCTCCACCTCCCCTCCCCTCCCCTCCCCTCCCCTTCCCCACTGTGTTCTCCAGCGCTCAGGCTTCCCACAGACAATCCAGGTCTGAGCTGTGTCCATGTCTGTCTGCCCTGCACACCCTGGGCGTTGGGGACACAGGCTGCGGAGTTTGGTGGCTCTCATCCCAGATACTCACTCTGAGAACTTGGGCCGTTACTTAACCTCTCAGTTTCCTCATTTGCAAAATGGGGTAGTAGTATCCACCTCTTGGGCGGCTGTGAAAAACGCATCCCGTGAACCTGTGTAGTGGTTGTCAGGGGCCCTGTCACTGGGCGCAGACTGCTCCTATAGTTGCCCTCCCGATTCCCGACACCCTGGCCCCCGTGAACAACTGCCCTCTCAGCATGAGTGTCCAGTCACAGCCTGACTGGGGACCGCCGTGTGAGCGTGTACAGCACGTGTGGCTCTAAGGGGTACTGTTGTTTGTTTGCTGTTGAAGTGGAAGGAAGTTCTCAGGGCTGTGTGCGTGCCTTCACCCGGACCTTCATCGCTACCCCTGCCAGGTACTCCAGGTGAGAGCCCTGTTGTGGGCGGGAATGCCCATCCCCGCCTGGGCTCAGGGGCTTGGGAATGTGGTGGCGCAGACCTTAGGTTTACTCGGTATTGTGGAAAGCCAGCGGGAAGATCCCAGGAGCAGTCTAGCCTAGTGGTTAAGAAGAGCATGGGCTCTGGAGTCGGCCTATGCCTTCTCTCCTTGACCCAACACTCACTCACTGTGTGACCTTGGTCAAGTCACATGACCTCTCTGTGACTCAGTGTCTTCTTCCGAGAATGGGGATCAGAGCGTCCACCCCTTGGGCTGTGGTAAAGGGTAAATGCAAAATTGCCCGTGGGTTGGGGATAAACCTATAAATCGAGTGAAGGTGGTAGACAGTCTCTCCAAAGGTGGGCTCTGTGGGGAGGGCCAGGTCAAGGAACCTGGGAGACAGACACAGGAGGGGCGTGGAAGGAATCTGGTTGCTGAGTGCCAGTGGGAGCAGAGTCAATATTGGGGGTGTGGGTGTCCATCCAGCAGTTGTCTGAGGGCCCATTTTTCCTTCAGTCTGTGCATCGTGAATGACGAGCTGTTTGTGAGGGACGTCAGCCCCAGTGAGACCCAGAGTGTGTTCTCCATCCCAGTGCCTACGCCCACCTCCAGCTCCATGCACACCCTCTCCCAGGAGCAGCAGGACATCATGCAGGCATCTTCCACCCGACCTGAGGTGAACCGCTGGTGTAATCAGAAGTGAGTGCTGGGTTTGCGTGGGCATAGGAGGGAGCTGGGAGGAGTAGAGGGGTGATTAATGGGAACTTGAAGCTAATTATTTTACATCTATTTTTTTCTTACAAACGTTTAGTTGTGAGAAATTCCCTAATTTCATACTAATACATTTCCATGTATTATAAAATACAGGTTTCCTATGTTATATACTGTTTTGAAATTTCTTTTGTTTATCATTAGCACCAGCATAGCTTCCTCTCAGTATATGTGAAGCTACCTTATTCTTTCCAAGATCAATATATTAAACAGTTGAATTCCAGGAAGCCATAAGCTATTATTGATAGGCATTTATCTTTTCACTACATCTTCAGCATTACATGCAGTGGCGTCTGCTCATTCTGGTACATACATGTTGGTAAACTTGAAGGCTTGTTCCTGAGGCATAGATTTAGCAGTGATGTGTGGTCACAGTGTCTGCAGTTTGGTCCTAAGAGAGGTCATCTATCCTCCCTCACTACAGGTGCTTTCAGTACAATGACTAGACTATTACAGAACTAAAAAATTCTTTACTCATCAAAAAGTGAATTCTGATAATCCAGAGATAAGAAGAAATAGACCTCTAGGCTTTCAGGAAGGTGAAGGTGGACAGAAGTCAGGTGCCCTGGGGTTGAAACTAATGGCTGCTGGCTTTGCTGACATCCCAATTCTTTCTCTTTACTTTCTTCAGTCCAAGGGCAAAATTCAAGATGAGACCTTCATCCACTGACCTGGGATCTTGAGAACAAAACTCTGCAAATGAGCCTTTAGATGTCATTTTCATCCTCCTCATATTTGTTACCTCTCTTCTCTTAACTGAAGCCATATCCATGACTAAGCTTGCAGTCCAGCTAATCAGGAAACCAAAGTTTACCGTGTAGGCCTGCCAGTTGTTCTGTATTTTTCCCACGCATGATCCTTGTTTATCTTTATATTAAAGAGTAACATTGCACATTGTATGTTGTGTGTCTTGGATTGCTCTTCCCCTGACCCAACCATGAGTTAGTGGGGCCAGGACCAAAAGGTCCCATCTCCCACATCATCCCTGGCAGTCTCTAGCATTTATAGCCGACCTATACAGTGCTTGAAAATTATAGAGTAAGGACTCCATTCCTGGACTACCCTAAAATCCAAGCTTTGCC
This sequence comes from Balaenoptera borealis, assembly GCF_965194805.1. Classification (NCBI taxonomy): domain Eukaryota; kingdom Metazoa; phylum Chordata; class Mammalia; order Artiodactyla; family Balaenopteridae; genus Balaenoptera; species Balaenoptera borealis. Next base: position 221,514 of record NW_028123647.1, read on the forward strand.
TCCTGATAACCTTCTCTCCACCACTTCAGTACTCACAAGTTGTGACCGTTCTGATGTTCACTTCTATAAACAAATATAACGTATTTAGCAAGTAAAGTACCATATTTACTCTAATAATTATGGTATTCTTAATCATTTAACAGGTCTAAAACTGTGCTAACATTTTTATTAGGTTCTTAGGTTCTGTAACTAACACTATTTTCCCCACAACTCCTATGTTGTTTTTTTAACTTACTTACTTTGAAATAATTATTGATTTACCAAAAGTTGCAAAAAAATGTGTAGAGAGGTCATGTATACCCATCACTCACCTTCTCCTAATAATAACACCTTGTATTACTTTAGTACAGTATCGAAACTAAGAAATGGACATTGGTACAGTCCACTGAGCTTACTACAATTTCGCCATTTTACATGCACTCATTTGTGTGTTAGAACACCTGTGAATAATACTTATATATATATAATTCCATGCACTTTTACCAGCTATGTAGGTGTTCTAACTATCACCACAAACAAGATCAAAAACTGTTTCATCACCACACGCTTCCCTCATGTTAGCCTTTATAGCCACACCCACCTTCTTCCTGATCCCACATCCCTAAACTCTGTCAGACACTATTATAATTTCCTAAATGTCATAGAAATAGAATCATATAGTATATTATCTTTAGGAATGGATTTCTTTCACTCAGCATAACTCTCCTGAGATCCATCCAAGTTGTAAAGTGGGTCTATAGTCTGTTCCTTTGTATTGCTGAATAGGATTCCATGGTGTGAATGTACCACAGTTTGTTTAGCCATTCCCCCGTTGAAAGACATCTGGGCTATTTCCACTTTTTAACTATTGTGAGTAAAACTGTGATGAACTTCATGTAAAGGTTTTTGTGTAAACATAAATTTTCATTTCTCTGGGTAAACGGCCCAGAGTGCAACTGCTGTATCATATGGTAATTGCATATTTCGTTCCGAAAACCCTGCCACATTGTTTTGCAGACGACCTGTACCATTTTGCATTCCCATTGGCAATGTATGAGTGACTCAGTTTATCCAGTGTTGTCTGCATTTGGTTTTGTCACTGTTTTTTTCAGCCATTCTGATAGGGGGGGGTAATATTTCATTGTGCTTTTAATTTGCATTTCCATGATGGCTAAAGATGTTGAATAGCTTTTCCTAAGCCTATTTGCCCTCTGTTCATGTCTTTCATCCATTTCATAATTGGATTAAGAGGCAAGAAGTTATCTCTATAGAGAGCTGCCCTGGCTCTGGCTAACAGGCAGAGTAAGAGAATATGAGGCCCCTCGAGACTCACTTTTCTTGACAGGGAGGGCAGAAGTGGGGCTGAAGCTATTAAATGTTCCTCAAATTAGGACGGAACTTGGATATGGAACAGGATTAAGAGGTGGGGGCATCTCTGGGTCCATCTGTGGAGATCTGGATACGGCAGAAAAAGAAGGGGGATGTGGGGCAGAGGAAAAACAGTGGAAGGAGGGAGATACAGGGGGATGCCTTCTAAATGATGCTAGATTCATCACTCTCAGCCTGCTCAATGGAGTGCAAAAAACTACTCTCCTAGACATGTGGTTTTCAACTCTGCATATCCATTAGGATCCCCTCTAATGCTCAGATTCAACCAACTGAATCAGAGCCTCTAGGGGTAAGCCCAGTCATCAGTATCTTTAAGGTTCACCTCAGTTGATTCTAATGAGCTGTCAAAATTGAAAACCTTATCTGACGGTGTATTAGTTTGCTATGGCTGCCATAACAAGATACCACAGGCTGAGTAGCTTAAACAACAGAAATTTATTTCTCACAGTTTTAAAGGTTGGAAGTCCAAGATCCAGGTGTCCACAGGTTTGGTTTCTTCTGAGGCCTCTCTCCTTGGCTTGCAAATGGCCTCCTTCTTACTCCTTCTTCACATGGCTGTCCCTCTGTGTATACACACCCTGGTATCTCTTTATGTGTCCTAAGCTCCTCTTATAAGGAAACCAATCATATTGGATTAGTGTCTACCCTAACGGCCTCATTTTAATTTAATCACCTCTTTAAAGGCCCTATCTTCAAACACAGTCACATTCTGAGGTACTGGGGGTTAAAGCTTCAACATATGAATTTGGGTAGGCCACAGTTCAGTCCACAACAGATGGTATGAGAAATACCTTGGTCTGAGAAATTCATCTCCCTTTTAGCTACCTTCCTGGAACTACTATACAACACTTCTGCCATCACCTCATTAGGTAGAAGTTGGTCATGTGACCATTGTTGGCTGCAAAGCAGGCTATAAATGTGGTCTTTTACTGGAAACATTACTGTACCAAATAAATTTGGGATTCTTTCATTAAGAAAGAAGGAGAATTGGTATAGAACATATGCTACACTTTCATACCCAAGGCAGCTAGAAGCACTACCTCAATTATCATGTCCTTTCTACCCAGTTTTCCAACCACAGTTTTCATGGGTTCAAACAAAACTGCTGCTTCAGGGACACCTGAGCTCACTCTCCCATCCTCCCAAATCCCATGTCCCAGACTATGCCTGAGTCCTCACAACTTAGCATGTTTAATCTACGTCATTCACTCACTCATTCATTCATTCAACAAATATTTATTGGTTACCAATGATATGTGAGGCACTGTGATAGGCACGGGAGATAAATCAGAGAACCTGACAGACAGGGTCATGGTTCTCATGGAGCTCACATTCTACAGGGGTTGATACACTCAAGGTTTAAGAGCCATTAAGAAAATAATATGGGAAAATGTGACAGAGAATGACTAGGGTGGGGAAGGCAAGGAAGGATGTTCTGAAGACGTAACTTAGATTTAATATTCAAATAACAACAAGTACACAGTCAGCAGTGGGAAGATATAGGAGCTGAGCCCTCGAGGCAGAGGGAAGAGCAAGACGAAGGGCCCTAAGATATGGGCAAGCTTGGCAGTTTTAGGGAACAGCTTGTATGCCAGTGTGTATTGGGAGGACAGTGTTAGAAAATGAGGTGAGAATGGTAGGAGGGGCCCAATAACAGAAGGTCCTGTGGGCCATGGTAAGGACTCTGGGTTTTGTTCTTATTATGATGGAGCCATTGGGTGCTTTCTGAAAGGAAGGGAAGTTATTATTATCATCTACTTTATTAAAGCTCATTCTAAATGTTCTTTGGAGGACAGACTGAAATAGAGCAACTGTAAGATCAAGAGACAAGATTAGGAGGCTACTACCCACATGACAGTGAGAGGTGACAGTCTCGTAGACCACAGCCGTAGCAATGGAAGGGGTGAGATGGGGTTTGAAATGAGATGTATCTCGGAAGTACTTAACTTGTTGATGAAGTTCACGTTAGTGGTAAGGGATAGAGAGGGATTAAGTGTGTCCCTTGGAATGTGGATTTTTGCAGCTGGGTTAGGGCGGTTTTCTTCGATGGGGAAGTGAATGGAGGACCAGTTTCGGTGCAATGCCAGGAAACTGACAGCTCTGTTTTGACCATGTCGTTTGTGGAGCCTATGAAAAATCTGGGTGGGGAGCATGTGGTTGGATGTATAAGTCTGGAGATCCTGAGAATATTCTTGGCTGTGGCAAAAAAAAAAAACCCAAAACAAAACAAAAAAACAAGCATGCAAGCAAAGAAATGAAAAACCCAACTGTACAGTTCAATCTGAAAATACAGGTTGATTCCACATATGAGCATGACACAGCTCTAGATTCTGGAAGGGATACAAAGACATATTAAAAACCAACTTCACTGAGCTATAATTTATGTTCAACATAAAGCATCCATCTTTTTTTTTTTTTTTTTTTTTTTTTTTGGCTGTGCTGCGCAGCTTACAGGATCTTAGTTCCCCAACCGGCGATCGAACCTGGGCCCCTTGCAGTGAGAGCGCCGCGTCCTAACCACTGGACTTAGCTATAAGGCTAAGGCGCTGGCCTGCCAGGGGCTACTAACTGTCAGAGAAGAAAGATATATGTCTGGAATATAACTATCATTCATCCACTTATTCATTCATTCATGCACCTAGTGCATGTCAAGATTAGTGCTAAAAAGGGAAGATAGAACCATGAAAAATTTCAGGCAATGTCTCTGTCTTCCTGAAGATTAGGAGTCGAAATAGAGAACTGCAGGTGGCTCTGGGTGCTAAATAGTAAGGGAGGTATTTGGTGAGATAATTGGGCCCCCAAAAGGTCTAACCCCAGTGCACAGAAGCAACTTTTCCCCTTCTGCATGTCTCATAGACAATGCTGTGGCATGACCTAGAATATAGAGCTGTGAGAATAGAATGAACTTGAACATTCTCTGCATAAATGGCTGAGGAAACAGCTTTCCAAACCTTCCACCCAGCAAACAGCCCTGATTATGTGCAGAAGTATATCTCAATTTCATTGAATTCTCACAGTTGGAGTTGTATGACTAATTATTTTATCTCTGTATCTAATTAAGAAGCTGAGGTTAAGAAGGGTCAAGTATCTCGGAAGAAAACAGCAGATCTATTGATGATAGGAAAGTGTTAGATTTTACGCTGTGAGCTATTAACTAGTGTGGAATACTCGTTCCCATCCTTTAGGTCCAGGCTGAGGTAGTAGCAATGCAAATTTCTCAGTCAAATGCCTGGGATTCATTGGTCATTAGAGAATTTTAGGAACTGGAGAAGCTATAGGAAAGTGAAAGCCTAACATACCATCCTCCTGCCTGCTCCGCATCATTGTTCCTGCCTCTGCTCTCTTGTTTTCTATGATAACGTCATCTTAACATTAGGTTTTGTTATTGACTGAACTGTGTTCTCCCAAAATTCATATACTGAAGCCCTAATTAGCAGTGCCTCAGAATGCGACTGGATTTGGAGATAGGGCCTTTAAAAGGTGATTAAGTTAAATTAAGGCTCTTAGGGGATACGTTAATCCCATCTGACTGGTGTGCTTATAAGAAGAGGAGTTTAGGACACACAGAGAGACAGCAGAAGTGTGTACACACAGAGGGACAACCACGTGAAAAAGCAGCAAGAAGATGGCCATCTTCAAGCCAAGGAGAGAGGCCTTAGAAGAAATCACCCCTGCTCACACCTTGATCTTGTACTTCCAGCCTCCAGAACTGTAAGAAACAAATTTCTGTTGTTAAGCCACTTAGTCTGTGGTATTTTTGTTGTGGCAGTCTGTACAGTCTAATACAGGCATTATGAACGTGTTTCAGTAGGTCATGAAGCAGGTAGAGTAGACTGTCAGAAAGGATGAAAATAAAGTGATGGTAAAAAATACCAATGATCAGTAAAACTGAAAGAAACGTGGTTAATTTGTATTACTATCAGGCAAAATAGGCATCAAGCAATTGCAACAAAGAAGGCCACTATCAAATCATAAAAGAAAATGTATTAAGAAGTTTAAAAATTCTGAACTTACACTCACCTGATAACATATCTTCAAAAACATATATAGCAGTAAGTAACGAAGTTACAAGTAACAGAAAGTAAAATCCACTTTTGTGTATACGATAAGGAAATACATTTGCTTATATAACTGAGAGCCCAGAGGTAGAGGAGACTTTAGGTTAGTTGATCCAGTGACTCAAAGATATAAAGACTCAGGCCCAATCTTGAACCAATGACTGTGGCTAGGGACATAGGATTATTGATTGAGATCTAGAGTAACTCTGGTCTCACCCTTGGAACTAGCAGTCAAATTCCCCCCAAACGTGACTGTATGAGGGAGGAAATGCACTCATGAAAATTTGAGACCAGTTAGGAAGAAGAATGTATATTGCATAGGTAAACAAAAATGTCACCTTCAGGCACCATTTGAAAGCACAATTACCAATATGAGCATAATACCCACAATACTCAAGCGCAAATGGTTTTCAACTACTATGTCTTTCCAGGTAACAGATACTTCTATTCAGGAAATACCTACATTGAATTAGTGAATGGGTAGTTACAAAGCACTAGAGCTCTCACCCCTGCAGTAAGTTTAGGAAGAACCGCAAAGGCATCCATGGTAGCGTACTTAAATCTCATTTTCTTTCTCAAATTTTTGGCAAAGCTTTTTCTTTACTATCGTACTTTGATATTATTGTGTCAGGATAGTTTCACTAGAACGGAATGGATTCTTTATAGCTACAATTTTATCAAGTATTACCATTCTGTAAACATACAACACAGAGTTCATAGAGATATGAAAGATGAGAAGCAAGAAAATTGTCAACATTTATGATCAGCAACAATTTTCTTTAAAGAGCACCATTAAATTTCTATATGGAATAGCTTTAAAAACTTCAAGCTTTTAGAAGAAATTCAGTCTCATAAAAATGTAATAAAATTAAAGAACATCTTCTGTTAATGTACATACTTGTAAATATGTAAAAAGGAGTATTCCTCGTGAACACTAGCCCAAGAACCACCGCAGCCCTGCCGCCTGGCATACCAGGACCCAGCACATACACCAACAGGCTGGCACCAGCTCTGGGACACACTGGGCCCCTCAACCAGCTGCTCCTGGATCTGGCCCCACTCACCAGTGGGATGACGCCAGCTTCGGGACACCCCAGACCGCATACCCAGCCATGTCAGGAACTGGCCCCACACACCAGCAAACCGACACTAGCTTCAGGACTCCAAGGCCCTGCAGCCAGAGACCCAGGAACCTGGCTCTGCCCACCAGCGAGCCAGCACTAGCTCCACGACTCCCTGGGCCACAGCCCCACCCACCAGCAGGCCAACACCAGTTCCAAGACACCTTGGACCCCTCAGCCAGCTGCCCTGGGATCCAGCCCCACTCAACAGTGGGCCATCACCAGCTTTTAGACACCCCCAAACCCTGGAGCCAGCCATGTGGAACTGGCCCTGCCCACCAGCAGGCTGACACTAGATACAGGACCTCTAGCCCCCCCCCACCACCCACTGCAGAGCCTAGCACCACCCACCAGTGGGCCAGCACTAATCCCGGGGCTTCCTGGGGCACTGCAGCCAGCAGCCTCATGACCCAGCCTCACTCACCAGTGGCCACCAGCCTCTGCACAAAGCAGGGCCTGGCAACCCACTGGACCAGGGGACAGCCACACCTACCCCACCACCCACAGTAGTGTGCCGGTCACAACAGAAGGACACACGCAGCCCTAACAGGGGGCACCCTTAGAGCATATAGCTCTGGTGACTAGAGGGCAGAGTTCGGCTGGGACACACAAGACATCTCCTACAAACAGCCACTTCTCTGCGGTTGGGAAATGGAGCCAACCTACCAGATACAGAGAAATAAAATAGCAAATTGGACAAAATGAGGCAACAAAGGAATCTAATCCAAACCAAGGAACACGATAAAACCCCAGAAGAAGAACAAAGTGAAGTGGAGATAGGCGATCTACCTGACAAAGAGTTCAGGGTAATGATCATAAAGATGTTCAAAGAACTCAGGAGAAGATTGGATGAACAGAGTGAGAAGTTTTTAACAAAGATTTAGAAAATATGAAGAAGAACCACACAGAGAAGAATACAGTAACTGAAATGAAAAATACACTACAAGGAATCAACAGTAAATGAAATGATGCAGAGGAATGGACGAGCAAGCTGGAAGACTGAGTAATAGAAATAACTGAAGCAGAATAGAAAAAAGAAAAAAGAGAAAAAGAAATAGGACAGTTTAGGAGACCCCTGGGACAACAGCAAGTGTACTAACATTTGCATTATAGGGTTCTTAGAAGGAGAAGAGAAAGAGAAAGAGAAAGGGGCAGAGAACATATTTGAAGACATGATAGCTGAAAACATCCTTAACCTGGCAAAGGAAAGAGATATCCAGGTTTAGTAAGCACAGAGAGTCCCAAACAGGGTCAAGCCAAAGGAGACCACACCAAGACACACTGCAGTTAAAATGGCAAAAATTAAAGATAAAGAGAGAATATTAAAAGCAGCAAGGGAAAAGCAACAAATAACATACAAGGGAACTCCCATAAGGCTATCAGAGCAACTGGAATGAATCCAACTGGATCACGGTGTATGATCCTTTTTAGTGTATCGTTGGACTCGGTTTGCTAATATGTGGTTGAGGATTTTTGCATCTATATTCTTCACAGATATTGGCCTGTAATTATCTTTTTTGGTAGTGTCTTTGTCTGGTGTTGGTATCAGGGTGATGGTGGCTTCATAGAATGAATTTGGGACTGTTCCCTCCTCTTCAATCTTTTGGAAGAGTTTGAGAAGTATAGGTATAAGTTCTACGTATGTTTGGTAGAATTCACTGGTGAAGCTGTCTGGTACTGGACTTTTGTCTGCAGGGAGGTTTTTTGGTTTTGTTTTAATTACAGATTCTATTTCACTTCTAGTGATTGGTCTGTTCAAATTATCTGTTTCTTCTTGACTCAAATTTGGCAGGCTGTATATTTCTAGAAACTTGTCCATTTCTTCTTGGTTGTCTAATCTGTTGGCATATAACTGTTCATAGTATTCTCTTATGTTTTTTGGTTTTTGTGGGGATTTTTTTGTATTTTTGTGGTATTGGTTGTTGCTTCTGTTTCATTTCTTTTTTTGTTTATTTGGGCCCTTTCTCTTTTTTTCTTGGTGAGCCTGGCTAGAAGTGTGTCGATTTTGTTTGTCTTTTCAAAAATCTAGCCCTTGGTTTTATTGATCTTTTCTATTTTTATCTCTATTTTATTTGTTTCCCTCTGATCTTTCCCAAAGAACTGACTTTGGGATTTTTTTGGTTCTTCTTTTTCTAATTCTTTCTCTCTTTTTGTTTTTTTGAGATTTTTTCTTGTTCCTTGAGGAAGGCCTGAATCGCTGTGTACTTCCCTCTGAGAACTGCTTTGGCTGCATCACACAGATTTTGGAAGGTTGTGTTTTCATTGTCATTTGTCTTGAGGTACTTCCTGATTTCTTCTTTGATTTCATCATTGACCCACTGGTTTATTGGGAGCATGTTGTTCAGTCTCCATGTATTCGTTCTTTACCCATTTTTCTTTCTGTGGTTGATTTCTAGTTTCATAACACTGTGGTAATAAAATATGCTTGAAGTCATTTCTACCCTCTTAAATGTGTTGAGGTTTGTTTTTTGACCTAGTACGTGGCCTCTCCTAGAGAACGTTCCTTGCACGCTTGAAAAGAATGTGTATTCTGTTTATTTGGGGGATGTAGTGTCCTGTAGATAGAAATTAAGTCCAAGTGGTCTATTGTGTCATTTAGGGCCTCTGTTGCCGTATTGATTTTCTGTCTGGAAGATGTGTCCATTGATGTCAGTGAGGTGTTAAAGTCTCCTAGTATTATAGTATTCCTGTTAATTTCTCCCTTTATGTCTGTAACTATTTGTTTTATATATTTAGGTGCTCCTATATTGGGTGTATATATGCTAACAAGTGTAATATCCTCTTCGTTATTGATCCCTTTATCATTATATAATGTCCTTGTTTGTCTTTATGGACTTTGTTTTGAGTCTGTTTTGTCTGATATGTGTATTGCTAACCCCGCTTTCTTGTTGTTTCCATTTGCATGAAATAGCTTTCCATCTCCTCACTTTCAATCTGTCTGTGTCTTGTGCCCTGAAGTGAGTCTCTTATAGGCAGCATATTGTAGGTTCTTGTTTTTGTTTTTGTTTTTTTATCCATTCAGCCACTCTGTCTTTTGATGGGAGCATTTAGTCCACTGATATTTAAAGTAATTATTGATAAGTATGTACTTACTGCCATTTTAAACCTTGTTTTCCAGTTGACTTTGTAGTTCTCTATATCTTTCACCTTTGCCATTTTAATTATGCTACGTCTTGGTGTCACTCTAATTGGGTTCTTCTTGTGTGGGACCCTGTGTGCTTCCTGTACCTGGATATCGGTTTTCTTCTTTAGGTTTGGGAAGTTTTCAGCCATAATTTCTTCAAATACATTTTCTATCCCCTTTTCTCTCTCCTCTTCTTCTGGTACCCCTATTATGCATATGACTGTGCACATTATGCATATGATTATGCATATTATGCATGCTTTATATTATCCTATAGATCTCATTTGTTTTCTTCATTTTTAAAAATTTGTCTTTCTGTCTGCTGTTCTGATTTGGTGATTTCCATTATTCTGTCTTCCAGATCACTTATTTATTCTTCTGCTTTGTTTAGTCTGCTATTTATTGCTTTTAGTTTGTTTTTCACCTGGGCAATTGAGTTGTCTAGTTTTGATTGATTTCTCTTTATAGTTTCTAGTTCCTTGTTGCAGTGATCTGCATTTCTATCAATAATCTTTCTTAATTTCTTTAGCCTTTTTCTTACCTCCTTTCTGAATCTGGGGTCTAGTAGACTGGTGAGGTCTCTTTCATTATTTGTTCCTTCAGGGGATTTCTCTTGTTCTTTCCATTGGGGATAGTTCCTCTGTTTTCCATTCTACTTAACTTTCTTTGTCTCTGAATTTAGGAGAAGCATGAATCTACTGTGTTCTTGAAGAGGATCCCTGTGTAGACGGTATGAGTCCAATATCTTTGGTGCAAGGGCTGGTTTTGGTGTGGGTGCTTGCCACGTATTTCCTTAAAGTGTGCTGGCCCTTGTTCCCTTGATAGGGGGTGTGTTTGAAGTTGTGTTGACCAGAGCCTGCACTGGTTGTTGGCTGGGGCCTCCTCTTTGCTCTATGGCTGTCACAGCCCTGTTGGGGCTGGGGTCTGCTTCCCAGCTGTTGGAGTAGAAGCCCTGAGGGTCAGGTTCAGTCAGGTTCCACTGCCCCTGAGCACATGCCCTGATGCAAAGGAGGTGACCACTGAAGCAAATGAGGTCCGTGTGGTCACCGCAAACCTATGTGCCTCCCGTGCAGGCATCCATGGTTGTGCTCAGAAGCAGCCCAAGGTTGCATCCCTTTCTCTGTTGTGTTCATTCCAGACTTAGTGCTGGGCTGTGGTGTGGAGTAGGCTGGTGCTGGGGGCCGGGGCCCTGTGGCTGCAGGAATTGAGGTGGTTGTGCTGCTGCCTGCAACCTGGGCTGCCTCTGTGGCAGACCTCTCCCAGGACCCGTCAGCTCCAGATCTGGCTCCAAGCTATGGTGTAGAGTGAGCGGGGCCAGTGTGCTCCCACCGTGAAATGAACGGCTGCATACTCCTGCCCAGAGCCCGTCCAACCGAGATGCAGTGCCCAGCTGCTGTGCCTTTCCGTGGCGCCATCTGGTGCACGTGCTGGCAAAGTCCACCATGGCCAGACCTGCCCCCACTGTGTGCACACTGACAATGGGCACTGTGGCAGGACCTGCCCCCACTATGTGCGGGCTGACAATGGGCTCCTTGGTTTGGCCCAGGCCATACCCCAGGCCCTCTGGGCTGTCTCCACACATCTAGATCGAGTCCTCTCCCTGGACCTGCCTACCTAAGATTCAATGCTCAGCTGCTGTGTGCATCTGTGGCCCCACCACCTTGTGTGTGCTTTGGATTGGGAAGTGCAGCAAGGCAGCAGCCGCCAGTGCCAGTCTCTCTCTGCCCTGATTGTTCGCAAGCCAGCATGCATGCACTCCTTGTGGGTAGAATTTAGGCTTTTCCAGCCCCTCCATCTATCCCGGCGGCTTTTCCAGCAGGCACGGGGGCTCCCTGGGGTAAGGGTCTGCCTATGTGTACCTTTCCTCCTTTACAGATCTCTCCCAGGGGTGCCAGGACCGTCCTCATGCCTTTGAAAATTTTTTCTGTCCTTCCTGGATATGTAGAGATATTCCTTGCAGCTTTGGTTGTGTAGGAGATCTTCTGCCAGTTTCCAGTTGGTTGTCTGCGAGAATTGCCTCACATGTAGGGGTATTTTTAATGTGTTTGTGGGGAGAGGTGAGCTCCACATACTCCTCCTCCACCATCTTGATCCCCCTCCCTATTTGAGAGACTTTGAATTGCATCAAAGTGTCCCATATAAAAACAGATACACTAGACTAAATTAGAATTTCAGAATCCAGTGATAGTCAACTATTGCAAGTGCCTGTCAGTTTTTAGAGAGCACAGGATATGCCGTGTTTGTCCAGATTTCGTGGGGAAAAAAAAGGTAGAGCATCATGTACATTTTAGATTATCATTGGACCCAAACAGGCTACATGAAGTAGATAATTCAAAAATCATCTGGTGATGTTACGGAAATGTAAAGTTCATTGATAGAACTTAGTCCTCAAAGCCTGCTTTTATTCTAAAGAAAACTGGCAAAGGTCACTCATTTACATCATATGGGAACATATCCACCAGCAGTAGATGGCAGTGTGATATCGTAACAAGAAAACAATGTGGCTGTTTATGTAAAAACCCGTCTCACACTACTCTCAAAGACTATATTTAGAATTATTTGGGGGGTGTGGCAAAAAAATAGTTACAATGAGTGGATAACAAGAGCCAAGCTAGGACCACTTCAATTCTCCCTGTCTAATAATTTTTAAAGCCTTGAACCACACTTATGTAATTTGTAAATGGTCTTCACGCGGATGGGACTTTCAAACTGTACCAGAGAATCATACCATCACAAATGACACAGTTTATGAGCAAAATCCCTGTAAGGAATCCCTGCCTTCTCGCCCCTTTCCATCCTTTGGCCTCAAAAGAAGTTTTCACTGTGGATGTAGTTTTCTGTTTCCGGGCTGTGGTAGTCCCCAAGAATGAGCTCAACCCCTAGAGCTGTTAAAATTTACACTGTGCTGGGGGAAGGGAGCACACTGAGTACTCTGACAGGGAGCACCATCTACAATTGTTTCTCTTCTTTCCCACTGCTTGACACTGACAGTAAAGTCACTTCTAGTTAATTAACGAGTTTCTTAAAGAACAAAGAAAAACATGTTTCGATTACCATTTCTATAAAGGTACAGCAATATCTGGTAAGTTCTCTTGGATAACGTTACCAGATTAAGTCAATTTTACTTTCTGAAAGTAAATTCACATAGGATCTCTACTTGAGTTGTACATATCTGTGTTTGAACCAAAAGCATTTGAGTATTTGTGTTTAATTTAGCAGCATCACAAATGTCTGTTATTCTCCTTTCCCACTTCTCTGTGTTAAACAATGCCTCTAGCACTGACCTCCAAAACAGTAATATAAAAGAAGTAAAAGTTGTTCCCAGTAAACCTTGCCAAACAACATTCAAGAAGAATAGCTTATCAGCCTGCCTCACCTAAATAGACACAGCACCTGACACATGCAGTGCCTAAACTGCCTAGCTCATATAAGCTGTGTTCATACAGGTGTTTATCCATAGCCTTAGCGTCCCTTCCCCAATGTATGTTAGAAGGAGCTGACGGGCACCCACCGGTGTAACTAAGTATATTTTTTTAATCCTAAAATAACTCCTGGAAATCATCGCAGGGAAAGAACAAATGATACGACCATTAGTTCTGACAGGAGAATATCTGACCCTTCCAAAGAAAGGTTATAATTAGAACTCCAGGGTTTGTCTTTTGGTGAAAGAAGGTGAACTCACAATCACCGTTAGTGGATTTGTCCATTACAGAAACTACAGTTGGGACAGACATCAGGTCTTGATGTCAGAGTCCATCCAGTGATTGTACACAGATGCTTCCTCAATCCATCTTGAGGTTTCATAATAGGCTCTATTGTAAACATGTGGCTCCATTTTCATACCCTGCATTTACATGTGTCCCATAAATAATTTTCCAAAATTATCTAAGTAACACCAATGTACCCAAAGAGAGTCACTCCAAAAAATCACTACTTCCTTCAGTAGGCTTAGAACTACAAACACAGTCTGTTATCCTTACCAGTATATTCAAATTTAACCATGGTGCAAAATTTGGTCTGTTGTATTTTCTTCAGGTCATTTATGTAGCCATGCCACGTTGCAGGGTGCCAGCAAAATAATCCCACTGCTTGTAGAGCATTAAGTTTGCCTAAGCCAGCAAACGAGCAAGATCACATCAGATCTATGTTGGATATACAGACAGATCTTCAGTTTTCCACACAAATCAGCAAAAGAGGCGTTTGTAAAACTGCAATTAAAAAAAACACAAACCAAAACTATATTGTATATTCTCCTTTCCCTTTCTCTGTCCTTTCTGGAAAGATGCAAACAAAATATAAGTGCAGTAATACCTAATTCCGATTCTGCTCATTTTTAACTTCTGGAATTCCGTTAAGAGCCATAAAGTCTGCAATATTTCTCTTTAGAGAAAAAGAGCCATAAAGTCTGCAACATTTCTCTTTAGAGAAAAAGAGCCATAAAGTCTGCAATATTTCTCTTTAGAGTGTTTAAAAATAAAACAAGGAAACGTTTTCAACTAACGTCTAGCATTTTATACCACCTTTTATATACACAAATACTTCACTTATTAAGGATAAGTTTATATTTATACCTTAAAATGAATCCGAGGGCCTTAACTGGCTTCAGCTTGGATTAGTTCTAATTACTGGTAGTACTGGAAATTATTTAAATGGCACTTTAAAGAGGTCCTCTATGATCTCCACTTTTCAGTAACTGCAGATGGCTTTCCAGTTAGTCTGAATAAGGAAGACTGAATTATTCTTAATTTTCTTTGGAGAATCCTGTGGGTGATCAAAACACAAAGTCTGGAGCCAGGGTGCCTGGGAGTAAACCCTGGTTTGGCACCTACAGGTTCAGTTACCTCTTAGGCAAGTGACTTAACACATCTGTGCCTCCACTTTCTCATCTGTGAAAACTGGAATAATAATCATAGTACCTAGTTTATAGAATTGCCACTATTAAAGGAGTTGACGTTTTAAAGTGCCTGACACATAGTAATCATTATATACATTTTTTTTCCAAATTAAGAGCTAAAATTCACTTATTGAGTTTGCTTTCATTTCTCTTAGACTTGCATGGAATTACGGCAACAAAGCTTACCTGTACCCACTGCTTAGGTTTTTGAAGTGGTCCTTAAAATATGGCAATGCTTATGGATTTAGGGAGGACCTAGTCCATTGCTATGTGTTAATTTATGTGTTAAATTTCACGTGTTACTAGGGAACAAATCAGCACATGAAAGAAGCACATTAGCACATTAAAAAGAGGTTGGGGCAGGTGAAGCCAGCTTGTGTTCTGCGGAAGATCATCCGGAGGCACCACCATCAACGGGAAGCCCAGGAATGTGGGCAATCTCAGCTCTCCAGGTCTCGTGAAGAGAACGGCCTCCTGAAACAGGCAGCCGGGAGAACCCTACTGTCACTATCCTACACTCAGGAGGCTGACCCAGCTTTTGAGCACCGTGGGCTCCTAAGGCTATGGTCACGTGGATGCGGCCATCAAGTGGCAGGCCCAGACGGTTATGTGGCAGGCCCAGACCGACTGGTCATGCCAGCACCATGAGCCCTTAAACCCTGAGCTCATGTAGTCTCTCTGGACCTATTGCCACTATGATCATGTGGTAGATCCAGCTTTTCAAGTCGCTAGAGCATGGCAGACTCCTAAACCCTGCCCATCATGTGGATTCATCCTGTCATGTGGCCCTCACTAGCTAGTGGCATGTGGAAGCCTCAGCCCTCCAAGTCACAAAGGTGACCCGCTTCTGAGAGTCGTCTGGATGCTATGGTCGGTCACATATCCCCCTTGGTCACATATCAGGCTCAGCCATCTCTATCTCGTGAAGATTGCTGGCTACCAGAATCTTCAGATGCCTGAGTCAACAGGGATGTGGCCGCTTCCATCACATGGCAGGCAAAGCGCCTGCAGTCATGTGAACACCGCACCGCACCTAGCTTTCGGCTGTTGGTCGTGTATATTCTACGGTCACGGGACATGCTGTGGTGTCTTGAGGCTCAGTTCTCTCGGTCACAGTTCAGGATTGAGGGCTCCTGAACCCCGAGGTCACCTGCATCCTTCTACTCTGTGGCCTCCCCCAGCCAAGCCCCTGCAAGTCAGGTGGGGCCCCACGGCGGCGCGCGTTACGTTACGTTACGTACGTCCCGCAGTCATGTGACGCCATAAGGTCGCGACCGAGGGGGGCGCCCTTTCCGCGTGTGGAGAGCCTGCCCAACGGTGGGCAGCTCGGCTTGGCCTTCTGAGGAGTCAGACCGAGAGGTGAAGACCTTTAGAATTAAGGTACTTGTCCTGGCTGAGGGGGAGCTTTGATGAGGCTCTGGCTCCGATCCCAACCTTTCCCCCGACTTTCATAATCTGCCACGGTAGGCGGTAGGCGGTAGGCGGTAGTCGGGTAGGAGGGGCGCCCGCCTGTCCTGGAGGTTTACTCAGAATTGGCGGGACAGCGGGCGGCAGGCGGTCATGGGCTGCTCTCGGCAGCTAGGCTCGGGAAACTGGGTGGACCCCTCCCTTCCCCCTTCCTTCCCAACCCCCACATTAGAGCCCTACTCTTGCTAATCTCTCCTCCGTATTCCTATTCACTGCCTGCCATGTGATGGCATCCTCTGCCCTCCTCTGACCACGTTTGTTATTAAGAACACCAGAGAACTCCTAGATGCCAGTTCGTATCGATGATTTCAAATCTGATCGGAATTTCTGTCTCTTAATTTGTTCTGTGGAGAGAGGCAAGGAGAGAGACTTTTTTTAATTTGATATTTTTTCAGTAAAAGTGTGAAAGCAGCCAGCACGTTAAGGTTCAGAATTTGTTTTGTGTATTTGCTTTGCTGATCAGTAGTTTTTCAAAGTGTGTGTGGGGTGGGATGCCATAATCTTTTTCTCCTTGGACTCTCTAAACGGCTTAAATTAGTCCAGCCAGACACCACTGGCTTCTGACTTTCCTCCTGATTTTCTAACCATTCCTTGTTACATTCCTTGAAAGCTCTCCCCTTTCCTTCATGTGGGAAAAAACCAGTGAATTTATTTAAGAAAACCATGTTAAGTAAAATTATAGATGATACATTTCATAAAAATCACGTAGATGGTACTTAATGAGTAAAATGCAGCAAGAAAAAGATGGTGTTTACATTTGTGAGGGATTTAAATATTGTTTGAGAGATGGTTAAAGGGGTGGTATATATATTTTTTATTATATAATAGCCATTTCTTTCCTCTCATTTCAGCACTTTCAGGTTTGTTCTACAGGACACTATGTCTGAGAGACAGCAACAACAAAAATGGTTTTATCCATTGAAGAAATACGGGACATACAAAAATGAAGGTAAAAAGGATTTCTATATTGTCATATTTTTAAGACAATATGCCACTTGAATCTCAAAGAGAAGGGTAGTGTCTTAGCTTGTTCAGGCTGCTGTAGTAGAGCACCATGGACCGGGTGGCTTATAAATTACAAAAATTTATTTTTCACGGTTCTGGAGTCTGTGAAGTCCAAAATCAAGGCACCAGCAGGTTCAGTGTCTGGTGAGAGCCTGCCTCCTGGTTCATAAAGGGCTGTCTTCACGCTGTGTCCTCACATGGCAGAAAGGGCAAGGGAGCTCTCTAGGTGCTCTTTTATAAAGGCACTAATCCCATTCATGACGGCACCTCCCTCATGACCTAATCACCTACCAAAGACTCTACCTGCAAATACTGTCACCTTGGAGACTAGGTTGGTACATAAACATTCAGTCTGTAGTAGGTAGTTTCGTCAAGCTATATGGGAATGGAACATTTTTCCACAGACCACTGGAAGTACTAGTGTTCCTCAGAAAACATTTTGGGAAAGCCTGTTCAAACTAAATCTCTTCTACCGCATTAATACCTTGTACCTTTGTTTACTAAGAACAATGTATGCTTACTAATAATTATAATCTGTTCTTCTCATTAAGAAACTACTTATTGCTAACTCATTTTATCTTATGTCATTAGTCATTCTCTCTTTTGCTTAATCTTTCCACTTTTTCATTCTTTACATATAACCTCAATTTATGTTTCTGATATCATGATGGCAAGAAATAAATGCATAAGTGCTAGTCATTAGGAAGCCTTCAAAATAAAATAAAATGCCCCACTCTTGAAAAGACGATACAACTTACCCGTAAGGATGAGTGGATGAAATAGCTCTCATTTTATACCAATTTTCCACACTTTTTCAAAACTAGTTTGTTATTATTATTTAATAATTATAGCTGCCATTTTTTGAGTTCCTGTTATATGTCAAGCACTGTGGCAACCTTGTCATACCAGCTTTGTCATTTAATCCGCAGACAAATCCTGAGAGGATGTTATTTTAATTTACAGATAAGATACAAGAATCAAGATAGGCTAGATTATGCTGTGGTAATAGACAGTCCCCGTATCTCAGGGGCTTGTTCCTCACTTCGACTACATGTCCATGGCAGGTGCATGCCCCTCACGGGATGGTGGACTATGGGGGTCTGAGCCATTCTTGCTGGAATGACTTGGAGACCCAAACTGACAGAGCAGCCATCATCTAGAGAGTTGTCAGTCCCTGTGCCTGAGGAGAAGAGGACCCTGCAAGGTCTCAAACCAACAACCATATGTTCTGGCCCAGAAATAGCACATGTCGCTCACAACCCATTAGCCAGAACCAGTCACATACACAGCCCTGCCCAAACAAAGGAGGTCAAGAAGTACAGCTCTTCCAGGTCCCGGGAACAGGGACAAATGGAAACCCATGGCAAACAGCACTACCGCATGATGAAATTGAGGCTCAGAGAGGTAAAATACTCGCCTAAAATCACATACGCAGTAAGTGACAGAGCACATTCTGGATATATGATTTCAAAGTCCGTGCTCTTTCTGTTCCTACTCCTTTCTATATTGTATGCTGTCCTCTTCAATGAAGTTCATATGTACTTATCATAGCAGTTCCTTTGCTTCAATGCTGCAGTTCCATCTCCCTTAATCATCTGATATTCCAACAATGGATTTAATTAAACCCCCCACATTGGTAAGCCACAGGTCTTTTCCAAGTAATTAAATGTACTGGATATTTGGATATCCGTGCTATTCGAGGATAGCAATTATAAAAGAAAACATGACGGTAGATGAAAAGACTGTGGATTTGTCACATACTTGATACAAATCATCTCATGCATTTCCATATTGGCAAGAAAAAAATAATAAAAGTAAGAGCCAAAGTTAATGAAATCGATAACAGATATGGAAGAGTTGAGTAAAAATGCTAGATGTTAGTGCTTTCAAAATATAAAAAAATAAGGAAAGCTTTGGCAGTATGGGTCAAGAAAATTAGAAGGCACAGATAAGCCGCTTTCGAAGAAGGTGTCTTGCTTGTACTGACAGTAAAGATTTAAAAGATAATATTATGAAAAAGATATGCTGATAATTTGAAAATTAATACTAAATGGGTAAATTCTAGAAAAAAGAAATTTATATTGGGGAAACAGAAAATATTAATATTAAGCTTATTCTTGACAAAGCATGCATGAGAAGGCAAAATTACTGGTGAATCTTAATTAGTTATAAAAATGCCAAAAATAGAAATAAGATAATGGCAAACTTAATCCAGCAATGGCTAAAACAGATAATACAGCAGGGCAAAGTTGTGCTTATACCAAACTTGCAATGTTGGTTTAACATTAGGAGATTCATAATGTAGTTCAACACATTAATAGGTAAAGGAGCAAGAAAAGGATGATTATCACAGAGATTCCAGAAAAAAAATGCATGCAATAAAATTCAACAACCAATCAAGATTAAACAACCACAAAAATAACTCTTAGCTAACTGGGAATAGAAAGATATTTCTTTAAAATGATAATGTGTACTTTACAAAAACTACAACAAACACCGTACGTAATAGTGAGACATTAAAAGCATTCCATTCAAACTCAGAAGAGGCAAAGATGATTCATATAATCACTTCTGTTCAACATCTTAACTGAGTCTCCTAGGCATTGCAGTAAGCCAAAATACATACATACATTAATTAATACATGTGTAAAAGTGAAAGGGAACAAAACTGTGAGTATAATTGTCTTCATATAAAACTCAAGAGGATCTATGGAAAATTATAATAATAGTGATTAACCAGTTTATTGGATGCAAGACTAATATACACAAGATAATTGCACGAAATAGAAAATAATATTTTCATTGTGAGTATACCATTTACGAGAGCAAACAAATTGGTCCTGTGGAATATACCTCAAGTTGGCTCAGCTGGCAAATATTCCAACACTCATAAACACTCTTACATGTTTTCCTGTACTGTAGAGACCCGGAAAGCTAAAAACAAGAATGGAGACCTACGTTCGTATCTGTGTGTGTGTGTGTGTGTGTGTGTGTGTGTGTGTGTCTGTGTGTGTGTGTGTGTGTGTGTGTATGTTTCCTAGACCCCCTTTTGTCTAGGGTCCCAAAGAAGATCTCTATGTATCAAGCCTATGCACCACAGTGAAACTTGGAGGTGGAACTGAGTAATGTGGGAGCCACAGGCAGGATCAGCTTTGTATGATGGGAGAGGTCTCTGGCTTTTACGGGCAGCCACAGCAGAGTGCCTAGAATTCAGTCTCTGTCATACATGTTGGTTAGCTCATAGGCAGCAGGGGTGTTTCAGCTATACCAGTCCCATGGTGTGAGGGGGCTTCCCCTGGCTGTGCGGCATCCAAGCCCACTTTTCTGGCCCTCACAGAATTTTTGTAAGCTGTGTGATGTGTTTTATTAAAGATGTCTTATTTTTATAAAATAGCTAGAATGAATATCTGGCATAAGGAAGTGGGAACTTTGATTAATAGAGTACTTGACACCAAAATTGGTTGCAAGCAAAGGGCCCTGAAGGAAGTGGGGGTCGGGGATAGGTCATCCAGTCTAGGTGGATCTGAAGATAGTAAGGACCCAGTTGGTAATAGAGGATGAATCATTAGTGTTCCATGGCACACAATGGTGAAAGAGTTGCAGTTGCGTTACTGGACAGAACTTGGGTCCAGTCACCTGCTGCACAGCAAAACCAATCTACTGACACTGGGTTGTTGGTGAAGGAAAGTACAGTGTTTATTTTCTGGGTGCCAAGCAAGGAGAACTGGCTGCTTGTGTTCAGAAGACTCTAACTCCCTGCTGACTTTCAGGGAAGGGTTTTAAAGGCAACATCTGGGGTGAGGGCTGCAGGGTGCATGACTTTCCTCTGATTGGTTGGTGGTGAAGAAACAGGGTGCTGTTTCAGGGATCTTAATCATCAGCATTCTGGTTCTAACCAGTCTGGGGTCTGTGTGCTTGTGGTCAGCATGGAGTCACCGTCCTCCACCTGGGCAGGGGATCTTAGTTTCTGCATAGCAGCTCAAAGATATGTATCAAGTTGTTATCTCTTGCAGAGAAACTAGGACTCTGCTTTATCACTGCACTATTGTTTCTTGACTGCCTTTCTTTCTTTTTTTTTTTTTTTAACATCTTTATTGGAGTATAATTGCTTTACAATGGTGTGTTAGTTTCTGCTTTCTAACAAAGTGAATCTGTTATACATATACATATGTCCCCATATCTCTTCCCTCTTGCGTCTCCCTCCCTCCCACCCTCCCTATCCCACCCCTTCCCTCCCTCCCACCCTCCCTATCCCACCTCTCTTGGTGGTCACCAGGCACCGAGCTGATCTCCCTGTGCTATTCAGCTGCTTCCCACTAGCTCTCTGTTTTATGTTTGGTAGTGTATATATGTCCGTGCCACTCTCTCACTTCGTCCCAGCTTACCCTTCCCCCTCCCCGTATCCTCATGTCCATTCTCTAGTAGGTCTGTGTCTTTATTCCCGTCTTGTCCCTAGGTTCTTCATGACCATTTCTTTTTAGATTCCCTATATATGTGTTAGCATACGGTATTTGTTTTTCTCTTTCTGACTTAACTTCACTCTGTATGACAGACTCTATGTCCATCCACCTGTCCACAAATAACTCAATTTCGTTTCTTTGACTGCTTTTCCTTTATTTCTGCATTTCCTCACTTCCCTAATTAGTAACTGCTTGAGTCTGTTCTTTGGAACTCAGGGAAGGCCTAGGAGGCCAAAGCCTTTTTCTACAGACAAGAAACAGGGAACACAGTGGGGCTTTTGTACCCAGGAGGGCCCTGAAGGGTTCTGTTCAGTGTCAGTCCCCCCTTTTCTTTGATACTCCTCAATCCTGAGGGGATCATGAGTGGGACAAGAGAGGGAATAAAGTTTTGGACAGAGAAGTTAATCATCAACCTGGCAAGGGAACTCAGTTTTAGGGGGACTCGGTTTCAAGAGTTACCACCTGTGGTCACTTGAATTGAAATGCCTTTGAAGTCAATGTGTTGGTGGACCAGGCAGCTGCTGTTTGGGACCCAGAGGACACTCCTTTCCCCCACAGCATTGAGAAACACATTAGTGTGGAGGGCATCTTCATCTGTGAAGTGTTCTGAAGTGGCTGACTTGTGTAGGCCACAGATGAGATGGGAGATTCTGCCATTGACATGGTCACCCTCATTTGAGTGGAGATGTTGGGGTTCTGGTGTTGCAGGCCCAGTAGGAGCACTTAATCTCCTGCCTCAAGGTGAGTGCTGTTTACCTAATAAACAGCAAGGATGGAAGGGTAGTCACATTGGTTTGACCTGTAGCAACCTCTGAAGGTGGCTAATTGATCAACAGATCCCTTGGATCTTGAAATATCTGACATACTCCAAAGTTGCATTTGATCAGTGTAAAAATAAATAAAATATAAATAAATATTTGTAATAACATATAAGAACATAAAAATAAAGAAATCAAGCTCTAGGTCTGGTGACTTGACCTATCTTGATGGCAAATGGTAGTCCCTTACTCAATTCCCACACTTGAGCCAGAACACCATGAATGAGTGGACTACTGAGGAAGGACCCTATGGTGAAGTCGCAAGTTACTGCAGTAAATCTTCTTCCCAGGCTTAGCCAAAGGGACCGTCAGCCATTTACCACAGTTACTGTGCATTTGCTTTAAGGACACTTGCTCTAAGCCAGAGCTCAGCAAACTCCCTGGAAAGGGCCAGGTGACAAATATTTGAGGCTTTGTGGGCCAGTTTGTCTCTTTCGTAACTACTCAGCTCTGCTGTTGTAGAGCGGAAGGCTCCAGAGACAAGTATGGCTGTGTTCCAATAAAACTTTGCATGTGGACATTGGCGTGTGGATTTCAAATAATTTTCACGTGTCAAGAAATATTATTTTTGTAACCATTTAAATATGTAACAACCATTCTTAGCTTGCAGGCCCTAGAAAAACAGGCCACAGGCCAGGTTTGGCCCATGGGCTGTAGTCTGCCAATCTCTAATTTAAGCTAATGGAATCACTAGGTCCCTAAAACAGCAGAGTGGAAAGCCAGCAAAATGAGGTGGCATCCATTCCTAGGGTCTCTGGCAAGCGTAAACCAAAAGCTGATACTTTAATACAGTAGCTTTCAACTGTGGTAGCACACTGCAGTCACGTGGAGAATTTAGAAAATGTGGGTGCCTGGGTCTCAACCCAATTCTGCTTTAATTATTGTGGATATAGCTTGGAGCTGGTGGCATTCTCAAACTCCCCAAGGGGCTCTACTGTGTAAACGAGGTGGAGAACTACAACCCATGCTGTGGGATATTGCTCAGCAATAAAAATGGCAGGAACATAAACGGATTTCAAAAACATGATGCTGACTTTAAAAAGCCAGACACAAAGGTGTGCAGTATGTATGATTCCGTTTACAAGAAATTCTGCAGCAGGCAAAACGAATATATAGGGACTGTGAGCAGATCAAGGTTTATATGGAGCTGGGAGATGGAATGATTAACTGGGAACCATTTGGAGTGTGGTATATGCTTTATATCTTGATTGAGGTGGTGGTTAGCTCTAATCCCTGATTTTTACATGTAAGTAATTTGAGATCAGGAGAAGTCGGGTGAATTGTCCAAAGTGATGTAGCTTAATAATCAGAGAGAAGACAGGTGGATCTGATTATCAGTAATTGTTTCTATTACGCTAGGTAATGAGTCAGTAGCAATAGTGCTTCCCCCCAAGCCCGTGGCAAAACCCTGACCCAGCCTTTTATACAAGTAGAGCAGGGACATGAAAGTACACCTCTTGTGCATTCCAAACACCTACTCATAAGCACAGTTGACATTCTCACGTGTTCTTTATGTTGACTTCTTTACGTTTGTATTTACATATCCAAACAAAAACTTTTCTTAATATTTCCTTTTGAGTAATCACACTCTAATGTACAGGTTTAAAAATTATGGTAAAAATGCGTAACATAAAATTTACCATCATAACCATTTTTAAGTGTACAGTTCAGTACTGTTAAGTTGATTCACATTGTTGTGAAACCAACCTTCAGAACTTTTTCGTCTTTCAATTCTGAAACTCTACACATTAAACAGCAATTCCCCTTTGTCCCTTCCCCCCAGTCCCTGGTAACCCCATTCTACTGTCTGCTTCTATGAATCTGACTACTTTAGATACCTTTTCTTTTTAAACCCATGGACTCTGTTTACTATAGTTTTCCCAACTTTTAAAAAAAAATTATTTATTTATTTATTATTTTGGCTGTGCCGGCTGTTTGTTGCAGCATGCGGGATCTCTAGTTTCGGCATGCAGACTTCTTAGTTGCAGCATGTGGACTCAGTTGTGGCATGCAGGCTTCTTAGCTGTGGCATGCGGACTCTCAGTTGCAGCATGCTTGCAGGATCTAGTTCCGCGACCAGGGATTGAACATGGGCGCCCTGCAATGGGAGCATGGAGTCTTACCCACGGGAACACCAGGGAAGTCCCTAGAAAGCTTATGCAAGTGGAATCATACAGTATTTGTCTTCTCGTGACTGGCTTATTTCATTTAGCGTAATGTTCTCAAGGTTCATCCATGCTGTAGCATATGACAGAATTTCCTTCCTTTAAAAGGCTGAATAATATTCCACTGTATATATATATATACATACCACAATTTGTTCATCCATTTATCCATTGATGGGCATTTTAATTGTTTCTACTTCTTGGCTGTTGTGAATAGTGCTGCTATGAACATAGATGAGCAAGTACCTCCTCAAGATTCTACTTTCAGTTCTTTTGGATATATACCCAGAAGTGGGATTGTTGGGTCATATGGGAGTTGTATTTTTCATTTTTTTTGGAATCTCCATACACACGCATAAAGAATGAATGGGTCAAAGAAGAAGTCACAAAGGAAATTAGAAACTGCTTTGAGACAAATTAAAATGAAAGTCCATCATACCAAAACTTATGGGATGCAGCAAAGGTGTGCTAAGAAGGAAGTTTATAGCTTTAAATGTGTACATTGAAAAGACAAAAGATCTCAAATCAACAACGTAACTTTACACCTCAAGAAATTAGAAACAGAAGAATAAACTAAAGCCAAAACTAGCAGAAGGAAGGAGATATATAAGAGCAGAGATAAATGAAATAGAGAAGAAATACAACAACAATAGAAGAAAAGTAAATGAAACTAAGAGTTGGCTTTTTGTTAAAGCTACACAAAATTGACAAACCCTTAGTTAGACTCACTAAGAAAAAAAAAATAGAAGACACTCAAATAATTAAAATCAGAAATGAAAGAGGGACATTACAACTGATACTACAGAAATTAAAAGGATTATTAGCGAATACTGTGAATAATTGTATGCCAATAAATTGGAAAACCTAGAAGAAATGGATAAAGTCCCCCAAACAGACAATCTAGCAAGACTGAATCGTAAAGAAATACATAATATGAACAGATCGATTAATGAGGAAGGAGATTTAATCAGTTCTCAAATATCTCCCAGCAAAGTAAATCCCAGGACCACATGGCTTCACTGGATTATTCTATCAAGTACTTGACAAGGCAATGTCTGAGATTGCTTGTGTCTGAATCACCTTGATGAGGGAGGTCTCTAGCCCTGTTTAGGCACCCGACATAGTTGGTCAGCCAGGGGACTGCGGTAGCTGTTAGCTGGCCCCCTTCTACGCTTTCCCCTTGGCAACGTTATTTCTGAAGGAATGTGGGTTCTTGCAAATGACTCTGACTCTTCCTATACACCATACATAGACCACATGCCCTTACTGCTCCCTTTAAAATGTCAATTTTTCCCTTTCATTGCTGGATTTTCCTGAAAACGAGTTGGTTGCCTGGCATTCTCCAAAGGTCACCAATAAGGTTCCTCTTTGTTGTTGCTATTGTTGATGAGTATCATTATGAACTCCTGGCTTTTGAACACGTTGGTGGGCTTCAAACCATTGTTATGTGGTGTTGAGCAGAGGAGTGAAATGATTTGACTTGCGCTCTGCTGCTGGGTTGAAAGCAGACAGGTAAGGGAGCCAGGATGAAAGCAGAGGGGCCAGCTGGAAAGCAGTACAGTCCAGGAGATAGATGTTGGTATCTTGGCCAGGGTGGTGGTAATGGAGGTGGTGAGAAGTGGCTGGCTTCTGGACATACTTTGAGAGAGGGGCCGAGAGAATTTCCTGACCAGTTGGATGTGGAGTGTGGGAGAAAGAGAGCACGCCAGGCCCCCTCCGAGGTTTGGGGGCCGAGCAAGTGGCATTTGTGGGTCCAATGCCCTATCTGTGTTTACTTTCACTTCCAGTGCCACACAGGGAAAGTCCCAAGGTTGTGAGTAGTAGGACTGCCCTGACAGCGGGCCACACAGGGAAAGCAACGGCTCCTCAGAGGAGTTCATCTGAGGCCTGGTCGTAATCACTCCATCGTGGAGTGATCAGCCCTGGACGGATCTTTACTCGTAAGCGTGCCCTGAGACAACATGGAATAGTTAATGTACAAAAGGCACAGCCCACAAACCTGGAGAGCCTTAAGTATTACAACCCAAAGGAAGCTGGTTTCTAACAGTGTAATTACCATAATCCTCCCTCCCCACAAGCCACTGGTATGATTATCTGCTGGTTCCCTGTTTCAGTGGAATGTGTTAAAAATAAAATACCCTTAGTGAATCCACCTATGGGGAAGAGAATTGACACGATCTTATTTCTGCAGGTGCCGAAAAACTTCCAAATCTTTTCCCATGGTGAATTAGATATGTTGGAGGGGAGAATTTGTGGGCGGAGGGGTGAACAACAACACAACTCCTAGGAGTGAATAAAAGGTGAGGTATAACCAGGACACTTTCTAAGCGTGCCTGTGGCTTCAGTATCCAATACAGTAGATGTCAGAGCAAAGAAAATGAACAAGAGCCAAAGAGAGGCCTTACAGAATGATGAAAGGATCAGGACACCAGGGAGACATAAAGATCCTAAATGTGTATGAACACAAACAACAGAGCCTCAAAGTACATGAATCAAAACCTGGTGGAGCTGAAAGGAGAAAGAGCCAGATCTATAATTATAGTGGGGGCCTTCCACACCCACCTCCCTCTTAGCAAGTGACAGAATTACCAGAGAGAAAATCAGCAAGGATATAGGAGACCTGAATAACACAGGAAACTAACGAGATCTTCATGACATAAATAGAACAGTCCGCCCACCAACAGCAGAGTACAGGTTTTTCCCCGAGGGTCTCTGTAACATTCACCAAGTTAGACCATCTCCTCGACCATCAGACAAGCCTCAGTAAATTCAAAAAGAACTGAGGGACTTCCCTGGTGGTGCAGTGGTTAAGAATCCGCCTGTCAGTGCAGGGGACACAGGTTCGAGCCCTGGTCAGGAAGATCCCACATGCCGCGGAGCAGCTAAGCCCGTGTGCCTCAACTACTGAGCCTGCGCACTAGAGCCCTCGAGCCACAACTACTGAGCCCGCGTGCCACAACTACTGAAGCCCACGTGCCTAGAGCCCAAACTCCACAACAAGAGAAGCCGCCGCGACGAGAAGCCCGTGCACCACAGCGAAGAGTAGCCCCCTCTAGCCGCAAGTAGAGAAAGCCCGTGTGCAGCAACGAAGACGCAACGCAGACATAAATAAAGAAATTAAATTATTAAAAAAAAAAAAAAGAAGAATTGAAATGTCCCAGAGTGTGTTCCCTGGCCACGATGGAATCAAATTAGAAACCAGTAATAGAAAGCAAAAAGAAGAATCCCTAAACACTTGGAAATGGTGGCTGACACATCATTCCAGGTTATCATTCACACCCTTGTTATAGAAGAGCTGAAGTGAGGAAGAGTTGCCTGCTGAGCTGAAAGGCATTTCAGGCTGGCCCAAAAGAGTGCTCACCCTGGCTCTTTCAAACAGAGTATTGTTCAGGGCAAGGCTGGAGGGAGGGAGACAGTTCAGGAGGCTGTGACATCAGTGCCACCTGACATTAAAGCTCCTAGTGCACCGGCAAAGGAAGTCCAGCTAGCTTGCTGGTTGTTAGTGGAATCGGTGTGGTGGCTGATTGGATTTGGGAAGCACGAGAGAGGTATTGGTGTGGTTGTTGGAAGGTCCTGAGAGAAGGCAAGATTCGGGTGCCTTCCTGGTACATATATGACTGGTGTCCAGTCTAACCCATGGACGCATACACCTCGGTTCCTTATCAGTCCTGCTCCACTGTGTTAAAAGTTTCAACGCAGTTGTCCTCTCCTCCCTCCTCCTTCTCCTCCCTCTTTCTCCTCCTTGTCCTCCTCTTCCTCATCCTGCTCCTCCTCGATTCTTCCCCTGATAGTGCCATCTGTCGGATAAGGCTGTCCTCTCTGCACAGGCAGAAGAGTGTCCTTTCTGAGGTTTGTGGGATTGGTCCCTTAGGCCAGGTTGGCACTGTGCCTGCCCTACCATCCTGTTAGCCTAAGACATGGTATGTGGTAAGTGCACCACAGATGTGTCTTCAAACCTGTATTTTTGTTCCTCTTTTCAGAATACAGTGATGGTGGTAGACCACCTCAAGGAAGAAAGAAAGGTTGTAGTTCTTTCCCAGGTAATTCTGGCAAGAGGAGCCCTCATTATGAACACGGTGGGGGTGAGCCTCAGCCCTCACACCTGCAGGAGGATGATGGAAACGTGGTGAAGAGGGATGTCCAGGAGGACCCCGAAGTAAGACAGTAAGTGACCAGGCAGCAGGGTTTGTACACAGCAGCCCCTGGGACTATGCACCTCTCTCACTCTCCGTGGACTTGTTTTTCTTCTGTCACTGCAAAACTGAAGCATGCTAGAAGTGAAATAATGGTTGAGCAATCCTAATTGTAGTGCTGGTGTCAAAGAGACGAGGGTGTACAGAAGACTTTCTTAGCACGTATGGCCACTCACCCTCCTTCTCTCCACATCCCCCCTGCAGCTCTCCCTGTACCATCCGAGGCAACGAGAGGAGTGTGAGATGGCACAGTGAAGGCCACATGCATATGACTGTGTGGGGAAACAGAAAACCTCTGGAGAGAGAAATGCAGGAGAACACACAAGATGGAACCCCAGGGAGCTGGTTCAGGGTCACCGTGAGTATCCTGAAAAATGTATGGAATGTGCAAGAGAGAAAAGTCAGGGGGAGTTGTGTTGGTCTCATGTAGAGACGCTGGTTTATTTCACTGGGGACAGCTTGTAAGCTGTCCTTTTTATGACCAGGAGTTAACAATCTTGTTCATCTAAGGGCAGATTCAGAGAAGCAGTGTAAAGGGAACAGGCTGACTGTGAGGAGAACGGAGGAGCCTGTCTCAGAGCAAAGATGGAAACTACTGCCAAGGATATGGAGCAACTCCACATTGGAGGTCTCAGTTTGGCAAGCTGAGTGTGGGAGATGGAGGGTCGAGCCTCTGGAGACCTTGTCTGAGGGGCAAGCAGTGTCTGCACTGGGTAGGATCTCCTGGAAATTTATAAAAGGAAGATCATCTCTGACACCTTGATTATTTGGAAGAGAGTTTGACTGGAGAGAAAGAGTATTTAGGAAATCCATATTACACACACCCATAAGAAATCATGCCAGTGGTCCCTTCTTTAGAAACCCTGTCAAGCTCAGTAGAAGGCCGGAAAAGAACAGGAAAAGGTTCGTCCTCCAGCCTAAATTCCCTGTTGTCTGTCCTCTCTCCCATCCCTTCTTTTCATCCTTAGATTCCTTCCAGGATAAAGTATGACAGGACATGGCTAATGAACTCAATCCAGAGCCATTGCAGTGTCCCCTTCACTCCAGTGGACGTAAGAGAGGATGCCGAAGCCAGACGCGTGGGCACAGGGAAGGGGGAGAGAGAGAGACCTGGTTCAGCAGGGTCTGTTGGCTTCTGATACTATTGCTGTTGCATTCAATCCCTGTAGTTCCACTTTATGCACAATGGGGCTCAGTTCTTTGTCCAAGAAGCTAGCACTGCCTCTGCATTAATGGATGTCAGCAACAAGATTTGTGACGAGGAGAGCCGAAAGGTGTGTGTTGCGGGCATTACCTGTACCTCATCCTGAGGAAGGAGTACAGGCCAGGGGCTGGTTCTCTTCTTTGGAACTAGAGTTCCTGGTGCTTACCCCACCTCTTCTTCCTGCAGATATCTGTGTTTGTCAGGCCCTCCGCTGCTCCCTACTCTGTGCGGGATAAGTTGAAGCCAGAAGAAATGGAGCAGCTAAAAGTAATGCAGACTCAAGGCATTTTGTGTGCCAGCGCTCAGACCCACCTCTCCTTCCTCCAGCCCACCTTCCCCCTCGCCCCTGATTTCCTTGCCACCACCACAGCCTCAGAGCGGCTCTCTCCATCTCTCACTCCGCAGCTGACCTTGAGCAAACGATTTGATGTCTCCCAGCAAGCTCTTGACCTCCGGAGGCTCCGCGATGACCCAGGTACGGCTGACAGCAGTAATTCTAGGGTGGGTGAGGGCAGAGGGGTCTTCCTGGAGGGAGACTTAGGGATGGTAACGTGGGGAGGGGCTGGTGCTGGCCCCAGACCCCACTCAGCCATCTGATTCCCTCCCCTCTCCTTCCTGAAGACTTGGTGGGCCATGATATTGATATAATTCTGAATCGAAGAAACTGCATGGCTGCCACCCTGCAGATCATCAAAAAGAATTTCCCTGAGGTGAGGCTGTAGGCCCAGTGCTGGTATTAGGGTAGGGGGTGGAAGAGATGGGGTGGAGGGCAGATTTGTCTCCAAGGTCCTAGATAGTAACCTTCACTCTACCTCTTCTTGCCCCAAAGCTGTTGTCCTTGAACTTGAGCAGCAACAAACTGTACCAGTTGGATGGCCTGTCTGACATTATACAGATGGCCCCCACGGTCAAGATCCTGAACCTCTCCAAAAATGAGGTGAGAAGAGGGAGCCAGGTCAAAGTTGGGTTGAGAGTGGGGGGGGCGTGTTAGTGGCCATCAGAGTGATGACAGGAGGCAGGTGAAGGTACCTGTGGGGGAGGGAGGGGGCTGGGGGTGCAGAGAGCCGGATGTCCCTCTTTCCCTGGGATTCCTTTTCCCACTTCCGCCCCATATTTCTCAGCTGAATTCTGTGTGGGAGTTGAGCAAGATGCAAGGGCTGAAGCTTGAAGAGCTGTGGCTGCAAGGGAACCCATTGTGTGGCACCTTCCCAGACCAGTCCACCTATGTAAGGTCAGTGTGAACACCCTGTCACCCTTCCTGGTGACCTTCACCCGTGGGAGCCTAGACTATCTGTGACAGTGCCCCTTTGCCAAAGGTGGCAGCCCTGGTCTTCTGGGAGGATCACAGGCCCCACCTTCTGCTCTCTCTGTGCCTATCACCGGTGAGGAGTTTCCTTCCCCTGACCTGCTCACCTCTGCAGGGGCTCTGGGGTCTGTTTCCAGCTCTCTGCGCCCAGCTATATTCCGCCAAGGCCTCCCAAGAGTGTGCCGCAGGAAGCAGGG
Organism: Balaenoptera borealis; assembly: GCF_965194805.1. NCBI lineage: Eukaryota > Metazoa > Chordata > Mammalia > Artiodactyla > Balaenopteridae > Balaenoptera > Balaenoptera borealis. Next base: position 252,894 of record NW_028123647.1, read on the forward strand.
CTTCTCCTCCTCACCAGGACCAGGAGCGACCAGCCTTGATCCAGATGCTGGCGCCCTGGACTGAGAAGGGTCCTCCAGTCCAGGCCCTCTTGCTGAGAGAAGCCTTCCTTCTTCGTGCTGAGATGGCGTTTGCCTCCCCTGTTCTGAGAGGGGCCCTCTTTCCCTTCCTCCAAAGGGGACCCCCCTCGTCTCCCAGGTTGACATGGGGGCTTTCGTGCGCCATGCTGAGGGCTGAGGCCGTGGGTGGCTGCTGTCATGACATCCATTCTGCTGGCCCAATGCCAGGAGCTGGAGCCTCCTTGGGAAAAAGCAGGGCTCCTTGAGTCAAGGGGCCAGACGTGGGCCCCCGCCAGTGATCAGAGGGCTTCCTGAGGCAGGAGTGGAAGGCAGAGGGCAGAGGTGGTAGAGGAGACAGAAGGACAGGGCTCTCAGGGGCACTTCCCATCCCTCCCTGCACACGTCACATCATCCCATCTGGTCCTTCACAGGAGCCCTGGGCAGCCTGAGACAGGTACGATTCCTCAGATAAAGAACGAACTCAGACAGGTGCAGGGGTCATCAGGAGAGAAGACGGTGATCATAAGACTGGGCCACGGATCCTCAGCCCCATACTGAGCTGGGACCTGACCCTTTCCTCATTCTGGGGGAGATGTGCCCCCATGGCGGCCCTGTTTCCCATGCCCAAGTCTGGCTGAACTCACACAGGTGACAAAGTTTCAACCAGCATCCAGTGGGGCCCCAGCCCAACATGTGCATATTTTCCATTCCTACCTGGTGTGTCTGGGCGATTCTGGGGCAGGTGAAGAGCCGCAACAGGGGCGCCGTTTCCCCTTTCTTCTCTCTTCTTCCCTGACCCCGACCACGGGAGAGCTTCTTTCCCTTCCCTTTGTTTTCTCTCTCTCCCTTGTCTCTGTGCCCCTATGTCTCTCTCATCTCTCCCCTCCTACCTTCACTCCCTTTCTGCCTTCATCCCCTCCATCTCCCTCCCTGAGCCCCACCTCACTCACCTCCCTGGCCCAGCATCCTGGGCCATCCCTGGGGGGTGTCCGGGTCTTGCCAGAGTGCTGGACCCCCAGTGAGGTAGCAGAGCCCCGGGCTCCCACCCCATTCCCTCTTCTCCCCACAGCCTTCAGTGGGGCCCTGGAGGAAGGAAGGGAGGAGAAGGAAGCCCTGCAGTATGGGTTTGAAATGCTGCTCCCTGTGGCACTGGAGAAGAGAGTGCGAGTAGTCTGGGTGGGAGCTACCCAGGTGAAGGAGAGGAAGGGAGGGAGGGAAGGAATGTTAAAGTGAAGGTATTGAGAGAGATGAGGAGACAGTGCCTTTCAGACAGTAAGATGACAGATGCTCAGTGCTCAACAGGGAAGTGGACCGAAAACCCTTAAAATCAGAAGCAGAGGTGGGCAAAGGGCGCTGCTGGATGGGCCAGAACACACTGATCTCTGTTTATGGTATTACTGTTTTAACTCAAAGGAAGCATTGCAACCTTGAACTATCAACCACCTCTTCTCTATTTTTGGTTTTGGACAGGGCCATCAGAGAATGTTTCCCGAAGTTGTTATGCCTGGTAAGTGCCTACGTAGATCATTGTCTCTTACGAATGTCGGTGGCCTCTGCACCTGCCCTCAAGCCCTTTGGGTCTTGCCTAGATCACATATTAGCATCAGAACCTTAACCATTTTGGGGGGCATGGACTCCTGAAAATGACATGGATAGACTTGCTGGAAAAATACCCATAAATACACACACGCACACACACAAGTTGAATATAACACTAGAGACTTCCAGGACCTCATGATGAAGACATCCAGTGTAAGCTTTCCCATGGAATTTCCAGGGCCCTTTCACACCTGATCTCTGACCCTCACCCTCCTGGGCCCATCCTTTTCCCGGATCATCCAGGGCAACTCCCCTGGTCTCCACTCCTGACTTCCTCTTCCCTTCTCCAGGATGGCCAGGAGTTACCGTCACCAGTTACCGTTGATGTTGACACTCCCTGCGTATTAAAGCCCTGCAAGGTGAGGAAGAGGATCAAACAACATTTGGGGTGTTGCAGGGAGGCTTTATCCACTGCATAGTCTCAAATGCCATTTGATTCCAGGGCAGCTACTTTGGATCTGATGAGCTGAAGAGACAAGTCCTGCAATTCCTGCAGCAGTAAGTACCTCTGGGAAGCTGAGCAAGGGTGGAAAGGCGAGGACAGGTGAGGCCACCTAAGCACAGGTCTGCTCAGGGGAGTTTCCAAGTCTCATTTGAGGTCCAGACCACAGAGATAGACTGTCCTCATTGCTCCCGCTCAGGTTCTACTTGATCCATGACTGTGGAGACCGACAGGGTCTCGTGGGTGCTTATCACGAGGAGGCCTGCTTCTCCCTGACCATTCCCTTCCACCCCGAGGACCCAGCCCCGTGAGTATCACAGCACAGGCTCTGCTCCTGGGCCGTGTGGCTCCCCAGGAGACACAGGCCAGCTCCTGCAGACACCCACCACCCACTGTTGCTCTTTGTCTCCTAGAAGCAGCTTGTGCGAGTACTTCAAGGACAGCCGGAATATGAAGAAGCTCACGGACCCCCGTGAGTGGGTGATGGGAAGACTGGGTGGGAAAGGGCGGTGAAGGGGTCAATCATAGGGCCCAGGCCGTGGCAGCCCCAGACCGTCGCTCGCTTCCCCTCCCCTCACAGACCTGCGGGTCCAGCTGCTGAAGCACACAAATCATGTCATTGTGCACACCCTCTGTGTGTTGCCCAAGACTCAGCATGACTTAAGCTCCTTCGTGGTGGACACGTGGTTCCAGACGGTGAGCGCCTGCTTCCTCCCTCGGGCGGGCCCAGGAAGCCGCAGGTGGGTAGGAGGTGCAGGTGGTGACTGGGCGCCTGGGCTCTTCCCTTTCAGGAAACGATGCTCTGCTTCTCCGTCAGCGGGGTGTTCAAGGAAGGTGAGTGTGTGTAGATCCCCACCCCAGATGCCCCACTGCTGCCTCCCCCTGGCCAGGCTCACTCCCAGAACCACCCAGCTTCCCTGACCCCTTCCCTTCCCTTCCCCTCCCCTCCCCTCCCCTCCCCTTCCCCACTGTGTTCTCCAGCCCTCATGCTTCCCACAGACAAACCAGGTCTGAGCTGTGTCCATGCCTGTCTGCCCTGCACACCCTGGGCGTTGGGGACACAGGCTGCGGAGTTTGGTGGCTCTCATCCCAGATACTCACTCTGAGAACTTGGGCCTTTACTTAACCTCTCAGTTTCCTCATTTGCAAAATGGGGTAGTAGTATCCACCTCTTGGGCGGCTGTGAAAAACGCATCCCGTGAACCTGTGTAGTGGTTGTCAGGGGCCCTGTCACTGGGCGCAGACTGCTCCTATAGTTGCCCACCCGATTCCCGACACCCTGGCCCCCGTGAACAAATGCCCTCTCAGCATGAGTGTCCAGTCACAGCCTGACTGGGGACCGCCGGTTGAGCGTGTACAGCACGTGCGGCTCTAAGGGGTACTGTTGTTTGTTTGCTGTTGAAGTGGAAGGAAGTTCTCAGGGCTGTGTGCGTGCCTTCACCCGGACCTTCATCGCTACCCCTGCCAGCTACTCCAGGTGAGAGCCCTGTTGTGGGCGGGAATGCCCATCCCCGCCTGGGCTCAGGGGCTTGGGAATGTGGTGGCACAGACCTTAGGTTTACTCGTTATTGTGGAAAGCCAGCAGGGAGATCTCAGGAGCAGTCTAGCCTAGTGGTTAAGAAGAGCATGGGCTCTGGAATCGGCCTATGCGTTCTCTCCTTGACCCAACACTCACTCGCTGTGTGACCTTGGTCAAGTCACATGACCTCTCTGTGACTCAGTGTCTTCTTCCGAGAATGGGGATCAGAGCGTCCACCCCTTGGGCTGTGGTAAAGGGTAAATGCAAAATTGCCCATGGGTTGGGGATAAACCTATAAATCGAGTGAGGGTGGTGGACAGTCTCTCCAAAGGTGGGCTCTGTGGGGAGGGCCAGAGGGACCAGTCAAGGAACCCGGGAGACAGACACAGGAGGGGCGTGGGAGGAACCTGGCTGCTGAGTGCCAGTGGGAGCAGAGTCAATATTGGGGGTGTGGATGTCCATCCAGCAGTTGTCTGAGGGCCCACTTTTCCTTCAATCTGCGCATCGTGAATGACGAGCTGTTTGTGAGGGACGCCAGCCCCAGTGAGACCCAGAGTGTGTTCTCCATCCCAGTGCCTACGCCCACCTCCAGCTCCATGCACACCCTCTCCCAGGGGCAGCAGGACATCATGCAGTCGTCCTCCACCCCACCTGAGGTGAACCTCTAGTGGAATCAGAAGTGAGTGCTGGGTTTGCGTGGGCATAGGAGGGAGCTGGGAGGAGTAGAGGGGTGATTAATGGGAACTTGAAGGTAATTATTTTACATCTATTTTTTTCTTACAAACGTTTAGTTGTGAGACATTCCCTAATTTCATACTAATACCTTTCCATGTATTATAAAATACAGGTTTCCTATCTTATATATTGTTTTGAAACTTCTTTTGTTTATTATTAGTACCAGCATTTCCTCTCAGTATATGTGAAGCTACATTATTCTTTCTAAGATCAATATATTAAACAATTGAATTCCAGGAAGCCATAAGCTATTATTGATAGGCATTTACCTTTTCGCTTCTTTTTCAGCATTACATGCTGTGGCATCTGCTCATTCTGGTACATACATGTTGGTAAACTTGAAGGCGTGCTCTTGTAGCATAGATTTAGCTGTGACGTTGTGTGGTCAAGTGTCTCCAGTTTGGTCCTAAGGGAGGTCATCTATCCTCCCCCACTACAGGTGCTTTCAGTACGATGACTAGACTATACCAGAACTAAAAACTTCTTTACTCATTAAAAAGTCAATTCTGAGAATTCAGAGATAAGAAGAAATAGACCTCTAGGGTTTCAGGAAGGTGAAGGCGGACAGAAGTCAGGTGCCCTGGGGTTGAAACTCAACGGCTGCTGGCTCTGCTGACATCCCAATTCTTTCTCTTTACTTTCTTCAGCCCAAGGGCAAGATTCCAGATGAATTTTGAGATGAGACCCTCATCCACTGACCTGGGATCTTGAGAACAAAACTCTGCAAATGAGCCTTTAGATGTCATTTTCATCCTCCTCATATTTGTTACCTCTCTTCTCTTAACTGAAGCCATATCCATGACTAAGCTTGCAGTCCAGCTAATCAGGAAACCAAAGTTTACCGTGTAGGCCTGCCAGTTGTCCTGTATTTTTCCCACGCATGATCCTTGTTTATCTTTATATTAAAGAGTAACATTGCACATTGTATGTTGTGTGTCTTGGATTGCTCTTCCCCTGACCCAACCATGAGTTAGTGGGGCCAGGACCAAAAGGTCCCATCTCCCACATCATCCCTGGCAGTCTCTAGCATTTATAGCCGACCTATACAGTGCTTGAAAATTATAGAGTAAGGACTCCATTCCTGGACTACCCTAAAATCCAAGCTTTGCCTCCTGATAACCTTCTCTCCACCACTTCAGTACTCACAAGTTGTGACCGTTCTGATGTTCACTTCTATAAACAAATATAACGTATTTAGCAAGTAAAGTACCATATTTACTCTAATAATTATGGTATTCTTAATCATTTAACAGGTCTAAAACTGTGCTAACATTTTTATTAGGTTCTTAGGTTGTGTAACTAACACTATTTTCCCCACAACTCCTATGTTGTTTTTTTAACTTATTTACTTTGAAATAATTATTGATTTACCAAAAGTTGCAAAAAACTGTGTAGAGAGGTCATGTATACCCATCACTCACCTTCTCCTAATAATAACACCTTGTATTACTTTAGTACAGTATCGAAACTAAGAAATGGACATTGGTACAGTCCACTGAGCTTACTACAATTTCGCCATTTTACATGCACTCATTTGTGTGTTAGAACACCTGTGAATAATACTTATATATATAATTCCATGCACTTTTACCAGCTATGTAGGTGTTCTAACTATCACCACAAACAAGATCAAAAACTGTTTCATCACCACACGTTTCCCTCATGTTAGCCTTTATAGCCACACCCACCTTCTTCCTGATCCCACATCCCTAAACTCTGTCAGACACTATTATAATTTCCTAAATGTCATAGAAATAGAATCATATAGTATATTATCTTTAGGAATGAATTTCTTTCACTCAGCATATCTCTCCTGGGATCCATCCAAGTTGTAAAGTGGGTCTATAGTCTGTTCCTTTGTATTGCTGAATAGGATTCCATGGTGTGAATGTACCACAGTTTGTTTAGCCATTCCCCCGTTGAAAGACATCTGGGCTATTTCCACTTTTTAACTATTGTGAGTAAAACTGTGATGAACTTCATGTAAAGGTTTTTGTGTAAACATAAATTTTCATTTCTCTGGGTAAACGGCCCAGAGTGCAACTGCTGTATCATATGGTAATTGCGTATTTCGTTCCGAAAACCCTGCCACATTGTTTTGCAGACGACCTGTACCATTTTGCATTCCCATTGGCAATGTATGAGTGACTCAGTTTATCCAGTGTTGTCTGCATTTGGTTTTGTCACTGTTTTTTTCAGCCATTCTGATAGGGGGGGTTAATATTTCATTGTGCTTTTAATTTGCATTTCCATGATGGCTAAAGATGTTGAATAGCTTTTCCTAAGCCTATTTGCCCTCTGTTCATGTCTTTCATCCATTTCATAATTGGATTAAGAGGCAAGAAGTTATCTCTATAGAGAGCTGCCCTGGCTCTGGCTAACAGGCAGAGTAAGAGAATATGAGGCCCCTCGAGACTCACTTTTCTTGACAGGGAGGGCAGAAGTGGGGCTGAAGCTATTAAATGTTCCTCAAATTAGGACGGAACTTGGATATGGAACAGGATTAAGAGGTGGGGGCATCTCTGGGTCCATCTGTGGAGATCTGGATACGGCAGAAAAAGAAGGGGGATGTGGGGCAGAGGAAAAACAGTGGAAGGAGGGAGATACAGGGGGATGCCTTCTAAATGATGCTAGATTCATCACTCTCAGCCTGCTCAATGGAGTGCAAAAAACTACTCTCCTAGACATGTGGTTTTCAACTCTGCATATCCATTAGGATCCCCTCTAATGCTCAGATTCAACCAACTGAATCAGAGCCTCTAGGGGTAAGCCCAGTCATCAGTATCTTTAAGGTTCACCTCAGTTGATTCTAATGAGCTGTCAAAATTGAAAACCTTATCTGACGGTGTATTAGTTTGCTATGGCTGCCATAACAAGATACCACAGGCTGCGTAGCTTAAACAACAGAAATTTATTTCTCACAGTTTTAAAGGTTGGAAGTCCAAGATCCAGGTGTCCACAGGTTTGGTTTCTTCTGAGGCCTCTCTCCTTGGCTTGCAAATGGCCTCCTTCTTACTCCTTCTTCACATGGCTGTCCTTCTGTGCATACACACCCTGGTATCTCTTTATGTGTCCTAAGCTCCTCTTATAAGGAAACCAATCATATTGGATTAGTGTCTACCCTAACGGCCTCATTTTAATTTAATCACCTCTTTAAAGGCCCTATCTTCAAACACAGTCACATTCTGAGGTACTGGGGGTTAAAGCTTCAACATATGAATTTGGGTAGGCCACAGTTCAGTCCACAACAGATAGTATGAGAAATACCTTGGTCTGAGAAATTCATCTCCCTTTTAGCTACCTTCCTGGAACTACTATACAACACTTCTGCCATCACCTCATTAGGTAGAAGTTGGTCATGTGACCATTGTTGGCTGCAAAGCAGGCTATAAATGTGGTCTTTTACTGGAAACATTACTGTACCAAATAAATTTGGGATTCTTTCATTAAGAAAGAAGGAGAATTGGTATAGAACATATGCTACACTTTCATACCCAAGGCAGCTAGAAGCACTACCTCAATTATCATGTCCTTTCTACCCAGTTTTCCAACCACAGTTTTCATGGGTTCAAACAAAACTGCTGCTTCAGGGACACCTGAGCTCACTCTCCCATCCTCCCAAATCCCATGTCCCAGACTATGCCTGAGTCCTCACAACTTAGCATGTTTAATCTACGTCATTCACTCACTCATTCATTCATTCAACAAATATTTATTGGTTACCAATGATATGTGAGGCACTGTGATAGGCACGGGAGATAAATCAGAGAACCTGACAGACAGGGTCATGGTTCTCATGGAGCTCACATTCTACAGGGGTTGATACACTCAAGGTTTAAGAGCCATTAAGAAAATAATATGGGAAAATGTGACAGAGAATGACTAGGGTGGGGAAGGCAAGGAAGGATGTTCTGAAGACGTAACTTAGATTTAATATTCAAATAACAACAAGTACACAGTCAGCAGTGGGAAGATATAGGAGCTGAGCCCTCGAGGCAGAGGGAAGAGCAAGACGAAGGGCCCTAAGATATGGGCAAGCTTGGCAGTTTTAGGGAACAGCTTGTATGCCAGTGTGTATTGGGAGGACAGTGTTAGAAAATGAGGTGAGAATGGTAGGAGGGGCCCAATAACAGAAGGTCCTGTGGGCCATGGTAAGGACTCTGGGTTTTGTTCTTATTATGATGGAGCCATTGGGTGCTTTCTGAAAGGAAGGGAAGTTATTATTATCATCTACTTTATTAAAGCTCATTCTAAATGTTCTTTGGAGGACAGACTGAAATAGAGCAACTGTAAGATCAAGAGACAAGATTAGGAGGCTACTACCCACATGACAGTGAGAGGTGACAGTCTCGTAGACCACAGCCGTAGCAATGGAAGGGGTGAGATGGGGTTTGAAATGAGATGTATCTCGGAAGTACTTAACTTGTTGATGAAGTTCACGTTTGTGGTAAGGGATAGAGAGGGATTAAGTGTGTCCCTTGGAATGTGGATTTTTGCAGCTGGGTTAGGGCGGTTTTCTTCGATGGGGAAGTGAATGGAGGACCAGTTTCGGTGCAATGCCAGGAAACTGACAGTTCTGTTTTGACCATGTCGTTTGTGGAGCCTATGAAAAATCTGGGTGGGGAGCATGTGGTTGGATGTATAAGTCTGGAGATCCTGAGAATATTCTTGGCTGTGGCAAAAAAAAAAAAACCCAAAACAAAACAAAAAAACAAGCATGCAAGCAAAGAAATGAAAAACCCAACTGTACAGTTCAATCTGAAAATACAGGTTGATTCCACATATGAGCATGACACAGCTCTAGATTCTGGAAGGGATACAAAGACATATTAAAAACCAACTTCACTGAGCTATAATTTATGTTCAACATAAAGCATCCATCTTTTTTTTTTTTTTTTTTTTTTTTTTTGGCTGTGCTGCGCAGCTTACAGGATCTTAGTTCCCCAACCGGCGATCGAACCTGGGCCCCTTGCAGTGAGAGCGCCGCGTCCTAACCACTGGACTTAGCTATAAGGCTAAGGCGCTGGCCTGCCAGGGGCTACTAACTGTCAGAGAAGAAAGATATATGTCTGGAATATAACTATCATTCATCCACTTATTCATTCATTCATGCACCTAGTGCATGTCAAGATTAGTGCTAAAAAGGGAAGATAGAACCATGAAAAATTTCAGGCAATGTCTCTGTCTTCCTGAAGATTAGGAGTCGAAATAGAGAACTGCAGGTGGCTCTGGGTGCTAAATAGTAAGGGAGGTATTTGGTGAGATAATTGGGCCCCCAAAAGGTCTAACCCCAGTGCACAGAAGCAACTTTTCCCCTTCTGCATGTCTCATAGACAATGCTGTGGCATGACCTAGAATATAGAGCTGTGAGAATAGAATGAACCTGAACATTCTCTGCATAAATGGCTGAGGAAACAGCTTTCCAAACCTTCCACCCAGCAAACAGCCCTGATTATGTGCAGAAGTATATCTCAATTTCATTGAATTCTCACAGTTGGAGTTGTATGACTAATTATTTTATCTCTGTATCTAATTAAGAAGCTGAGGTTAAGAAGGGTCAAGTATCTCGGAAGAAAACAGCAGATCTATTGATGATAGGAAAGTGTTAGATTTTACGCTGTGAGCTATTAACTAGTGTGGAATACTCGTTCCCATCCTTTAGGTCCAGGCTGAGGTAGTAGCAATGCAAATTTCTCAGTCAAATGCCTGGGATTCATTGGTCATTAGAGAATTTTAGGAACTGGAGAAGCTATAGGAAAGTGAAAGCCTAACATACCATCCTCCTGCCTGCTCCGCATCATTGTTCCTGCCTCTGCTCTCTTGTTTTCTATGATAACGTCATCTTAACATTAGGTTTTGTTATTGACTGAACTGTGTTCTCCCAAAATTCATATACTGAAGCCCTAATTAGCAGTGCCTCAGAATGTGACTGGATTTGGAGATAGGGCCTTTAAAAGGTGATTAAGTTAATTTAAGGCTCTTAGGGGATACGTTAATCCCATCTGACTGGTGTGCTTATAAGAAGAGGAGTTTAGGACACACAGAGAGACAGCAGAAGTGTGTACACACAGAGGGACAACCACGTGAAAAAGCAGCAAGAAGATGGCCATCTTCAAGCCAAGGAGAGAGGCCTTAGAAGAAATCACCCCTGCTCACACCTTGATCTTGTACTTCCAGCCTCCAGAACTGTGAGAAACAAATTTCTGTTGTTAAGCCACTTAGTCTGTGGTATTTTTGTTGTGGCAGTCTGAACAGTCTAATACAGGCATTATGAACGTGTTTCAGTAGGTCATGAAGCAGGTAGAGTAGACTGTCAGAAAGGATGAAAATAAAGTGATGGTAAAAAATACCAATGATCAGTAAAACTGAAAGAAACGTGGTTAATTTGTATTACTATCAGGCAAAATAGGCATCAAGCAATTGCAACAAAGAAGGCCACTATCAAATCATAAAAGAAAATGTATTAAGAAGTTTAAAAATTCTGAACTTACACTCACCTGATAACATATCTTCAAAAACATATATAGCAGTAAGTAACGAAGTTACAAGTAACAGAAAGTAAAATCCACTTTTGTGTATACGATAAGGAAATACATTTGCTTATATAACTGAGAGCCCAGAGGTAGAGGAGACTTTAGGTTAGTTGATCCAGTGACTCAAAGATATAAAGACTCAGGCCCAATCTTGAACCAATGACTGTGGCTAGGGACATAGGATTATTGATTGAGATCTAGAGTAACTCTGGTCTCACCCTTGGAACTAGCAGTCAAATTCCCCCCAAACGTGACTGTATGAGGGAGGAAATGCACTCATGAAAATTTGAGACCAGTTAGGAAGAAGAATGTATATTGCGTAGGTAAACAAAAATGTCACCTTCAGGCACCATTTGAAAGCACAATTACCAATATGAGCATAATACCCACAATACTCAAGCGCAAATGGTTTTCAACTACTATGTCTTTCCAGGTAACAGATACTTCTATTCAGGAAATACCTACATTGAATTAGTGAATGGGTAGTTACAAAGCACTAGAGCTCTCACCCCTGCAGTAAGTTTAGGAAGAACCGCAAAGGCATCCATGGTAGCGTACTTAAATCTCATTTTCTTTCTCAAATTTTTGGCAAAGCTTTTTCTTTACTATCGTACTTTGATATTATTGTGTCAGGATAGTTTCACTAGAACGGAATGGATTCTTTATAGCTACAATTTTATCAAGTATTACCATTCTGTAAACATACAACACAGAGTTCATAGAGATATGAAAGATGAGAAGCAAGAAAATTGTCAACATTTATGATCAGCAACAATTTTCTTTAAAGAGCACCATTAAATTTCTATATGGAATAGCTTTAAAAACTTCAAGCTTTTAGAAGAAATTCAGTCTCATAAAAATGTAATAAAATTAAAGAACATCTTCTGTTAATGTACATACTTGTAAATATGTAAAAAGGAGTATTCCTCGTGAACACTAGCCCAAGAACCACCGCAGCCCTGCCGCCTGGCATACCAGGACCCAGCACATACACCAACAGGCTGGCACCAGCTCTGGGACACACTGGGCCCCTCAACCAGCTGCTCCTGGATCTGGCCCCACTCACCAGTGGGATGACGCCAGCTTCGGGACACCCCAGACCGCATACCCAGCCATGTCAGGAACTGGCCCCACACACCAGCAAACCGACACTAGCTTCAGGACTCCAAGGCCCTGCAGCCAGAGACCCAGGAACCTGGCTCTGCCCACCAGCGAGCCAGCACTAGCTCCACGACTCCCTGGGCCACAGCCCCACCCACCAGCAGGCCAACACCAGTTCCAAGACACCTTGGACCCCTCAGCCAGCTGCCCTGGGATCCAGCCCCACTCAACAGTGGGCCATCACCAGCTTTTAGACACCCCCAAACCCTGGAGCCAGCCATGTGGAACTGGCCCTGCCCACCAGCAGGCTGACACTAGATACAGGACCTCTAGCCCCCCCCCACCACCCACTGCAGAGCCTAGCACCACCCACCAGTGGGCCAGCACTAATCCCGGGGCTTCCTGGGGCACTGCAGCCAGCAGCCTCATGACCCAGCCTCACTCACCAGTGGCCACCAGCCTCTGCACAAAGCAGGGCCTGGCAACCCACTGGACCAGGGGACAGCCACACCTACCCCACCACCCACAGTAGTGTGCCGGTCACAACAGAAGGACACACGCAGCCCTAACAGGGGGCACCCTTAGAGCATATAGCTCTGGTGACTAGAGGGCAGAGTTCGGCTGGGACACACAAGACATCTCCTACAAACAGCCACTTCTCTGCGGTTGGGAAATGGAGCCAACCTACCAGATACAGAGAAATAAAATAGCAAATTGGACAAAATGAGGCAACAAAGGAATCTAATCCAAACCAAGGAACACGATAAAACCCCAGAAGAAGAACAAAGTGAAGTGGAGATAGGCGATCTACCTGACAAAGAGTTCAGGGTAATGATCATAAAGATGTTCAAAGAACTCAGGAGAAGATTGGATGAACAGAGTGAGAAGTTTTTAACAAAGATTTAGAAAATATGAAGAAGAACCACACAGAGAAGAATACAGTAACTGAAATGAAAAATACACTACAAGGAATCAACAGTAAATGAAATGATGCAGAGGAATGGACGAGCAAGCTGGAAGACTGAGTAATAGAAATAACTGAAGCAGAATAGAAAAAAGAAAAAAGAGAAAAAGAAATAGGACAGTTTAGGAGACCCCTGGGACAACAGCAAGTGTACTAACATTTGCATTATAGGGTTCTTAGAAGGAGAAGAGAAAGAGAAAGAGAAAGGGGCAGAGAACATATTTGAAGACATGATAGCTGAAAACATCCTTAACCTGGCAAAGGAAAGAGATATCCAGGTTTAGTAAGCACAGAGAGTCCCAAACAGGGTCAAGCCAAAGGAGACCACACCAAGACACACTGCAGTTAAAATGGCAAAAATTAAAGATAAAGAGAGAATATTAAAAGCAGCAAGGGAAAAGCAACAAATAACATACAAGGGAACTCCCATAAGGCTATCAGAGCAACTGGAATGAATCCAACTGGATCACGGTGTATGATCCTTTTTAGTGTATCGTTGGACTCGGTTTGCTAATATGTGGTTGAGGATTTTTGCATCTATATTCTTCACAGATATTGGCCTGTAATTATCTTTTTTGGTAGTGTCTTTGTCTGGTGTTGGTATCAGGGTGATGGTGGCTTCATAGAATGAATTTGGGACTGTTCCCTCCTCTTCAATCTTTTGGAAGAGTTTGAGAAGTATAGGTATAAGTTCTACGTATGTTTGGTAGAATTCACTGGTGAAGCTGTCTGGTACTGGACTTTTGTCTGCAGGGAGGTTTTTTGGTTTTGTTTTAATTACAGATTCTATTTCACTTCTAGTGATTGGTCTGTTCAAATTATCTGTTTCTTCTTGACTCAAATTTGGCAGGCTGTATATTTCTAGAAACTTGTCCATTTCTTCTTGGTTGTCTAATCTGTTGGCATATAACTGTTCATAGTATTCTCTTATGTTTTTTGGTTTTTGTGGGGATTTTTTTGTATTTTTGTGGTATTGGTTGTTGCTTCTGTTTCATTTCTTTTTTTGTTTATTTGGGCCCTTTCTCTTTTTTTCTTGGTGAGCCTGGCTAGAAGTGTGTCGATTTTGTTTGTCTTTTCAAAAATCTAGCCCTTGGTTTTATTGATCTTTTCTATTTTTATCTCTATTTTATTTGTTTCCCTCTGATCTTTCCCAAAGAACTGACTTTGGGATTTTTTTGGTTCTTCTTTTTCTAATTCTTTCTCTCTTTTTGTTTTTTTGAGATTTTTTCTTGTTCCTTGAGGAAGGCCTGAATCGCTGTGTACTTCCCTCTGAGAACTGCTTTGGCTGCATCACACAGATTTTGGAAGGTTGTGTTTTCATTGTCATTTGTCTTGAGGTACTTCCTGATTTCTTCTTTGATTTCATCATTGACCCACTGGTTTATTGGGAGCATGTTGTTCAGTCTCCATGTATTCGTTCTTTACCCATTTTTCTTTCTGTGGTTGATTTCTAGTTTCATAACACTGTGGTAATAAAATATGCTTGAAGTCATTTCTACCCTCTTAAATGTGTTGAGGTTTGTTTTTTGACCTAGTATGTGGCCTCTCCTAGAGAACGTTCCTTGCACGCTTGAAAAGAATGTGTATTCTGTTTATTTGGGGGATGTAGTGTCCTGTAGATAGAAATTAAGTCCAAGTGGTCTATTGTGTCATTTAGGGCCTCTGTTGCCGTATTGATTTTCTGTCTGGAAGATGTGTCCATTGATGTCAGTGAGGTGTTAAAGTCTCCTAGTATTATAGTATTCCTGTTAATTTCTCCCTTTATGTCTGTAACTATTTGTTTTATATATTTAGGTGCTCCTATATTGGGTGTATATATGCTAACAAGTGTAATATCCTCTTCGTTATTGATCCCTTTATCATTATATAATGTCCTTGTTTGTCTTTATGGACTTTGTTTTGAGTCTGTTTTGTCTGATATGTGTATTGCTAACCCCGCTTTCTTGTTGTTTCCATTTGCATGAAATAGCTTTCCATCTCCTCACTTTCAATCTGTCTGTGTCTTGTGCCCTGAAGTGAGTCTCTTATAGGCAGCATATTGTAGGTTCTTGTTTTTGTTTTTGTTTTTTTATCCATTCAGCCACTCTGTCTTTTGATGGGAGCATTTAGTCCACTGATATTTAAAGTAATTATTGATAAGTATGTACTTACTGCCATTTTAAACCTTGTTTTCCAGTTGACTTTGTAGTTCTCTATATCTTTCACCTTTGCCATTTTAATTATGCTACGTCTTGGTGTCACTCTAATTGGGTTCTTCTTGTGTGGGACCCTGTGTGCTTCCTGTACCTGGATATCGGTTTTCTTCTTTAGGTTTGGGAAGTTTTCAGCCATAATTTCTTCAAATACATTTTCTATCCCCTTTTCTCTCTCCTCTTCTTCTGGTACCCCTATTATGCATATGACTGTGCACATTATGCATATGATTATGCATATTATGCATGCTTTATATTATCCTATAGATCTCATTTGTTTTCTTCATTTTTAAAAATTTGTCTTTCTGTCTGCTGTTCTGATTTGGTGATTTCCATTATTCTGTCTTCCAGATCACTTATTTATTCTTCTGCTTTGTTTAGTCTGCTATTTATTGCTTTTAGTTTGTTTTTCACCTGGGCAATTGAGTTGTCTAGTTTTGATTGATTTCTCTTTATAGTTTCTAGTTCCTTGTTGCAGTGATCTGCATTTCTATCAATAATCTTTCTTAATTTCTTTAGCCTTTTTCTTACCTCCTTTCTGAATCTGGGGTCTAGTAGACTGGTGAGGTCTCTTTCATTATTTGTTCCTTCAGGGGATTTCTCTTGTTCTTTCCATTGGGGATAGTTCCTCTGTTTTCCATTCTACTTAACTTTCTTTGTCTCTGAATTTAGGAGAAGCATGAATCTACTGTGTTCTTGAAGAGGATCCCTGTGTAGACGGTATGAGTCCAATATCTTTGGTGCAAGGGCTGGTTTTGGTGTGGGTGCTTGCCACGTATTTCCTTAAAGTGTGCTGGCCCTTGTTCCCTTGATAGGGGGTGTGTTTGAAGTTGTGTTGACCAGAGCCTGCACTGGTTGTTGGCTGGGGCCTCCTCTTTGCTCTATGGCTGTCACAGCCCTGTTGGGGCTGGGGTCTGCTTCCCAGCTGTTGGAGTAGAAGCCCTGAGGGTCAGGTTCAGTCAGGTTCCACTGCCCCTGAGCACATGCCCTGATGCAAAGGAGGTGACCACTGAAGCAAATGAGGTCCGTGTGGTCACCGCAAACCTATGTGCCTCCCGTGCAGGCATCCATGGTTGTGCTCAGAAGCAGCCCAAGGTTGCATCCCTTTCTCTGTTGTGTTCATTCCAGACTTAGTGCTGGGCTGTGGTGTGGAGTAGGCTGGTGCTGGGGGCCGGGGCCCTGTGGCTGCAGGAATTGAGGTGGTTGTGCTGCTGCCTGCAACCTGGGCTGCCTCTGTGGCAGACCTCTCCCAGGACCCGTCAGCTCCAGATCTGGCTCCAAGCTATGGTGTAGAGTGAGCGGGGCCAGTGTGCTCCCACCGTGAAATGAACGGCTGCATACTCCTGCCCAGAGCCCGTCCAACCGAGATGCAGTGCCCAGCTGCTGTGCCTTTCCGTGGCGCCATCTGGTGCACGTGCTGGCAAAGTCCACCATGGCCAGACCTGCCCCCACTGTGTGCACACTGACAATGGGCACTGTGGCAGGACCTGCCCCCACTATGTGCGGGCTGACAATGGGCTCCTTGGTTTGGCCCAGGCCATACCCCAGGCCCTCTGGGCTGTCTCCACACATCTAGATCGAGTCCTCTCCCTGGACCTGCCTACCTAAGATTCAATGCTCAGCTGCTGTGTGCATCTGTGGCCCCACCACCTTGTGTGTGCTTTGGATTGGGAAGTGCAGCAAGGCAGCAGCCGCCAGTGCCAGTCTCTCTCTGCCCTGATTGTTCGCAAGCCAGCATGCATGCACTCCTTGTGGGTAGAATTTAGGCTTTTCCAGCCCCTCCATCTATCCCGGCGGCTTTTCCAGCAGGCACGGGGGCTCCCTGGGGTAAGGGTCTGCCTATGTGTACCTTTCCTCCTTTACAGATCTCTCCCAGGGGTGCCAGGACCGTCCTCATGCCTTTGAAAATTTTTTCTGTCCTTCCTGGATATGTAGAGATATTCCTTGCAGCTTTGGTTGTGTAGGAGATCTTCTGCCAGTTTCCAGTTGGTTGTCTGCGAGAATTGCCTCACATGTAGGGGTATTTTTAATGTGTTTGTGGGGAGAGGTGAGCTCCACATACTCCTCCTCCACCATCTTGATCCCCCTCCCTATTTGAGAGACTTTGAATTGCATCAAAGTGTCCCATATAAAAACAGATACACTAGACTAAATTAGAATTTCAGAATCCAGTGATAGTCAACTATTGCAAGTGCCTGTCAGTTTTTAGAGAGCACAGGATATGCCGTGTTTGTCCAGATTTCGTGGGGAAAAAAAAGGTAGAGCATCATGTACATTTTAGATTATCATTGGACCCAAACAGGCTACATGAAGTAGATAATTCAAAAATCATCTGGTGATGTTACGGAAATGTAAAGTTCATTGATAGAACTTAGTCCTCAAAGCCTGCTTTTATTCTAAAGAAAACTGGCAAAGGTCACTCATTTACATCATATGGGAACATATCCACCAGCAGTAGATGGCAGTGTGATATCGTAACAAGAAAACAATGTGGCTGTTTATGTAAAAACCCGTCTCACACTACTCTCAAAGACTATATTTAGAATTATTTGGGGGGTGTGGCAAAAAAATAGTTACAATGAGTGGATAACAAGAGCCAAGCTAGGACCACTTCAATTCTCCCTGTCTAATAATTTTTAAAGCCTTGAACCACACTTATGTAATTTGTAAATGGTCTTCACGCGGATGGGACTTTCAAACTGTACCAGAGAATCATACCATCACAAATGACACAGTTTATGAGCAAAATCCCTGTAAGGAATCCCTGCCTTCTCGCCCCTTTCCATCCTTTGGCCTCAAAAGAAGTTTTCACTGTGGATGTAGTTTTCTGTTTCCGGGCTGTGGTAGTCCCCAAGAATGAGCTCAACCCCTAGAGCTGTTAAAATTTACACTGTGCTGGGGGAAGGGAGCACACTGAGTACTCTGACAGGGAGCACCATCTACAATTGTTTCTCTTCTTTCCCACTGCTTGACACTGACAGTAAAGTCACTTCTAGTTAATTAACGAGTTTCTTAAAGAACAAAGAAAAACATGTTTCGATTACCATTTCTATAAAGGTACAGCAATATCTGGTAAGTTCTCTTGGATAACGTTACCAGATTAAGTCAATTTTACTTTCTGAAAGTAAATTCACATAGGATCTCTACTTGAGTTGTACATATCTGTGTTTGAACCAAAAGCATTTGAGTATTTGTGTTTAATTTAGCAGCATCACAAATGTCTGTTATTCTCCTTTCCCACTTCTCTGTGTTAAACAATGCCTCTAGCACTGACCTCCAAAACAGTAATATAAAAGAAGTAAAAGTTGTTCCCAGTAAACCTTGCCAAACAACATTCAAGAAGAATAGCTTATCAGCCTGCCTCACCTAAATAGACACAGCACCTGACACATGCAGTGCCTAAACTGCCTAGCTCATATAAGCTGTGTTCATACAGGTGTTTATCCATAGCCTTAGCGTCCCTTCCCCAATGTATGTTAGAAGGAGCTGACGGGCACCCACTGGTGTAACTAAGTATATTTTTTTAATCCTAAAATAACTCCTGGAAATCATCGCAGGGAAAGAACAAATGATACGACCATTAGTTCTGACAGGAGAATATCTGACCCTTCCAAAGAAAGGTTATAATTAGAACTCCAGGGTTTGTCTTTTGGTGAAAGAAGGTGAACTCACAATCACCGTTAGTGGATTTGTCCATTACAGAAACTACAGTTGGGACAGACATCAGGTCTTGATGTCAGAGTCCATCCAGTGATTGTACACAGATGCTTCCTCAATCCATCTTGAGGTTTCATAATAGGCTCTATTGTAAACATGTGGCTCCATTTTCATACCCTGCATTTACATGTGTCCCATAAATAATTTTCCAAAATTATCTAAGTAACACCAATGTACCCAAAGAGAGTCACTCCAAAAAATCACTACTTCCTTCAGTAGGCTTAGAACTACAAACACAGTCTGTTATCCTTACCAGTATATTCAAATTTAACCATGGTGCAAAATTTGGTCTGTTGTATTTTCTTCAGGTCATTTATGTAGCCATGCCACGTTGCAGGGTGCCAGCAAAATAATCCCACTGCTTGTAGAGCATTAAGTTTGCCTAAGCCAGCAAACGAGCAAGATCACATCAGATCTATGTTGGATATACAGACAGATCTTCAGTTTTCCACACAAATCAGCAAAAGAGGCGTTTGTAAAACTGCAATTAAAAAAAACACAAACCAAAACTATATTGTATATTCTCCTTTCCCTTTCTCTGTCCTTTCTGGAAAGATGCAAACAAAATATAAGTGCAGTAATACCTAATTCCGATTCTGCTCATTTTTAACTTCTGGAATTCCGTTAAGAGCCATAAAGTCTGCAATATTTCTCTTTAGAGAAAAAGAGCCATAAAGTCTGCAACATTTCTCTTTAGAGAAAAAGAGCCATAAAGTCTGCAATATTTCTCTTTAGAGTGTTTAAAAATAAAACAAGGAAACGTTTTCAACTAACGTCTAGCATTTTATACCACCTTTTATATACACAAATACTTCACTTATTAAGGATAAGTTTATATTTATACCTTAAAATGAATCCGAGGGCCTTAACTGGCTTCAGCTTGGATTAGTTCTAATTACTGGTAGTACTGGAAATTATTTAAATGGCACTTTAAAGAGGTCCTCTATGATCTCCACTTTTCAGTAACTGCAGATGGCTTTCCAGTTAGTCTGAATAAGGAAGACTGAATTATTCTTAATTTTCTTTGGAGAATCCTGTGGGTGATCAAAACACAAAGTCTGGAGCCAGGGTGCCTGGGAGTAAACCCTGGTTTGGCACCTACAGGTTCAGTTACCTCTTAGGCAAGTGACTTAACACATCTGTGCCTCCACTTTCTCATCTGTGAAAACTGGAATAATAATCATAGTACCTAGTTTATAGAATTGCCACTATTAAAGGAGTTGACGTTTTAAAGTGCCTGACACATAGTAATCATTATATACATTTTTTTTCCAAATTAAGAGCTAAAATTCACTTATTGAGTTTGCTTTCATTTCTCTTAGACTTGCATGGAATTACGGCAACAAAGCTTACCTGTACCCACTGCTTAGGTTTTTGAAGTGGTCCTTAAAATATGGCAATGCTTATGGATTTAGGGAGGACCTAGTCCATTGCTATGTGTTAATTTATGTGTTAAATTTCACGTGTTACTAGGGAACAAATCAGCACATGAAAGAAGCACATTAGCACATTAAAAAGAGGTTGGGGCAGGTGAAGCCAGCTTGTGTTCTGCGGAAGATCATCCGGAGGCACCACCATCAACGGGAAGCCCAGGAATGTGGGCAATCTCAGCTCTCCAGGTCTCGTGAAGAGAACGGCCTCCTGAAACAGGCAGCCGGGAGAACCCTACTGTCACTATCCTACACTCAGGAGGCTGACCCAGCTTTTGAGCACCGTGGGCTCCTAAGGCTATGGTCACGTGGATGTGGCCATCAAGTGGCAGGCCCAGACGGTTATGTGGCAGGCCCAGACCGACTGGTCATGCCAGCACCATGAGCCCTTAAACCCTGAGCTCATGTAGTCTCTCTGGACCTATTGCCACTATGATCATGTGGTAGATCCAGCTTTTCAAGTCGCTAGAGCATGGCAGACTCCTAAACCCTGCCCATCATGTGGATTCATCCTGTCATGTGGCCCTCACTAGCTAGTGGCATGTGGAAGCCTCAGCCCTCCAAGTCACAAAGGTGACCCGCTTCTGAGAGTCGTCTGGATGCTATGGTCGGTCACATATCCCCCTTGGTCACATATCAGGCTCAGCCATCTCTATCTCGTGAAGATTGCTGGCTACCAGAATCTTCAGATGCCTGAGTCAACAGGGATGTGGCCGCTTCCATCACATGGCAGGCAAAGCGCCTGCAGTCATGTGAACACCGCACCGCACCTAGCTTTCGGCTGTTGGTCGTGTATATTCTACGGTCACGGGACATGCTGTGGTGTCTTGAGGCTCAGTTCTCTCGGTCACAGTTCAGGATTGAGGGCTCCTGAACCCCGAGGTCACCTGCATCCTTCTACTCTGTGGCCTCCCCCAGCCAAGCCCCTGCAAGTCAGGTGGGGCCCCACGGCGGCGCGCGTTACGTTACGTTACGTACGTCCCGCAGTCATGTGACGCCATAAGGTCGCGACCGAGGGGGGCGCCCTTTCCGCGTGTGGAGAGCCTGCCCAACGGTGGGCAGCTCGGCTTGGCCTTCTGAGGAGTCAGACCGAGAGGTGAAGACCTTTAGAATTAAGGTACTTGTCCTGGCTGAGGGGGAGCTTTGATGAGGCTCTGGCTCCGATCCCAACCTTTCCCCCGACTTTCATAATCTGCCACGGTAGGCGGTAGGCGGTAGGCGGTAGTCGGGTAGGAGGGGCGCCCGCCTGTCCTGGAGGTTTACTCAGAATTGGCGGGACAGCGGGCGGCAGGCGGTCATGGGCTGCTCTCGGCAGCTAGGCTCGGGAAACTGGGTGGACCCCTCCCTTCCCCCTTCCTTCCCAACCCCCACATTAGAGCCCTACTCTTGCTAATCTCTCCTCCGTATTCCTATTCACTGCCTGCCATGTGATGGCATCCTCTGCCCTCCTCTGACCACGTTTGTTATTAAGAACACCAGAGAACTCCTAGATGCCAGTTCGTATCGATGATTTCAAATCTGATCGGAATTTCTGTCTCTTAATTTGTTCTGTGGAGAGAGGCAAGGAGAGAGACTTTTTTTAATTTGATATTTTTTCAGTAAAAGTGTGAAAGCAGCCAGCACGTTAAGGTTCAGAATTTGTTTTGTGTATTTGCTTTGCTGATCAGTAGTTTTTCAAAGTGTGTGTGGGGTGGGATGCCATAATCTTTTTCTCCTTGGACTCTCTAAACGGCTTAAATTAGTCCAGCCAGACACCACTGGCTTCTGACTTTCCTCCTGATTTTCTAACCATTCCTTGTTACATTCCTTGAAAGCTCTCCCCTTTCCTTCATGTGGGAAAAAACCAGTGAATTTATTTAAGAAAACCATGTTAAGTAAAATTATAGATGATACATTTCATAAAAATCACGTAGATGGTACTTAATGAGTAAAATGCAGCAAGAAAAAGATGGTGTTTACATTTGTGAGGGATTTAAATATTGTTTGAGAGATGGTTAAAGGGGTGGTATATATATTTTTTATTATATAATAGCCATTTCTTTCCTCTCATTTCAGCACTTTCAGGTTTGTTCTACAGGACACTATGTCTGAGAGACAGCAACAACAAAAATGGTTTTATCCATTGAAGAAATACGGGACATACAAAAATGAAGGTAAAAAGGATTTCTATATTGTCATATTTTTAAGACAATATGCCACTTGAATCTCAAAGAGAAGGGTAGTGTCTTAGCTTGTTCAGGCTGCTGTAGTAGAGCACCATGGACCGGGTGGCTTATAAATTACAAAAATTTATTTTTCACGGTTCTGGAGTCTGTGAAGTCCAAAATCAAGGCACCAGCAGGTTCAGTGTCTGGTGAGAGCCTGCCTCCTGGTTCATAAAGGGCTGTCTTCACGCTGTGTCCTCACATGGCAGAAAGGGCAAGGGAGCTCTCTAGGTGCTCTTTTATAAAGGCACTAATCCCATTCATGACGGCACCTCCCTCATGACCTAATCACCTACCAAAGACTCTACCTGCAAATACTGTCACCTTGGAGACTAGGTTGGTACATAAACATTCAGTCTGTAGTAGGTAGTTTCGTCAAGCTATATGGGAATGGAACATTTTTCCACAGACCACTGGAAGTACTAGTGTTCCTCAGAAAACATTTTGGGAAAGCCTGTTCAAACTAAATCTCTTCTACCGCATTAATACCTTGTACCTTTGTTTACTAAGAACAATGTATGCTTACTAATAATTATAATCTGTTCTTCTCATTAAGAAACTACTTATTGCTAACTCATTTTATCTTATGTCATTAGTCATTCTCTCTTTTGCTTAATCTTTCCACTTTTTCATTCTTTACATATAACCTCAATTTATGTTTCTGATATCATGATGGCAAGAAATAAATGCATAAGTGCTAGTCATTAGGAAGCCTTCAAAATAAAATAAAATGCCCCACTCTTGAAAAGACGATACAACTTACCCGTAAGGATGAGTGGATGAAATAGCTCTCATTTTATACCAATTTTCCACACTTTTTCAAAACTAGTTTGTTATTATTATTTAATAATTATAGCTGCCATTTTTTGAGTTCCTGTTATATGTCAAGCACTGTGGCAACCTTGTCATACCAGCTTTGTCATTTAATCCGCAGACAAATCCTGAGAGGATGTTATTTTAATTTACAGATAAGATACAAGAATCAAGATAGGCTAGATTATGCTGTGGTAATAGACAGTCCCCGTATCTCAGGGGCTTGTTCCTCACTTCGACTACATGTCCATGGCAGGTGCATGCCCCTCACGGGATGGTGGACTATGGGGGTCTGAGCCATTCTTGCTGGAATGACTTGGAGACCCAAACTGACAGAGCAGCCATCATCTAGAGAGTTGTCAGTCCCTGTGCCTGAGGAGAAGAGGACCCTGCAAGGTCTCAAACCAACAACCATATGTTCTGGCCCAGAAATAGCACATGTCGCTCACAACCCATTAGCCAGAACCAGTCACATACACAGCCCTGCCCAAACAAAGGAGGTCAAGAAGTACAGCTCTTCCAGGTCCCGGGAACAGGGACAAATGGAAACCCATGGCAAACAGCACTACCGCATGATGAAATTGAGGCTCAGAGAGGTAAAATACTCGCCTAAAATCACATACGCAGTAAGTGACAGAGCACATTCTGGATATATGATTTCAAAGTCCGTGCTCTTTCTGTTCCTACTCCTTTCTATATTGTATGCTGTCCTCTTCAATGAAGTTCATATGTACTTATCATAGCAGTTCCTTTGCTTCAATGCTGCAGTTCCATCTCCCTTAATCATCTGATATTCCAACAATGGATTTAATTAAACCCCCCACATTGGTAAGCCACAGGTCTTTTCCAAGTAATTAAATGTACTGGATATTTGGATATCCGTGCTATTCGAGGATAGCAATTATAAAAGAAAACATGACGGTAGATGAAAAGACTGTGGATTTGTCACATACTTGATACAAATCATCTCATGCATTTCCATATTGGCAAGAAAAAAATAATAAAAGTAAGAGCCAAAGTTAATGAAATCGATAACAGATATGGAAGAGTTGAGTAAAAATGCTAGATGTTAGTGCTTTCAAAATATAAAAAAATAAGGAAAGCTTTGGCAGTATGGGTCAAGAAAATTAGAAGGCACAGATAAGCCGCTTTCGAAGAAGGTGTCTTGCTTGTACTGACAGTAAAGATTTAAAAGATAATATTATGAAAAAGATATGCTGATAATTTGAAAATTAATACTAAATGGGTAAATTCTAGAAAAAAGAAATTTATATTGGGGAAACAGAAAATATTAATATTAAGCTTATTCTTGACAAAGCATGCATGAGAAGGCAAAATTACTGGTGAATCTTAATTAGTTATAAAAATGCCAAAAATAGAAATAAGATAATGGCAAACTTAATCCAGCAATGGCTAAAACAGATAATACAGCAGGGCAAAGTTGTGCTTATACCAAACTTGCAATGTTGGTTTAACATTAGGAGATTCATAATGTAGTTCAACACATTAATAGGTAAAGGAGCAAGAAAAGGATGATTATCACAAAGATTCCAGAAAAAAAATGCATGCAATAAAATTCAACAACCAATCAAGATTAAACAACCACAAAAGTAACTCTTAGCTAACTGGGAATAGAAAGATATTTCTTTAAAATGATAATGTGTACTTTACAAAAACTACAACAAACACCGTACGTAATAGTGAGACATTAAAAGCATTCCATTCAAACTCAGAAGAGGCAAAGATGATTCATATAATCACTTCTGTTCAACATCTTACTGAGTCTCCTAGGCATTGCAGTAAGCCAAAATACATACATACATTAATTAATACATGTGTAAAAGTGAAAGGGAACAAAACTGTGAGTATAATTGTCTTCATATAAAACTCAAGAGGATCTATGGAAAATTATAATAATAGTGATTAACCAGTTTATTGGATGCAAGACTAATATACACAAGATAATTGCACGAAATAGAAAATAATATTTTCATTGTGAGTATACCATTTACGAGAGCAAACAAATTGGTCCTGTGGAATATACCTCAAGTTGGCTCAGCTGGCAACTATTCCAACACTCATAAACACTCTTACATGTTTTCCTGTACTGTAGAGACCTGGAAAGCTAAAAACAAGAATGGAGACCTACGTTCGTATCTGTGTGTGTGTGTGTGTGTGTGTGTGTGTGTGTCTGTGTGTGTGTGTGTGTGTGTGTGTGTATGTTTCCTAGACCCCCTTTTGTCTAGGGTCCCAAAGAAGATCTCTATGTATCAAGCCTATGCACCACAGTGAAACTTGGAGGTGGAACTGAGTAATGTGGGAGCCACAGGCAGGATCAGCTTTGTATGATGGGAGAGGTCTCTGGCTTTTACGGGCAGCCACAGCAGAGTGCCTAGAATTCAGTCTCTGTCATACATGTTGGTTAGCTCATAGGCAGCAGGGGTGTTTCAGCTATACCAGTCCCATGGTGTGAGGGGGCTTCCCCTGGCTGTGCGGCATCCAAGCCCACTTTTCTGGCCCTCACAGAATTTTTGTAAGCTGTGTGATGTGTTTTATTAAAGATGTCTTATTTTTATAAAATAGCTAGAATGAATATCTGGCATAAGGAAGTGGGAACTTTGATTAATAGAGTACTTGACACCAAAATTGGTTGCAAGCAAAGGGCCCTGAAGGAAGTGGGGGTCGGGGATAGGTCATCCAGTCTAGGTGGATCTGAAGATAGTAAGGACCCAGTTGGTAATAGAGGATGAATCATTAGTGTTCCATGGCGAACAATGGAGAAAGAGTTGCAGTTGCGTTACCGGACAGAACTTGGGTCCAGTCACCTGCTGCACAGCAAAACCAATCTACTGACACTGGGTTGTTGGTGAAGGAAAGTACAGTGTTTATTTTCTGGGTGCCAAGCAAGGAGAACTGGCTGCTTGTGTTCAGAAGACTCTAACTCCCTGCTGACTTTCAGGGAAGGGTTTTAAAGGCAACATCTGGGGTGAGGGCTGCAGGGTGCATGACTTTCCTCTGATTGGTTGGTGGTGAAGAAACAGGGTGCTGTTTCAGGGATCTTAATCATCAGCATTCTGGTTCTAACCAGTCTGGGGTCTGTGTGCTTGTGGTCAGCATGGAGTCACCGTCCTCCACCTGGGCAGGGGATCTTAGTTTCTGCATAGCAGCTCAAAGATATGTATCAAGTTGTTATCTCTTGCAGAGAAACTAGGACTCTGCTTTATCACTGCACTATTGTTTCTTGACTGCCTTTCTTTCTTTTTTTTTTTTTTAACATCTTTATTGGAGTATAATTGCTTTACAATGGTGTGTTAGTTTCTGCTTTCTAACAAAGTGAATCTGTTATACATATACATATGTCCCCATATCTCTTCCCTCTTGCGTCTCCCTCCCTCCCACCCTCCCTATCCCACCCCTTCCCTCCCTCCCACCCTCCCTATCCCACCTCTCTCGGTGGTCACCAGGCACCGAGCTGATCTCCCTGTGCTATTCAGCTGCTTCCCACTAGCTCTCTGTTTTATGTTTGGTAGTGTATATATGTCCGTGCCACTCTCTCACTTCGTCCCAGCTTACCCTTCCCCCTCCCCGTATCCTCAAGTCCATTCTCTAGTAGGTCTGTGTCTTTATTCCCGTCTTGTCCCTAGGTTCTTCATGACCATATCTTTTTAGATTCCCTATATATGTGTTAGCATACGGTATTTGTTTTTCTCTTTCTGACTTAACTTCACTCTGTATGACAGACTCTATGTCCATCCACCTGTCTACAAATAACTCAATTTCGTTTCTTTGACTGCTTTTCCTTTGTTTCTGCATTTCCTCACTTCCCTAATTACTAACTGCTTGAGTCTGTTCTTTGGAACTGAGGGAAGGCCTAGGAGGCCAAAGCCTTTTCCTACAGACAAGAAACAGGGAACACAGCGGGGCTTTTGTACCCAGGAGGGCCCTGAAGGGTTCTGTTCAGTGTCAGTCCCCCCTTTTCTTTGATACTCCTCAATCCTGAGGGGATCATGAGTGGGACAAGAGAGGGAATAAAGTTTTGGACAGAGAAGTTAATCATCAACCTGGCAAGGGAACTCGGTTTTAGGGGGACTCGGTTTCAAGAGTTACCACCTGTGGTCACTTGAATTGAAATGCCTTTGAAGTCAATGTGTTGGTGGACCAGGCAGCTGCTGTTTGGGACCCAGAGGACACTCCTTTCCCCCACAGCATTGAGAAACACATTAGTGTGGAGGGCATCTTCATCTGTGAAGTGTTCTGAAGTGGCTGACTTGTGTAGGCCACAGATGAGATGGGAGATTCTGCCATTGACATGGTCACCCTCATTTGAGTGGAGATGTTGGGGTTCTGGTGTTGCAGGCCCAGTAGGAGCACTTAATCTCCTGCCTCAAGGTGAGTGCTGTTTACCTAATAAACAGCAAGGATGGAAGGGTAGTCACATTGGTTTGACCTGTAGCAACCTCTGAAGGTGGCTAATTGATCAACAGATCCCTTGGATCTTGAAATATCTGACATACTCCAAAGTTGCATTTGATCAGTGTAAAAATAAATAAAATATAAATAAATATTTGTAATAACATATAAGAACATAAAAATAAAGAAATCAAGCTCTAGGTCTGGTGACTTGACCTATCTTGATGGCAAATGGTAGTCCCTTACTCAATTCCCACACTTGAGCCAGAACACCATGAATGAGTGGACTACTGAGGAAGGACCCTATGGTGAAGTCGCAAGTTACTGCAGTAAATCTTCTTCCCAGGCTTAGCCAAAGGGACCGTCAGCCATTTACCACAGTTACTGTGCATTTGCTTTAAGGACACTTGCTCTAAGCCAGAGCTCAGCAAACTCCCTGGAAAGGGCCAGGTGACAAATATTTGAGGCTTTGTGGGCCAGTTTGTCTCTTTCGTAACTACTCAGCTCTGCTGTTGTAGAGCGGAAGGCTCCAGAGACAAGTATGGCTGTGTTCCAATAAAACTTTGCATGTGGACATTGGCGTGTGGATTTCAAATAATTTTCACGTGTCAAGAAATATTATTTTTGTAACCATTTAAATATGTAACAACCATTCTTAGCTTGCAGGCCCTAGAAAAACAGGCCACAGGCCAGGTTTGGCCCATGGGCTGTAGTCTGCCAATCTCTAATTTAAGCTAATGGAATCACTAGGTCCCTAAAACAACAGAGTGGAAAGCCAGCAAAATGAGGTGGCATCCATTCCTAGGGTCTCTGGCAAGCGTAAACCAAAAGCTGATACTTTAATACAGTAGCTTTCAACTGTGGTAGCACACTGCAGTCACGTGGAGAATTTAGAAAATGTGGGTGCCTGGGTCTCAACCCAATTCTGCTTTAATTATTGTGGATATAGCTTGGAGCTGGTGGCATTCTCAAACTCCCCAAGGGGCTCTACTGTGTAAACGAGGTGGAGAACTACAACCCATGCTGTGGGATATTGCTCAGCAATAAAAATGGCAGGAACATAAACGGATTTCAAAAACATGATGCTGACTTTAAAAAGCCAGACACAAAGGTGTGCAGTATGTATGATTCCGTTTACAAGAAATTCTGCAGCAGGCAAAACGAATATATAGGGACTGTGAGCAGATCAAGGTTTATATGGAGCTGGGAGATGGAAAGATTAACTGGGAACCATTTGGAGTGTGGTATATGCTTTATATCTTGATTGAGGTGGTGGTTAGCTCTAATCCCTGATTTTTACATGTAAGTAATTTGAGATCAGGAGAAGTCGGGTGAATTGTCCAAAGTGATGTAGCTTAATAATCAGAGAGAAGACAGGTGGATCTGATTATCAGTAATTGTTTCTATTACGCTAGGTAATGAGTCAGTAGCAATAGTGCTTCCCCCCAAGCCCGTGGCAAAACCCTGACCCAGCCTTTTATACAAGTAGAGCAGGGACATGAAAGTACACCTCTTGTGCATTCCAAACACCTACTCATAAGCACAGTTGACATTCTCACGTGTTCTTTATGTTGACTTCTTTACGTTTGTATTTACATATCCAAACAAAAACTTTTCTTAATATTTCCTTTTGAGTAATCACACTCTAATGTACAGGTTTAAAAATTATGGTAAAAATGCGTAACATAAAATTTACCATCATAACCATTTTTAAGTGTACAGTTCAGTACTGTTAAGTTGATTCACATTGTTGTGAAACCAATCTTCAGAACTTTTTCGTCTTTCAATTCTGAAACTCTACACATTAAACAGCAATTCCCCTTTGTCCCTTCCCCCCAGTCCCTGGTAACCCCATTCTACTGTCTGCTTCTATGAATCTGACTACTTTAGATACCTTTTCTTTTTAAACCCATGGACTCTGTTTACTATAGTTTTCCCAACTTTTAAAAAAAAATTATTTATTTATTTATTATTTTGGCTGTGCCGGCTGTTTGTTGCAGCATGCGGGATCTCTAGTTTCGGCATGCAGACTTCTTAGTTGCAGCATGTGGACTCAGTTGTGGCATGCAGGCTTCTTAGCTGTGGCATGCGGACTCTCAGTTGCAGCATGCTTGCAGGATCTAGTTCCGCGACCAGGGATTGAACATGGGCGCCCTGCAATGGGAGCATGGAGTCTTACCCACGGGAACACCAGGGAAGTCCCTAGAAAGCTTATGCAAGTGGAATCATACAGTATTTGTCTTCTCGTGACTGGCTTATTTCATTTAGCGTAATGTTCTCAAGGTTCATCCATGCTGTAGCATATGACAGAATTTCCTTCCTTTAAAAGGCTGAATAATATTCCACTGTATATATATATATACATACCACAATTTGTTCATCCATTTATCCATTGATGGGCATTTTAATTGTTTCTACTTCTTGGCTGTTGTGAATAGTGCTGCTATGAACATAGATGAGCAAGTACCTCCTCAAGATTCTACTTTCAGTTCTTTTGGATATATACCCAGAAGTGGGATTGTTGGGTCATATGGGAGTTGTATTTTTCATTTTTTTTGGAATCTCCATACACACGCATAAAGAATGAATGGGTCAAAGAAGAAGTCACAAAGGAAATTAGAAACTGCTTTGAGACAAATTAAAATGAAAGTCCATCATACCAAAACTTATGGGATGCAGCAAAGGTGTGCTAAGAAGGAAGTTTATAGCTTTAAATGTGTACATTGAAAAGACAAAAGATCTCAAATCAACAACGTAACTTTACACCTCAAGAAATTAGAAACAGAAGAATAAACTAAAGCCAAAACTAGCAGAAGGAAGGAGATATATAAGAGCAGAGATAAATGAAATAGAGAAGAAATACAACAACAATAGAAGAAAAGTAAATGAAACTAAGAGTTGGCTTTTTGTTAAAGCTACACAAAATTGACAAACCCTTAGTTAGACTCACTAAGAAAAAAAAAATAGAAGACACTCAAATAATTAAAATCAGAAATGAAAGAGGGACATTACAACTGATACTACAGAAATTAAAAGGATTATTAGCGAATACTGTGAATAATTGTATGCCAATAAATTGGAAAACCTAGAAGAAATGGATAAAGTCCCCCAAACAGACAATCTAGCAAGACTGAATCGTAAAGAAATACATAATATGAACAGATCGATTAATGAGGAAGGAGATTTAATCAGTTCTCAAATATCTCCCAGCAAAGTAAATCCCAGGACCACATGGCTTCACTGGATTATTCTATCAAGTACTTGACAAGGCAATGTCTGAGATTGCTTGTGTCTGAATCACCTTGATGAGGGAGGTCTCTAGCCCTGTTTAGGCACCCGACATAGTTGGTCAGCCAGGGGACTGCGGTAGCTGTTAGCTGGCCCCCTTCTACGCTTTCCCCTTGGCAACGTTATTTCTGAAGGAATGTGGGTTCTTGCAAATGACTCTGACTCTTCCTATACACCATACATAGACCACATGCCCTTACTGCTCCCTTTAAAATGTCAATTTTTCCCTTTCATTGCTGGATTTTCCTGAAAACGAGTTGGTTGCCTGGCATTCTCCAAAGGTCACCAATAAGGTTCCTCTTTGTTGTTGCTATTGTTGATGAGTATCATTATGAACTCCTGGCTTTTGAACATGTTGGTGGGCTTCAAACCATTGTTATGTGGTGTTGAGCAGAGGAGTGAAATGATTTGACTTGCGCTCTGCTGCTGGGTTGAAAGCAGACAGGTAAGGGAGCCAGGATGAAAGCAGAGGGGCCAGCTGGACAGCAGTACAGTCCAGGAGATAGATGTTGGTATCTTGGCCAGGGTGGTGGTAATGGAGGTGGTGAGAAGTGGCTGGCTCCTGGACATACTTTGAGAGAGGGGCCGAGAGAATTTCCTGACCAGTTGGATGTGGAGTGTGGGAGAAAGAGAGCACGCCAGGCCCCCTCCGAGGTTTGGGGGCCGAGCAAGTGGCATTTGTGGGTCCAATGCCCTATCTGTGTTTACTTTCACTTCCAGTGCCACACAGGGAAAGTCCCAAGGTTGTGAGTAGCAGGACTGCCCTGACAGCGGGCCACACAGGGAAAGCAACGGCTCCTCAGAGGAGTTCATCTGAGGCCTGGTCGTAATCACTCCATCGTGGAGTGATCAGCCCTGGACGGATCTTTACTCGTAAGCGTGCCCTGAGACAACATGGAATAGTTAATGTACAAAAGGCACAGCCCACAAACCTGGAGAGCCTTAAGTATTACAACCCAAAGGAAGCTGGTTTCTAACAGTGTAATTACCATAATCCTCCCTCCCCACAAGCCACTGGTATGATTATCTGCTGGTTCCCTGTTTCAGTGGAATGTGTTAAAAATAAAATACCCTTAGTGAATCCACCTATGGGGAAGAGAATTGACACGATCTTATTTCTGCAGGTGCCGAAAAACTTCCAAATCTTTTCCCATGGTGAATTAGATATGTTGGAGGGGAGAATTTGTGGGCGGAGGGGTGAACAACAACACAACTCCTAGGAGTGAATAAAAGGTGAGGTATAACCAGGACACTTTCTAAGCGTGCCTGTGGCTTCAGTATCCAATACAGTAGATGTCAGAGCAAAGAAAATGAACAAGAGCCAAAGAGAGGCCTTACAGAATGATGAAAGGATCAGGACACCAGGGAGACATAAAGATCCTAAATGTGTATGAACACAAACAACAGAGCCTCAAAGTACATGAATCAAAACCTGGTGGAGCTGAAAGGAGAAAGAGCCAGATCTATAATTATAGTGGGGGCCTTCCACACCCACCTCCCTCTTAGCAAGTGACAGAATTACCAGAGAGAAAATCAGCAAGGATATAGGAGACCTGAATAACACAGGAAACTAACGAGATCTTCATGACATAAATAGAACAGTCCGCCCACCAACAGCAGAGTACAGGTTTTTCCCCGAGGGTCTCTGTAACATTCACCAAGTTAGACCATCTCCTCGACCATCAGACAAGCCTCAGTAAATTCAAAAAGAACTGAGGGACTTCCCTGGTGGTGCAGTGGTTAAGAATCCGCCTGTCAGTGCAGGGGACACAGGTTCGAGCCCTGGTCAGGAAGATCCCACATGCCGCGGAGCAGCTAAGCCCGTGTGCCTCAACTACTGAGCCTGCGCACTAGAGCCCTCGAGCCACAACTACTGAGCCCGCGTGCCACAACTACTGAAGCCCACGTGCCTAGAGCCCAAACTCCACAACAAGAGAAGCCGCCGCGACGAGAAGCCCGTGCACCACAGCGAAGAGTAGCCCCCTCTAGCCGCAAGTAGAGAAAGCCCGTGTGCAGCAATGAAGACGCAACGCAGACATAAATAAAGAAATTAAATTATTAAAAAAAAAAAAAGAAGAATTGAAATGTCCCAGAGTGTGTTCCCTGGCCACGATGGAATCAAATTAGAAACCAGTAATAGAAAGCAAAAAGAAGAATCCCTAAACACTTGGAAATGGTGGCTGACACATCATTCCAGGTTATCATTCACACCCTTGTTATAGAAGAGCTGAAGTGAGGAAGAGTTGCCTGCTGAGCTGAAAGGCATTTCAGGCTGGCCCAAAAGAGTGCTCACCCTGGCTCTTTCAAACAGAGTATTGTTCAGGGCAAGGCTGGAGGGAGGGAGACAGTTCAGGAGGCTGTGACATCAGTGCCACCTGACATTAAAGCTCCTAGTGCACCGGCAAAGGAAGTCCAGCTAGCTTGCTGGTTGTTAGTGGAATCGGTGTGGTGGCTGATTGGATTTGGGAAGCACGAGAGAGGTATTGGTGTGGTTGTTGGAAGGTCCTGAGAGAAGGCAAGATTCGGGTGCCTTCCTGGTACATATATGACTGGTGTCCAGTCTAACCCATGGACGCATACACCTCGGTTCCTTATCAGTCCTGCTCCACTGTGTTAAAAGTTTCAACGCAGTTGTCCTCTCCTCCCTCCTCCTTCTCCTCCCTCTTTCTCCTCCTTGTCCTCCTCTTCCTCATCCTGCTCCTCCTCGATTCTTCCCCTGATAGTGCCATCTGTCGGATAAGGCTGTCCTCTCTGCACAGGCAGAAGAGTGTCCTTTCTGAGGTTTGTGGGATTGGTCCCTTAGGCCAGGTTGGCACTGTGCCTGCCCTACCATCCTGTTAGCCTAAGACATGGTATGTGGTAAGTGCACCACAGATGTGTCTTCAAACCTGTATTTTTGTTCCTCTTTTCAGAATACAGTGATGGTGGTAGACCACCTCAAGGAAGAAAGAAAGGTTGTAGTTCTTTCCCAGGTAATTCTGGCAAGAGGAGCCCTCATTATGAACACGGTGGGGGTGAGCCTCAGCCCTCACACCTGCAGGAGGATGATGGAAACGTGGTGAAGAGGGATGTCCAGGAGGACCCCGAAGTAAGACAGTAAGTGACCAGGCAGCAGGGTTTGTACACAGCAGCCCCTGGGACTATGCACCTCTCTCACTCTCCGTGGACTTGTTTTTCTTCTGTCACTGCAAAACTGAAGCATGCTAGAAGTGAAATAATGGTTGAGCAATCCTAATTGTAGTGCTGGTGTCAAAGAGACGAGGGTGTACAGAAGACTTTCTTAGCACGTATGGCCACTCACCCTCCTTCTCTCCACATCCCCCCTGCAGCTCTCCCTGTACCATCCGAGGCAACGAGAGGAGTGTGAGATGGCACAGTGAAGGCCACATGCATATGACTGTGTGGGGAAACAGAAAACCTCTGGAGAGAGAAATGCAGGAGAACACACAAGATGGAACCCCAGGGAGCTGGTTCAGGGTCACCGTGAGTATCCTGAAAAATGTATGGAATGTGCAAGAGAGAAAAGTCAGGGGGAGTTGTGTTGGTCTCATGTAGAGACGCTGGTTTATTTCACTGGGGACAGCTTGTAAGCTGTCCTTTTTATGACCAGGAGTTAACAATCTTGTTCATCTAAGGGCAGATTCAGAGAAGCAGTGTAAAGGGAACAGGCTGACTGTGAGGAGAACGGAGGAGCCTGTCTCAGAGCAAAGATGGAAACTACTGCCAAGGATATGGAGCAACTCCACATTGGAGGTCTCAGTTTGGCAAGCTGAGTGTGGGAGATGGAGGGTCGAGCCTCTGGAGACCTTGTCTGAGGGGCAAGCAGTGTCTGCACTGGGTAGGATCTCCTGGAAATTTATAAAAGGAAGATCATCTCTGACACCTTGATTATTTGGAAGAGAGTTTGACTGGAGAGAAAGAGTATTTAGGAAATCCATATTACACACACCCATAAGAAATCATGCCAGTGGTCCCTTCTTTAGAAACCCTGTCAAGCTCAGTAGAAGGCCGGAAAAGAACAGGAAAAGGTTCGTCCTCCAGCCTAAATTCCCTGTTGTCTGTCCTCTCTCCCATCCCTTCTTTTCATCCTTAGATTCCTTCCAGGATAAAGTATGACAGGACATGGCTAATGAACTCAATCCAGAGCCATTGCAGTGTCCCCTTCACTCCAGTGGACGTAAGAGAGGATGCCGAAGCCAGACGCGTGGGCACAGGGAAGGGGGAGAGAGAGAGACCTGGTTCAGCAGGGTCTGTTGGCTTCTGATACTATTGCTGTTGCATTCAATCCCTGTAGTTCCACTTTATGCACAATGGGGCTCAGTTCTTTGTCCAAGAAGCTAGCACTGCCTCTGCATTAATGGATGTCAGCAACAAGATTTGTGACGAGGAGAGCCGAAAGGTGTGTGTTGCGGGCATTACCTGTACCTCATCCTGAGGAAGGAGTACAGGCCAGGGGCTGGTTCTCTTCTTTGGAACTAGAGTTCCTGGTGCTTACCCCACCTCTTCTTCCTGCAGATATCTGTGTTTGTCAGGCCCTCCGCTGCTCCCTACTCTGTGCGGGATAAGTTGAAGCCAGAAGAAATGGAGCAGCTAAAAGTAATGCAGACTCAAGGCATTTTGTGTGCCAGCGCTCAGACCCACCTCTCCTTCCTCCAGCCCACCTTCCCCCTCGCCCCTGATTTCCTTGCCACCACCACAGCCTCAGAGCGGCTCTCTCCATCTCTCACTCCGCAGCTGACCTTGAGCAAACGATTTGATGTCTCCCAGCAAGCTCTTGACCTCCGGAGGCTCCGCGATGACCCAGGTACGGCTGACAGCAGTAATTCTAGGGTGGGTGAGGGCAGAGGGGTCTTCCTGGAGGGAGACTTAGGGATGGTAACGTGGGGAGGGGCTGGTGCTGGCCCCAGACCCCACTCAGCCATCTGATTCCCTCCCCTCTCCTTCCTGAAGACTTGGTGGGCCATGATATTGATATAATTCTGAATCGAAGAAACTGCATGGCTGCCACCCTGCAGATCATCAAAAAGAATTTCCCTGAGGTGAGGCTGTAGGCCCAGTGCTGGTATTAGGGTAGGGGGTGGAAGAGATGGGGTGGAGGGCAGATTTGTCTCCAAGGTCCTAGATAGTAACCTTCACTCTACCTCTTCTTGCCCCAAAGCTGTTGTCCTTGAACTTGAGCAGCAACAAACTGTACCAGTTGGATGGCCTGTCTGACATTATACAGATGGCCCCCACGGTCAAGATCCTGAACCTCTCCAAAAATGAGGTGAGAAGAGGGAGCCAGGTCAAAGTTGGGTTGAGAGTGGGGGGGGCGTGTTAGTGGCCATCAGAGTGATGACAGGAGGCAGGTGAAGGTACCTGTGGGGGAGGGAGGGGGCTGGGGGTGCAGAGAGCCGGATGTCCCTCTTTCCCTGGGATTCCTTTTCCCACTTCCGCCCCATATTTCTCAGCTGAATTCTGTGTGGGAGTTGAGCAAGATGCAAGGGCTGAAGCTTGAAGAGCTGTGGCTGCAAGGGAACCCATTGTGTGGCACCTTCCCAGACCAGTCCACCTATGTAAGGTCAGTGTGAACACCCTGTCACCCTTCCTGGTGACCTTCACCCGTGGGAGCCTAGACTATCTGTGACAGTGCCCCTTTGCCAAAGGTGGCAGCCCTGGTCTTCTGGGAGGATCACAGGCCCCACCTTCTGCTCTCTCTGTGCCTATCACCGGTGAGGAGTTTCCTTCCCCTGACCTGCTCACCTCTGCAGGGGCTCTGGGGTCTGTTTCCAGCTCTCTGCGCCCAGCTATATTCCGCCAAGGCCTCCCAAGAGTGTGCCGCAGGAAGCAGGGCTTCTCCTCCTCACCAGGACCAGGAGCGACCAGCCTTGATCCAGATGCTGGCGCCCTGGACTGAGAAGGGTCCTCCAGTCCAGGCCCTCTTGCTGAGAGAAGCCTTCCTTCTTCGTGCTGAGATGGCGTTTGCCTCCCCTGTTCTGAGAGGGGCCCTCTTTCCCTTCCTCCAAAGGGGACCCCCCTCGTCTCCCAGGTTGACATGGGGGCTTTCGTGCGCCATGCTGAGGGCTGAGGCCGTGGGTGGCTGCTGTCATGACATCCATTCTGCTGGCCCAATGCCAGGAGCTGGAGCCTCCTTGGGAAAAAGCAGGGCTCCTTGAGTCAAGGGGCCAGACGTGGGCCCCCGCCAGTGATCAGAGGGCTTCCTGAGGCAGGAGTGGAAGGCAGAGGGCAGAGGTGGTAGAGGAGACAGAAGGACAGGGCTCTCAGGGGCACTTCCCATCCCTCCCTGCACACGTCACATCATCCCATCTGGTCCTTCACAGGAGCCCTGGGCAGCCTGAGACAGGTACGATTCCTCAGATAAAGAACGAACTCAGACAGGTGCAGGGGTCATCAGGAGAGAAGACGGTGATCATAAGACTGGGCCACGGATCCTCAGCCCCATACTGAGCTGGGACCTGACCCTTTCCTCATTCTGGGGGAGATGTGCCCTCATGGCGGCCCTGTTTCCCATGCCCAAGTCTGGCTGAACTCACACAGGTGACAAAGTTTCAACCAGCATCCAGTGGGGCCCCAGCCCAACATGTGCATATTTTCCATTCCTACCTGGTGTGTCTGGGCGATTCTGGGGCAGGTGAAGAGCCGCAACAGGGGCGCCGTTTCCCCTTTCTTCTCTCTTCTTCCCTGACCCCGACCACGGGAGAGCTTCTTTCCCTTCCCTTTGTTTTCTCTCTCTCCCTTGTCTCTGTGCCCCTATGTCTCTCTCATCTCTCCCCTCCTACCTTCACTCCCTTTCTGCCTTCATCCCCTCCATCTCCCTCCCTGAGCCCCACCTCACTCACCTCCCTGGCCCAGCATCCTGGGCCATCCCTGGGGGGTGTCCGGGTCTTGCCAGAGTGCTGGACCCCCAGTGAGGTAGCAGAGCCCCGGGCTCCCACCCCATTCCCTCTTCTCCCCACAGCCTTCAGTGGGGCCCTGGAGGAAGGAAGGGAGGAGAAGGAAGCCCTGCAGTATGGGTTTGAAATGCTGCTCCCTGTGGCACTGGAGAAGAGAGTGCGAGTAGTCTGGGTGGGAGCTACCCAGGCGAAGGAGAGGAAGGGAGGGAGGGAAGGAATGTTAAAGTGAAGGTATTGAGAGAGATGAGGAGACAGTGCCTTTCAGACAGTAAGATGACAGATGCTCAGTGCTCAACAGGGAAGTGGACCGAAAACCCTTAAAATCAGAAGCAGAGGTGGGCAAAGGGCGCTGCTGGATGGGCCAGAACACACTGATCTCTGTTTATGGTATTACTGTTTTAACTCAAAGGAAGCATTGCAACCTTGAACTATCAACCACCTCTTCTCTATTTTTGGTTTTGGACAGGGCCATCAGAGAATGTTTCCCGAAGTTGTTATGCCTGGTAAGTGCCTACGTAGATCATTGTCTCTTACGAATGTCGGTGGCCTCTGCACCTGCCCTCAAGCCCTTTGGGTCTTGCCTAGATCACATATTAGCATCAGAACCTTAACCATTTTGGGGGGCATGGACTCCTGAAAATGACATGGATAGACTTGCTGGAAAAATACCCATAAATACACACACGCACACACACAAGTTGAATATAACACTAGAGACTTCCAGGACCTCATGATGAAGACATCCAGTGTAAGCTTTCCCATGGAATTTCCAGGGCCCTTTCACACCTGATCTCTGACCCTCACCCTCCTGGGCCCATCCTTTTCCCGGATCATCCAGGGCAACTCCCCTGGTCTCCACTCCTGACTTCCTCTTCCCTTCTCCAGGATGGCCAGGAGTTACCGTCACCAGTTACCGTTGATGTTGACACTCCCTGCGTATTAAAGCCCTGCAAGGTGAGGAAGAGGATCAAACAACATTTGGGGTGTTGCAGGGAGGCTTTATCCACTGCATAGTCTCAAATGCCATTTGATTCCAGGGCAGCTACTTTGGATCTGATGAGCTGAAGAGACAAGTCCTGCAATTCCTGCAGCAGTAAGTACCTCTGGGAAGCTGAGCAAGGGTGGAAAGGCGAGGACAGGTGAGGCCACCTAAGCACAGGTCTGCTCAGGGGAGTTTCCAAGTCTCATTTGAGGTCCAGACCACAGAGATAGACTGTCCTCATTGCTCCCGCTCAGGTTCTACTTGATCCATGACTGTGGAGACCGACAGGGTCTCGTGGGTGCTTATCACGAGGAGGCCTGCTTCTCCCTGACCATTCCCTTCCACCCCGAGGACCCAGCCCCGTGAGTATCACAGCACAGGCTCTGCTCCTGGGCCGTGTGGCTCCCCAGGAGACACAGGCCAGCTCCTGCAGACACCCACCACCCACTGTTGCTCTTTGTCTCCTAGAAGCAGCTTGTGCGAGTACTTCAAGGACAGCCGGAATATGAAGAAGCTCACGGACCCCCGTGAGTGGGTGATGGGAAGACTGGGTGGGAAAGGGCGGTGAAGGGGTCAATCATAGGGCCCAGGCCGTGGCAGCCCCAGACCGTCGCTCGCTTCCCCTCCCCTCACAGACCTGCGGGTCCAGCTGCTGAAGCACACAAATCATGTCATTGTGCACACCCTCTGTGTGTTGCCCAAGACTCAGCATGACTTAAGCTCCTTCGTGGTGGACACGTGGTTCCAGACGGTGAGCGCCTGCTTCCTCCCTCGGGCGGGCCCAGGAAGCCGCAGGTGGGTAGGAGGTGCAGGTGGTGACTGGGCGCCTGGGCTCTTCCCTTTCAGGAAACGATGCTCTGCTTCTCCGTCAGCGGGGTGTTCAAGGAAGGTGAGTGTGTGTAGATCCCCACCCCAGATGCCCCACTGCTGCCTCCCCCTGGCCAGGCTCACTCCCAGAACCACCCAGCTTCCCTGACCCCTTCCCTTCCCTTCCCCTCCCCTCCCCTCCCCTCCCCTTCCCCACTGTGTTCTCCAGCCCTCATGCTTCCCACAGACAAACCAGGTCTGAGCTGTGTCCATGCCTGTCTGCCCTGCACACCCTGGGCGTTGGGGACACAGGCTGCGGAGTTTGGTGGCTCTCATCCCAGATACTCACTCTGAGAACTTGGGCCTTTACTTAACCTCTCAGTTTCCTCATTTGCAAAATGGGGTAGTAGTATCCACCTCTTGGGCGGCTGTGAAAAACGCATCCCGTGAACCTGTGTAGTGGTTGTCAGGGGCCCTGTCACTGGGCGCAGACTGCTCCTATAGTTGCCCACCCGATTCCCGACACCCTGGCCCCCGTGAACAAATGCCCTCTCAGCATGAGTGTCCAGTCACAGCCTGACTGGGGACCGCCGGTTGAGCGTGTACAGCACGTGCGGCTCTAAGGGGTACTGTTGTTTGTTTGCTGTTGAAGTGGAAGGAAGTTCTCAGGGCTGTGTGCGTGCCTTCACCCGGACCTTCATCGCTACCCCTGCCAGCTACTCCAGGTGAGAGCCCTGTTGTGGGCGGGAATGCCCATCCCCGCCTGGGCTCAGGGGCTTGGGAATGTGGTGGCACAGACCTTAGGTTTACTCGTTATTGTGGAAAGCCAGCAGGGAGATCTCAGGAGCAGTCTAGCCTAGTGGTTAAGAAGAGCATGGGCTCTGGAATCGGCCTATGCGTTCTCTCCTTGACCCAACACTCACTCGCTGTGTGACCTTGGTCAAGTCACATGACCTCTCTGTGACTCAGTGTCTTCTTCCGAGAATGGGGATCAGAGCGTCCACCCCTTGGGCTGTGGTAAAGGGTAAATGCAAAATTGCCCATGGGTTGGGGATAAACCTATAAATCGAGTGAGGGTGGTGGACAGTCTCTCCAAAGGTGGGCTCTGTGGGGAGGGCCAGAGGGACCAGTCAAGGAACCCGGGAGACAGACACAGGAGGGGCGTGGGAGGAACCTGGCTGCTGAGTGCCAGTGGGAGCAGAGTCAATATTGGGGGTGTGGATGTCCATCCAGCAGTTGTCTGAGGGCCCACTTTTCCTTCAATCTGCGCATCGTGAATGACGAGCTGTTTGTGAGGGACGCCAGCCCCAGTGAGACCCAGAGTGTGTTCTCCATCCCAGTGCCTACGCCCACCTCCAGCTCCATGCACACCCTCTCCCAGGGGCAGCAGGACATCATGCAGTCGTCCTCCACCCCACCTGAGGTGAACCTCTAGTGGAATCAGAAGTGAGTGCTGGGTTTGCGTGGGCATAGGAGGGAGCTGGGAGGAGTAGAGGGGTGATTAATGGGAACTTGAAGGTAATTATTTTACATCTATTTTTTTCTTACAAACGTTTAGTTGTGAGACATTCCCTAATTTCATACTAATACCTTTCCATGTATTATAAAATACAGGTTTCCTATCTTATATATTGTTTTGAAACTTCTTTTGTTTATTATTAGTACCAGCATTTCCTCTCAGTATATGTGAAGCTACATTATTCTTTCTAAGATCAATATATTAAACAATTGAATTCCAGGAAGCCATAAGCTATTATTGATAGGCATTTACCTTTTCGCTTCTTTTTCAGCATTACATGCTGTGGCATCTGCTCATTCTGGTACATACATGTTGGTAAACTTGAAGGCGTGCTCTTGTAGCATAGATTTAGCTGTGACGTTGTGTGGTCAAGTGTCTCCAGTTTGGTCCTAAGGGAGGTCATCTATCCTCCCCCACTACAGGTGCTTTCAGTACGATGACTAGACTATACCAGAACTAAAAACTTCTTTACTCATTAAAAAGTCAATTCTGAGAATTCAGAGATAAGAAGAAATAGACCTCTAGGGTTTCAGGAAGGTGAAGGCGGACAGAAGTCAGGTGCCCTGGGGTTGAAACTCAACGGCTGCTGGCTCTGCTGACATCCCAATTCTTTCTCTTTACTTTCTTCAGCCCAAGGGCAAGATTCCAGATGAATTTTGAGATGAGACCCTCATCCACTGACCTGGGATCTTGAGAACAAAACTCTGCAAATGAGCCTTTAGATGTCATTTTCATCCTCCTCATATTTGTTACCTCTCTTCTCTTAACTGAAGCCATATCCATGACTAAGCTTGCAGTCCAGCTAATCAGGAAACCAAAGTTTACCGTGTAGGCCTGCCAGTTGTCCTGTATTTTTCCCACGCATGATCCTTGTTTATCTTTATATTAAAGAGTAACATTGCACATTGTATGTTGTGTGTCTTGGATTGCTCTTCCCCTGACCCAACCATGAGTTAGTGGGGCCAGGACCAAAAGGTCCCATCTCCCACATCATCCCTGGCAGTCTCTAGCATTTATAGCCGACCTATACAGTGCTTGAAAATTATAGAGTAAGGACTCCATTCCTGGACTACCCTAAAATCCAAGCTTTGCCTCCTGATAACCTTCTCTCCACCACTTCAGTACTCACAAGTTGTGACCGTTCTGATGTTCACTTCTATAAACAAATATAACGTATTTAGCAAGTAAAGTACCATATTTACTCTAATAATTATGGTATTCTTAATCATTTAACAGGTCTAAAACTGTGCTAACATTTTTATTAGGTTCTTAGGTTGTGTAACTAACACTATTTTCCCCACAACTCCTATGTTGTTTTTTTAACTTATTTACTTTGAAATAATTATTGATTTACCAAAAGTTGCAAAAAACTGTGTAGAGAGGTCATGTATACCCATCACTCACCTTCTCCTAATAATAACACCTTGTATTACTTTAGTACAGTATCGAAACTAAGAAATGGACATTGGTACAGTCCACTGAGCTTACTACAATTTCGCCATTTTACATGCACTCATTTGTGTGTTAGAACACCTGTGAATAATACTTATATATATAATTCCATGCACTTTTACCAGCTATGTAGGTGTTCTAACTATCACCACAAACAAGATCAAAAACTGTTTCATCACCACACGTTTCCCTCATGTTAGCCTTTATAGCCACACCCACCTTCTTCCTGATCCCACATCCCTAAACTCTGTCAGACACTATTATAATTTCCTAAATGTCATAGAAATAGAATCATATAGTATATTATCTTTAGGAATGAATTTCTTTCACTCAGCATATCTCTCCTGGGATCCATCCAAGTTGTAAAGTGGGTCTATAGTCTGTTCCTTTGTATTGCTGAATAGGATTCCATGGTGTGAATGTACCACAGTTTGTTTAGCCATTCCCCCGTTGAAAGACATCTGGGCTATTTCCACTTTTTAACTATTGTGAGTAAAACTGTGATGAACTTCATGTAAAGGTTTTTGTGTAAACATAAATTTTCATTTCTCTGGGTAAACGGCCCAGAGTGCAACTGCTGTATCATATGGTAATTGCGTATTTCGTTCCGAAAACCCTGCCACATTGTTTTGCAGACGACCTGTACCATTTTGCATTCCCATTGGCAATGTATGAGTGACTCAGTTTATCCAGTGTTGTCTGCATTTGGTTTTGTCACTGTTTTTTTCAGCCATTCTGATAGGGGGGGTTAATATTTCATTGTGCTTTTAATTTGCATTTCCATGATGGCTAAAGATGTTGAATAGCTTTTCCTAAGCCTATTTGCCCTCTGTTCATGTCTTTCATCCATTTCATAATTGGATTAAGA
This sequence comes from Balaenoptera borealis, assembly GCF_965194805.1. Taxonomy (NCBI): domain Eukaryota; kingdom Metazoa; phylum Chordata; class Mammalia; order Artiodactyla; family Balaenopteridae; genus Balaenoptera; species Balaenoptera borealis. Next base: position 296,419 of record NW_028123647.1, read on the forward strand.
GGCAAGAAGTTATCTCTATAGAGAGCTGCCCTGGCTCTGGCTAACAGGCAGAGTAAGAGAATATGAGGCCCCTCGAGACTCACTTTTCTTGACAGGGAGGGCAGAAGTGGGGCTGAAGCTATTAAATGTTCCTCAAATTAGGACGGAACTTGGATATGGAACAGGATTAAGAGGTGGGGGCATCTCTGGGTCCATCTGTGGAGATCTGGATACGGCAGAAAAAGAAGGGGGATGTGGGGCAGAGGAAAAACAGTGGAAGGAGGGAGATACAGGGGGATGCCTTCTAAATGATGCTAGATTCATCACTCTCAGCCTGCTCAATGGAGTGCAAAAAACTACTCTCCTAGACATGTGGTTTTCAACTCTGCATATCCATTAGGATCCCCTCTAATGCTCAGATTCAACCAACTGAATCAGAGCCTCTAGGGGTAAGCCCAGTCATCAGTATCTTTAAGGTTCACCTCAGTTGATTCTAATGAGCTGTCAAAATTGAAAACCTTATCTGACGGTGTATTAGTTTGCTATGGCTGCCATAACAAGATACCACAGGCTGCGTAGCTTAAACAACAGAAATTTATTTCTCACAGTTTTAAAGGTTGGAAGTCCAAGATCCAGGTGTCCACAGGTTTGGTTTCTTCTGAGGCCTCTCTCCTTGGCTTGCAAATGGCCTCCTTCTTACTCCTTCTTCACATGGCTGTCCCTCTGTGCATACACACCCTGGTATCTCTTTATGTGTCCTAAGCTCCTCTTATAAGGAAACCAATCATATTGGATTAGTGTCTACCCTAACGGCCTCATTTTAATTTAATCACCTCTTTAAAGGCCCTATCTTCAAACACAGTCACATTCTGAGGTACTGGGGGTTAAAGCTTCAACATATGAATTTGGGTAGGCCACAGTTCAGTCCACAACAGATAGTATGAGAAATACCTTGGTCTGAGAAATTCATCTCCCTTTTAGCTACCTTCCTGGAACTACTATACAACACTTCTGCCATCACCTCATTAGGTAGAAGTTGGTCATGTGACCATTGTTGGCTGCAAAGCAGGCTATAAATGTGGTCTTTTACTGGAAACATTACTGTACCAAATAAATTTGGGATTCTTTCATTAAGAAAGAAGGAGAATTGGTATAGAACATATGCTACACTTTCATACCCAAGGCAGCTAGAAGCACTACCTCAATTATCATGTCCTTTCTACCCAGTTTTCCAACCACAGTTTTCATGGGTTCAAACAAAACTGCTGCTTCAGGGACACCTGAGCTCACTCTCCCATCCTCCCAAATCCCATGTCCCAGACTATGCCTGAGTCCTCACAACTTAGCATGTTTAATCTACGTCATTCACTCACTCATTCATTCATTCAACAAATATTTATTGGTTACCAATGATATGTGAGGCACTGTGATAGGCACGGGAGATAAATCAGAGAACCTGACAGACAGGGTCATGGTTCTCATGGAGCTCACATTCTACAGGGGTTGATACACTCAAGGTTTAAGAGCCATTAAGAAAATAATATGGGAAAATGTGACAGAGAATGACTAGGGTGGGGAAGGCAAGGAAGGATGTTCTGAAGACGTAACTTAGATTTAATATTCAAATAACAACAAGTACACAGTCAGCAGTGGGAAGATATAGGAGCTGAGCCCTCGAGGCAGAGGGAAGAGCAAGACGAAGGGCCCTAAGATATGGGCAAGCTTGGCAGTTTTAGGGAACAGCTTGTATGCCAGTGTGTATTGGGAGGACAGTGTTAGAAAATGAGGTGAGAATGGTAGGAGGGGCCCAATAACAGAAGGTCCTGTGGGCCATGGTAAGGACTCTGGGTTTTGTTCTTATTATGATGGAGCCATTGGGTGCTTTCTGAAAGGAAGGGAAGTTATTATTATCATCTACTTTATTAAAGCTCATTCTAAATGTTCTTTGGAGGACAGACTGAAATAGAGCAACTGTAAGATCAAGAGACAAGATTAGGAGGCTACTACCCACATGACAGTGAGAGGTGACAGTCTCGTAGACCACAGCCGTAGCAATGGAAGGGGTGAGATGGGGTTTGAAATGAGATGTATCTCGGAAGTACTTAACTTGTTGATGAAGTTCACGTTTGTGGTAAGGGATAGAGAGGGATTAAGTGTGTCCCTTGGAATGTGGATTTTTGCAGCTGGGTTAGGGCGGTTTTCTTCGATGGGGAAGTGAATGGAGGACCAGTTTCGGTGCAATGCCAGGAAACTGACAGTTCTGTTTTGACCATGTCGTTTGTGGAGCCTATGAAAAATCTGGGTGGGGAGCATGTGGTTGGATGTATAAGTCTGGAGATCCTGAGAATATTCTTGGCTGTGGCAAAAAAAAAAAAACCCAAAACAAAACAAAAAAACAAGCATGCAAGCAAAGAAATGAAAAACCCAACTGTACAGTTCAATCTGAAAATACAGGTTGATTCCACATATGAGCATGACACAGCTCTAGATTCTGGAAGGGATACAAAGACATATTAAAAACCAACTTCACTGAGCTATAATTTATGTTCAACATAAAGCATCCATCTTTTTTTTTTTTTTTTTTTTTTTGGCTGTGCTGCGCAGCTTACAGGATCTTAGTTCCCCAACCGGCGATCGAACCTGGGCCCCTTGCAGTGAGAGCGCCGCGTCCTAACCACTGGACTTAGCTATAAGGCTAAGGCGCTGGCCTGCCAGGGGCTACTAACTGTCAGAGAAGAAAGATATATGTCTGGAATATAACTATCATTCATCCACTTATTCATTCATTCATGCACCTAGTGCATGTCAAGATTAGTGCTAAAAAGGGAAGATAGAACCATGAAAAATTTCAGGCAATGTCTCTGTCTTCCTGAAGATTAGGAGTCGAAATAGAGAACTGCAGGTGGCTCTGGTTGCTAAATAGTAAGGGAGGTATTTGGTGAGATAATTGGGCCCCCAAAAGGTCTAACCCCAGTGCACAGAAGCAACTTTTCCCCTTCTGCATGTCTCATAGACAATGCTGTGGCATGACCTAGAATATAGAGCTGTGAGAATAGAATGAACTTGAACATTCTCTGCATAAATGGCTGAGGAAACAGCTTTCCAAACCTTCCACCCAGCAAACAGCCCTGATTATGTGCAGAAGTATATCTCAATTTCATTGAATTCTCACAGTTGGAGTTGTATGACTAATTATTTTATCTCTGTATCTAATTAAGAAGCTGAGGTTAAGAAGGGTCAAGTATCTCGGAAGAAAACAGCAGATCTATTGATGATAGGAAAGTGTTAGATTTTACGCTGTGAGCTATTAACTAGTGTGGAATACTCGTTCCCATCCTTTAGGTCCAGGCTGAGGTAGTAGCAATGCAAATTTCTCAGTCAAATGCCTGGGATTCATTGGTCATTAGAGAATTTTAGGAACTGGAGAAGCTATAGGAAAGTGAAAGCCTAACATACCATCCTCCTGCCTGCTCCGCATCATTGTTCCTGCCTCTGCTCTCTTGTTTTCTATGATAACGTCATCTTAACATTAGGTTTTGTTATTGACTGAACTGTGTTCTCCCAAAATTCATATACTGAAGCCCTAATTAGCAGTGCCTCAGAATGTGACTGGATTTGGAGATAGGGCCTTTAAAAGGTGATTAAGTTAATTTAAGGCTCTTAGGGGATACGTTAATCCCATCTGACTGGTGTGCTTATAAGAAGAGGAGTTTAGGACACACAGAGAGACAGCAGAAGTGTGTACACACAGAGGGACAACCACGTGAAAAAGCAGCAAGAAGATGGCCATCTTCAAGCCAAGGAGAGAGGCCTTAGAAGAAATCACCCCTGCTCACACCTTGATCTTGTACTTCCAGCCTCCAGAACTGTGAGAAACAAATTTCTGTTGTTAAGCCACTTAGTCTGTGGTATTTTTGTTGTGGCAGTCTGAACAGTCTAATACAGGCATTATGAACGTGTTTCAGTAGGTCATGAAGCAGGTAGAGTAGACTGTCAGGATGAAAATAAAGTGATGGTAAAAAATACCAATGATCAGTAAAACTGAAAGAAACGTGGTTAATTTGTATTACTATCAGGCAAAATAGGCATCAAGCAATTGCAACAAAGAAGGCCACTATCAAATCATAAAAGAAAATGTATTAAGAAGTTTAAAAATTCTGAACTTACACTCACCTGATAACATATCTTCAAAAACATATATAGCAGTAAGTAACGAAGTTACAAGTAACAGAAAGTAAAATCCACTTTTGTGTATACGATAAGGAAATACATTTGCTTATATAACTGAGAGCCCAGAGGTAGAGGAGACTTTAGGTTAGTTGATCCAGTGACTCAAAGATATAAAGACTCAGGCCCAATCTTGAACCAATGACTGTGGCTAGGGACATAGGATTATTGATTGAGATCTAGAGTAACTCTGGTCTCACCCTTGGAACTAGCAGTCAAATTCCCCCCAAACGTGACTGTATGAGGGAGGAAATGCACTCATGAAAATTTGAGACCAGTTAGGAAGAAGAATGTATATTGCGTAGGTAAACAAAAATGTCACCTTCAGGCACCATTTGAAAGCACAATTACCAATATGAGCATAATACCCACAATACTCAAGCGCAAATGGTTTTCAACTACTATGTCTTTCCAGGTAACAGATACTTCTATTCAGGAAATACCTACATTGAATTAGTGAATGGGTAGTTACAAAGCACTAGAGCTCTCACCCCTGCAGTAAGTTTAGGAAGAACCGCAAAGGCATCCATGGTAGCGTACTTAAATCTCATTTTCTTTCTCAAATTTTTGGCAAAGCTTTTTCTTTACTATCGTACTTTGATATTATTGTGTCAGGATAGTTTCACTAGAACGGAATGGATTCTTTATAGCTACAATTTTATCAAGTATTACCATTCTGTAAACATACAACACAGAGTTCATAGAGATATGAAAGATGAGAAGCAAGAAAATTGTCAACATTTATGATCAGCAACAATTTTCTTTAAAGAGCACCATTAAATTTCAATATGGGATAGCTTTAAAAACTTCAAGCTTTTAGAAGAAATTCAGTCTCATAAAAATGTAATAAAATTAAAGAACATCTTCTGTTAATGTACATACTTGTAAATATGTAAAAAGGAGTATTCCTCGTGAACACTAGCCCAAGAACCACCGCAGCCCTGCCGCCTGGCATACCAGGACCCAGCACATACACCAACAGGCTGGCACCAGCTCTGGGACACACTGGGCCCCTCAACCAGCTGCTCCTGGATCTGGCCCCACTCACCAGTGGGATGACGCCAGCTTTGGGACACCCCAGACCGCATACCCAGCCATGTCAGGAACTGGCCCCACACACCAGCAAACCGACACTAGCTTCAGGACTCCAAGGCCCTGCAGCCAGAGACCCAGGAACCTGGCTCTGCCCACCAGCGAGCCAGCACTAGCTCCACGACTCCCTGGGCCACAGCCCCACCCACCAGCAGGCCAACACCAGTTCCAAGACACCTTGGACCCCTCAGCCAGCTGCCCTGGGATCCAGCCCCACTCAACAGTGGGCCATCACCAGCTTTTAGACACCCCCAAACCCTGGAGCCAGCCATGTGGAACTGGCCCTGCCCACCAGCAGGCTGACACTAGATACAGGACCTCTAGCCCCCCCCACCACCCACTGCAGAGCCTAGCACCACCCACCAGTGGGCCAGCACTAATCCCGGGGCTTCCTGGGGCACTGCAGCCAGCAGCCTCCTGACCCAGCCTCACTCACCAGTGGCCACCAGCCTCTGCACAAAGCAGGGCCTGGCAACCCACTGGACCCGGGGACAGCCACACCTACCCCACCACCCACAGTAGTGTGCCGGTCACAACAGAAGGACACACGCAGCCCTAACAGGGGGCACCCTTAGAGCATATAGCTCTGGTGACTAGAGGGGAGAGTTCGGCTGGGACACACAAGACATCTCCTACAAACAGCCACTTCTCTGCGGTTGGGAAATGGAGCCAACCTACCAGATACAGAGAAATAAAATAGCAAATTGGACAAAGTGAGGCAACAAAGGAATCTAATCCAAACCAAGGAACACGATAAAACCCCAGAAGAAGAACAAAGTGAAGTGGAGATAGGCGATCTACCTGACAAAGAGTTCAGGGTAATGATCATAAAGATGTTCAAAGAACTCAGGAGAAGATTGGATGAACAGAGTGAGAAGTTTTTAACAAAGATTTAGAAAATATGAAGAAGAACCACACAGAGAAGAATACAGTAACTGAAATGAAAAATACACTACAAGGAATCAACAGTAAATGAAATGATGCAGAGGAATGGACGAGCAAGCTGGAAGACTGAGTAATAGAAATAACTGAAGCAGAATAGAAAAAAGAAAAAAGAGAAAAAGAAATAGGACAGTTTAGGAGACCCCTGGGACAACAGCAAGTGTACTAACATTTGCATTATAGGGTTCTTAGAAGGAGAAGAGAAAGAGAAAGAGAAAGGGGCAGAGAACATATTTGAAGACATGATAGCTGAAAACATCCTTAACCTGGCAAAGGAAAGAGATATCCAGGTTTAGTAAGCACAGAGAGTCCCAAACAGGGTCAAGCCAAAGGAGACCACACCAAGACACACTGCAGTTAAAATGGCAAAAATTAAAGATAAAGAGAGAATATTAAAAGCAGCAAGGGAAAAGCAACAAATAACATACAAGGGAACTCCCATAAGGCTATCAGAGCAACTGGAATGAATCCAACTGGATCACGGTGTATGATCCTTTTTAGTGTATCGTTGGACTCGGTTTGCTAATATGTGGTTGAGGATTTTTGCATCTATATTCTTCACAGATATTGGCCTGTAATTATCTTTTTTGGTAGTGTCTTTGTCTGGTGTTGGTATCAGGGTGATGGTGGCTTCATAGAATGAATTTGAGACTGTTCCCTCCTCTTCAATCTTTTGGAAGAGTTTGAGAAGTATAGGTATAAGTTCTACGTATGTTTGGTAGAATTCACTGGTGAAGCTGTCTGGTACTGGACTTTTGTCTGCAGGGAGGTTTTTTTGGTTTTGTTTTAATTACAGATTCTATTTCACTTCTAGTGATTGGTCTGTTCAAATTATCTGTTTCTTCTTGACTCAAATTTGGCAGGCTGTATATTTCTAGAAACTTGTCCATTTCTTCTTGGTTGTCTAATCTGTTGGCATATAACTGTTCATAGTATTCTCTTATGTTTTTTGGTTTTTGTGGGGTTTTTTTTTTGTATTGTTGTGGTATTGGATGTTGCTTCTGTTTCATTTCTTTTTTTGTTTATTTGGGCCCTTTCTCTTTTTTTCTTGGTGAGCCTGGCTAGAAGTGTGTCGATTTTGTTTGTCTTTTCAAAAATCTAGCCCTTGGTTTTATTGATCTTTTCTATTTTTATCTCTATTTTATTTGTTTCCCTCTGATCTTTCCCAAAGAACTGACTTTGGGATTTTTTTTGGTTCTTCTTTTTCTAATTCTTTCTCTCTTTTTGTTTTTTTGAGATTTTTTCTTGTTCCTTGAGGAAGGCCTGAATCGCTGTGTACTTCCCTCTGAGAACTGCTTTGGCTGCATCACATAGATTTTGGAAGGTTGTGTTTTCATTGTCATTTGTCTTGAGGTACTTCCTGATTTCTTCTTTGATTTCATCATTGACCCACTGGTTTATTGGGAGCATGTTGTTCAGTCTCCATGTATTCGTTCTTTACCCATTTTTCTTTCTGTGGTTGATTTCTAGTTTCATAACATTGTGGTAATACAAGATGCTTGAAGTCATTTCTATCCTCTTAAATGTGTTGAGGTTTGTTTTTTGACCTAGTACGTGGCCTCTCCTAGAGAACGTTCCTTGCACGCTTGAAAAGAATGTGTATTCTGTTTATTTGGGGGATGTAGTGTCCTGTAGATAGAAATTAAGTCCAAGTGGTCTGTTGTGTCATTTAGGGCCTCTGTTGCCGTATTGATTTTCTGTCTGGAAGATGTGTCCATTGATGTCAGTGAGGTGTTAAAGTCTCCTAGTATTATAGTATTCCTGTTAATTTCTCCCTTTATGTCTGTAACTATTTGTTTTATATATTTAGGTGCTCCTATATTGGGTGTATATATGCTAACAAGTGTAATATCCTCTTCGTTATTGATCCCTTTATCATTATATAATGTCCTTGTTTGTCTTTATGGACTTTGTTTTGAGTCTGTTTTGTCTGATATGTGTATTGCTAACCCCGCTTTCTTGTTGTTTCCATTTGCATGAAATAGCTTTCCATCTCCTCACTTTCAATCTGTCTGTGTCTTGTGCCCTGAAGTGAGTCTCTTATAGGCAGCATATTGTAGGTTCTTGTTTTTGTTTTTGTTTTTTTATCCATTCAGCCACTCTGTCTTTTGATGGGAGCATTTAGTCCACTGATATTTAAAGTAATTATTGATAAGTATGTACTTACTGCCATTTTAAACCTTGTTTTCCAGTTGACTTTGTAGTTCTCTATATCTTTCACTTTTGCCATTTTAATTATGCTACGTCTTGGTGTCACTCTAATTGGGTTCTTCTTGTGTGGGACCCTGTGTGCTTCCTGTACCTGGATATCGGTTTTCTTCTTTAGGTTTGGGAAGTTTTCAGCCATAATTTCTTCAAATACATTTTCTATCCCCTTTTCTCTCTCCTCTTCTTCTGGTACCCCTATTATGCATATGACTGTGCACATTATGCATATGATTATGCATATTATGCATGCTTTATATTATCCTATAGATCTCATTTGTTTTCTTCATTTTTAAAAATTTGTCTTTCTGTCTGCTGTTCTGATTTGGTGATTTCCATTATTCTGTCTTCCAGATCACTTATTTATTCTTCTGCTTTGTTTAGTCTGCTATTTATTGCTTTTAGTTTGTTTTTCACCTGGGCAATTGAGTTGTCTAGTTTTGATTGATTTCTCTTTATAGTTTCTAGTTCCTTGTTGCAGTGATCTGCATTTCTATCAATAATCTTTCTTAATTTCTTTAGCCTTTTTCTTACCTCCTTTCTGAATCTGGGGTCTAGTAGACTGGTGAGGTCTCTTTCATTATTTGTTCCTTCAGGGGATTTCTCTTGTTCTTTCCATTGGGGATAGTTCCTCTGTTTTCCATTCTACTTAACTTTCTTTGTCTCTGAATTTAGGAGAAGCATGAATCTACCGTGTTCTTGAAGAGGATCCCTGTGTAGACGGTATGAGTCCAATATCTTTGGTGCAAGGGCTGGTTTTGGTGTGGGTGCTTGCCACGTATTTCCTTAAAGTGTGCTGGCCCTTGTTCCCTTGATAGGGGGTGTGTTTGAAGTTGTGTTGACCAGAGCCTGCACTGGTTGTTGGCTGGGGCCTCCTCTTTGCTCTATGGCTGTCACAGCCCTGTTGGGGCTGGGGTCTGCTTCCCAGCTGTTGGAGTAGAAGCCCTGAGGGTCAGGTTCAGTCAGGTTCCACTGCCCCTGAGCACATGCCCTGATGCAAAGGAGGTGACCACTGAAGCAAATGAGGTCCGTGTGGTCACCGCAAACCTATGTGCCTCCCGTGCAGGCATCCATGGTTGTGCTCAGAAGCAGCCCAAGGTTGCATCCCTTTCTCTGTTGTGTTCATTCCAGACTTAGTGCTGGGCTGTGGTGTGGAGTAGGCTGGTGCTGGGGGCCGGGGCCCTGTGGCTGCAGGAATTGAGGTGGTTGTGCCGCTGCCTGCAACCTGGGCTGCCTCTGTGGCAGACCTCTCCCAGGACCCGTCAGCTCCAGATCTGGCTCCAAGCTATGGTGTAGAGTGAGCGGGGCCAGTGTGCTCCCACCGTGAAATGAACGGCTGCATACTCCTGCCCAGAGCCCGTCCAACCGAGATGCAGTGCCCAGCTGCTGTGCCTTTCCGTGGCGCCATCTGGTGCACGTGCTGGCAAAGTCCACCATGGCCAGACCTGCCCCCACTGTGTGCACACTGACAATGGGCACTGTGGCAGGACCTGCCCCCACTATGTGCGGGCTGACAATGGGCTCCTTGGTTTGGCCCAGACCATACCCCAGGCCCTCCGGGCTGTCTCCACACATCTAGATCGAGTCCTCTCCCTGGACCTGCCTACCTAAGAGTCAATGCTCAGCTGCTGTGTGCATCTGTGGCCCCACCACCTTGTGTGTGCTTTGGATTGGGAAGTGCAGCAAGGCAGCAGCCGCCAGTGCCAGTCTCTCTCTGCCCTGATTGTTCGCAAGCCAGCATGCATGCACTCCTTGTGGGTAGAATTTAGGCTTTTCCAGCCCCTCCATCTATCCCGGCGGCTTTTCCAGCAGGCACGGGGGCTCCCTGGGGTAAGGGTCTGCCTATGTGTACCTTTCCTCCTTTACAGATCTCTCCCAGGGGTGCCAGGACCGTCCTCATGCCTTTGAAAATTTTTTCTGTCCTTCCTGGATATGTAGAGATATTCCTTGCAGCTTTGGTTGTGTAGGAGATCTTCTGCCAGTTTCCAGTTGGTTGTCTGCGAGAATTGCCTCACATGTAGGGGTATTTTTAATGTGTTTGTGGGGAGAGGTGAGCTCCACATACTCCTCCTCCACCATCTTGATCCCCCTCCCTATTTGAGAGACTTTGAATTGCATCAAAGTGTCCCATATAAAAACAGATACACTAGACTAAATTAGAATTTCAGAATCCAGTGATAGTCAACTATTGCAAGTGCCTGTCAGTTTTTAGAGAGCACAGGATATGCCGTGTTTGTCCAGATTTCGTGGGGAAAAAAAAGGTAGAGCATCATGTACATTTTAGATTATCATTGGACCCAAACAGGCTACATGAAGTAGATAATTCAAAAATCATCTGGTGATGTTACGGAAATGTAAAGTTCATTGATAGAACTTAGTCCTCAAAGCCTGCTTTTATTCTAAAGAAAACTGGCAAAGGTCACTCATTTACATCATATGGGAACATATCCACCAGCAGTAGATGGCAGTGTGATATCGTAACAAGAAAACAATGTGGCTGTTTACGTAAAAACCCGTCTCACACTACTCTCAAAGACTATATTTAGAATTATTTGGGGGGTGTGGCAAAAAAATAGTTACAATGAGTGGATAACAAGAGCCAAGCTAGGACCACTTCAATTCTCTCTGTCTAATAATTTTTAAAGCCTTGAACCACACTTATGTAATTTGTAAATGGTCTTCACGCGGATGGGACTTTCAAACTGTACCAGAGAATCATACCATCACAAATGACACAGTTTATGAGCAAAATCCCTGTAAGGAATCCCTGCCTTCTCGCCCCTTTCCATCCTTTGGCCTCAAAAGAAGTTTTCACTGTGGATGTAGTTTTCTGTTTCCAGGCTGTGGTAGTCCCCAAGAATGAGCTCAACCCCTAGAGCTGTTAAAATTTACACTGTGCTGGGGGAAGGGAGCACACTGAGTACTCTGACAGGGAGCACCATCTACAATTGTTTCTCTTCTTTCCCACTGCTTGACACTGACAGTAAAGTCACTTCTAGTTAATTAACGAGTTTCTTAAAGGAACAAAGAAAAACATGTTTCGATTACCATTTCTATAAAGGTACAGCAATATCTGGTAAGTTCTCTTGGATAACGTTACCAGATTAAGTCAATTTTACTTTCTGAAAGTAAATTCACATAGGATCTCTACTTGAGTTGTACATATCTGTGTTTGAACCAAAAGCATTTGAGTATTTGTGTTTAATTTAGCAGCATCACAAATGTCTGTTGTTCCCCTTTCCCATTTCTCTGTGTTAAACAATGCCTCTAGCACTCACCTCCAAAACAGAAATATAAAAGAAGTAAAAGTTGTTCCCAGTAAACCTTGCCAAACAACATTCAAGAAGAATAGCTTATCAGCCTGCCTCACCTAAATAGACACAGCACCTGATACATGCAGTGCCTAAACTGCCTAGCTCATATAAGCTGTGTTCATACAGGTGTTTATCCATAGCCTTAGCGTCCCTTCCCCAATGTATGTTAGAAGGAGCTGACGGGCACCCACTGGTGTAACTAAGTATATTTTTTTAATCCTAAAATAACTCCTGGAAATCATCGCAGGGAAAGAACAAATGATACGACCATTAGTTCTGACAGGAGAATATCTGACCCTTCCAAAGAAAGGTTATAATTAGAACTCCAGGGTTTGTCTTTTGGTGAAAGAAGGTGAACTCACAATCACCGTTAGTGGATTTGTCCATTACAGAAACTACAGTTGGGACAGACATCAGGTCTTGATGTCAGAGTCCATCCAGTGATTGTACACAGATGCTTCCTAAATCCATCTTGAGGTTTCATAATAGGCTCTATTGTAAACATGTGGCTCCATTTTCATACCCTGCATTTACATGTGTCCCATAAATAATTTTCCAAAATTATCTAAGTAACACCAATGTACCCAAAGAGAGTCACTCCAAAAAATCACTACTTCCTTCAGTAGGCTTAGAACTACAAACACAGTCTGTTATCCTTACTAGTATATTCAAATTTAACCATGGTGCAAAATTTGGTCTGTTGTATTTTCTTCAGGTCATTTATGTAGCCATGCCACGTTGCAGGGTGCCAGCAAAATAATCCCACTGCTTGTAGAGCATTAAGTTTGCCTAAGCCAGCAAACGAGCAAGATCACATCAGATCTATGTTGGATATACAGACAGATCTTCAGTTTTCCACACAAATCAGCAAAAGAGGCGTTTGTAAAACTGCAATTAAAAAAAACACAAACCAAAACTATATTGTATATTCTCCTTTCCCTTTCTCTGTCCTTTCTGGAAAGATGCAAACAAAATATAAGTGCAGTAATATCTAATTCCGATTCTGCTCATTTTTAACTTCTGGAATTCCGTTAAGAGCCATAAAGTCTGCAATATTTCTCTTTAGAGAAAAAGAGCCATAAAGTCTGCAACATTTCTCTTTAGAGAAAAAGAGCCATAAAGTCTGCAATATTTCTCTTTAGAGTGTTTAAAAATAAAACAAGGAAACGTTTTCAACTAACGTCTAGCATTTTATACCACCTTTTATATACACAAATACTTCACTTATTAAGGATAAGTTTATATTTATACCTTAAAATGAATCCGAGGGCCTTAACTGGCTTCAGCTTGGATTAGTTCTAATTACTGGTAGTACTGGAAATTATTTAAATGGCACTTTAAAGAGGTCCTCTATGATCTCCACTTTTCAGTAACTGCAGATGGCTTTCCAGTTAGTCTGAATAAGGAAGACTGAATTATTCTTAATTTTCTTTGGAGAATCTTGTGGGTGATCAAAACACAAAGTCTGGAGCCAGGGTGCCTGGGAGTAAACCCTGGTTTGGCACCTACAGGTTCAGTTACCTCTTAGGCAAGTGACTTAACACATCTGTGCCTCCACTTTCTCATCTGTGAAAACTGGAATAATAATCATAGTACCTAGTTTATAGAATTGCCACTATTAAAGGAGTTGACGTTTTAAAGTGCCTGACACATAGTAATCATTATATACATTTTTTTTCCAAATTAAGAGCTAAAATTCACTTATTGAGTTTGCTTTCATTTCTCTTAGACTTGCATGGAATTACGGCAACAAAGCTTACCTGTACCCACTGCTTAGGTTTTTGAAGTGGTCCTTAAAATATGGCAATGCTTATGGATTTAGGGAGGACCTAGTCCATTGCTATGTGTTAATTTATGTGTTAAATTTCACGTGTTATTAGGGAACAAATCAGCACATGAAAGAAGCACATTAGCACATTAAAAAGAGGTTGGGGCAGGTGAAGCCAGCTTGTGTTCTGCGGAAGATCATCCGGAGGCACCACCATCAACGGGAAGCCCAGGAATGTGGGCAATCTCAGCTCTCCAGGTCTCGTGAAGAGAACGGCCTCCTGAAACAGGCAGCCGGGAGAACCCTACTGTCACTATCCTACACTCAGGAGGCTGACCCAGCTTTTGAGCACCGTGGGCTCCTAAGGCTATGGTCACGTGGATGCGGCCATCAAGTGGCAGGCCCAGACGGTTATGTGGCAGGCCCAGACCGACTGGTCATGCCAGCACCATGAGCCCTTAAACCCTGAGCTCATGTAGTCTCTCTGGACCTATTGCCAGTATGATCATGTGGTAGATCCAGCTTTTCAAGTCGCTAGAGCATGGCAGACTCCTAAACCCTGCCCATCATGTGGATTCATCCTGTCATGTGGCCCTCACTAGCTAGTGGCATGTGGAAGCCTCAGCCCTCCAAGTCACAAAGGTGACCCGCTTCTGAGAGTCGTCTGGATGCTATGGTCGGTCACATATCCCCCTTGGTCACATATCAGGCTCAGCCATCTCTATCTCGTGAAGATTGCTGGCTACCAGAATCTTCAGATGCCTGAGTCAACAGGGATGTGGCCGCTTCCATCACATGGCAGGCAAAGCGCCTGCAGTCATGTGAACACCGCACCGCACCTAGCTTTCGGCTGTTGGTCGTGTATATTCTACGGTCACGGGACATGCTGTGGTGTCTTGAGGCTCAGTTCTCTCGGTCACAGTTCAGGATTGAGGGCTCCTGAACCCCGAGGTCACCTGCATCCTTCTACTCTGTGGCCTCCCCCAGCCAAGCCCCTGCAAGTCAGGTAGGGCCCCACATCAGAGCGCATTACGTTACATTACTTCAAGGATAGCAGGAATATGAAGAAGCTCAAGGACCCCCATGAGTGTCTGATGGGAAGACTGGGTGGGAAGGGGCGGTGAAGGGGTCAATCACAGGGCCCAGGTCGTGGCAGCCCCTGACCTTCGCTCGCTTCCCCTCCCCTCACAGACCTGCGGGTCCAGCTGCTGAAGCACACAATACATGACATTGTGCACACCCTCTGTGTGTTGCCCAAGACTCAGCATGACTTCAACTCCTTCGTGGTGGACACGTGGTTCCAGACGGTGAGCGCCTGCTTCCTCCCTCGGGCGGGCCCAGGAAGCCGCAGGTGGGTAGGAGGTGCAGGTGGTGACTGGGCGCCTGGGCTCTTCCCTTTCAGGAAACGATGCTCTGCTTCTCCGTCAGTGGGGTGTTCAAGGAAGGTGAGTGTGTGTAGACCTTCTCCCCAGATGCCCCACTGCTCTCTCCCCCTGGCCAGGCTCACTCCCAGAACCACCCAGCTTCCCTGACACCTTCCCTTCCCTTTCCTTCCATTCCCTTCCCTTCACTTTCTTTCCCCTCTCTTCCCCTCCCTTCTCTTCCCATCCCTTCGTTTCCCTCCCCTCCCCTCCCCTCCCCTCCCTCCCCTTCCCCACTGTGTTCTCCAGCCCTCAGGCTTCCCACAGACAACCCAGGTCTGAGTTGTGTCCATGCCTGTCTGCCCTGTACACCCTGGGCATTGGGGACACAGGCTGTGGAGTTTGGTGGCTCTCATCCCAGATACTTACTCTGAGAACTTGGGCCGTTACTTAACCTCTCAGTTTCCTCATTTGCAAAATGGGGTAGTAGTATCCACCTCTTGGGCGGCTGTGAAAAACTCATCCCGTGAACCTGTGTAGTGGTTGTCAGGGGTCCTGTCACTGGGCGCAGATTGCTCCTATAGTTGCCCTCCCGATTCCCGACACCCTGGCCCCTGTGAACAACTGCCCTCTCAGCATGAGTGTCCAGTCACAGCCTGACTGGGGACCGCTGTGTGAGCGTGTACAGCACGTGCGGCTCTAAGGGGTACTGTTGTTTGTTTGCTGTTGAAGTGGAAGGAAGTTCTCAGGGCTGCGTGCGTGCCTTCACCCGGACCTTCATCGCTACCCCTGCCAGCTACTCCAGGTGAGAGCCCTGTTGTGGGCGGGAATGCCCATCCACGCCTGGGCTCAGGGATGTGGGAATGCGGTGGCACAGACCTTAGGTTTACTCGGTATTGTGGAAAGCCAGCAGGGAGATCTCAGGAGCAGTCTAGCCTAGTGGTTAAGAAGAGCATGGGCCTATACGTTCTCTCGTTGACCCAGCACTCACTCGCTGTGTGACCTTGGTCAAGTCACATGACCTCTCTGTTACTCAGTGTCTTCTTCCGAGAATGGGGATCAGAGCGTCCACCCCTTGGGCTGTGGTAAAGGGTAAATGCAAAATTGCCCGTGGGTTGGGGATAAGCCTATAAATCCAGTGAATGTGGTGGACAGTCTCTCCAAAGGTGGGCTCTGTGGGGAGGGCCAGAGGTACCAGTCAAGGAACCTGGGAGACAGACACAGGAGGGGTCTGGGAAGAATCTAGTTGCTGAGTGCCAGTGGGAGCAGGATCATTGTTGGGTGTGTGAACCATCAGTTTTCTGAGAGTCCATATTTCCTCCAGTCTTTGCATCGTGAATGATGAGCTGTTTGTGAGTGACTCCAACCCCAAGAAGACTGAGTCTGTGTTCTTCATCCCAAAGCCTACATGCTGTGCTAGCTCCATTCCCACCCTCTCCATGGAGCGGCAGGAAATGGTGCAGGCTTTGTCCACCTGGTCTGGGATGAACCTCCAGGATTCTCAGAAGTGATGATGAAGATCATAGTGTGCACATATACTCGTTACCTTGGAAAAGCATTCATTGTGTTCAGTTTTGTGGGGAGATGAAGTAGAATCAAGATGGAATTGACAGCATATCTCTGTGTGTGTTTCTCTTTCTAGGTCTCCTCTAGCCCAATCACACCCTTCTCACTAGTGTAATTTTTCTTCAGTTCAGACTCTGGCTGGATTCCAATCTCAGGATTCAATTACCCAGAAAATGATAGATACAGAGGGATTGCTACCAGGTGGTGAAAAATTCCAGAAAACTCTGGTTGAAGCCATTATACCAAGATCCCAACCTCCATCCCTTGTTCCCCCTTGCTGAGCACCCTGGTCTGAAAGTCTCAGAGCTGACATTCTGATCTGGCCACCTGGTTGCAGCCATCTTCATTGTTCATTTTTAAGGAAAAGGAGTACATTTTGCAAAGAGTAGCAGATGTCTTGGAGTGGTTTGTTTACTATGAATCCAGTTTTGTTTTGAAAATTCATATGTATATCAAAGTAGTTCCATCTGCTGTTGACCCCAAATCTACATCACGTTCATTGATGTATCACTTCCCTCATCAGTGTAGGTTGACATGTCCACACTGTAGAGGGTCCTTCCCAGGGAGCAGCATGTTTACCCTCCATCACCCACTCCTGTACAGGCTGCCCAGTGCTTCCCCAACATCCTGTCTGTCGTCCCATGACCGGGACACTGGATACAGCTGTCCAGACTCCAGTCTGTGCCCCATTCCTCTCAGTTACCTTCCCAAGGCCATGTGTTTCCCCATGCTGCTGACTGTCAATGCACTGCTGCTACCTGGTGAGTCGTTGTATTCATGCCATGGAGTATGTTTTTATGGCTTCTTTAACACCTATCAATTTTTTCAGACAGAATTAGAATTATTTTATACATAGGTCAATACACTGGCTTTTGAGGGAGAACATTGTATTTTTTTTCTTTTTGCTCTTTCAATAAAGTTTTTTTAAAAAATAAATTTATTTATTTATTTATTTATTTTTGGCTGTGTTGGGTCTTCGTTTCTGTGTGAGGGCTTTCTCTAGTTGCGGCGAGTGGGGGCCACTCTTCATCGCGGTGCGCGGGCCTCTCACTATTGCGGCCTCTCTTGTTGCGGAGCACAGGCTCCAGACGCGCAGGCTCAGTAGTTGTGGCTCACGGGCTTAGTTGCTCCGCGGCATGTGGGATCTTCCCAGACCAGGGCTCAAACCCGTGTCCCCTGCATTGGCAGGCAGATTCTTAACCACTGCGCCACCAGGGAAGCCTCAATAAAGTTCTTTGTAGAGAACTCTGATACTGGAGGTACGTTGGTGCCACCTCATGACAGAAGCCTGAGTGCAGCTTGAACAGGCAGAACAGGCAGGTGGGAGGGAGAGCCTATGTGTGACCAAAATTCACCAGGCAGAGCTTTCTGGAAATATGTGTGTAAAGAGAGAAACCCAGTTACAGGTTCACTGAGGTATCCAGACAGAAATCATAGCCTCTCTCTATGTGTTGGCACTCTCTCTACCCTTTGATTTACTTTCTCTGCATCCTCCCAGAAATTTTTCACTGAGGGCCTTCTCCTCATTTGTTGATGAACTCCGTTCATCAGCTCAGTGAATTTTATCAAAACACAACACTTTTGCCAAATTTACCCCCAATTTAACATTCACCCTCACTACCTTTTGTAAATTTTTATTTGTGGTTAAAAAAAAGCATAACATATAATTTTCTATCTTAATCACTTAACCATTTTTAACTGTATAGCTCAGGAGTGTTAAGTATATTCACATTGTTGTGCAACACATCTCCAGAATGTTTTCATCTTGCAAAACTGAAGCTCTATGGCCACCAAACCACAACTCCCTATTCCCATTTCCCCCCAGCCCCTGACAACCACCCCCATCTATCTGTCTCTATGAATTTGATTACTTTAGATACTTCATATAATTGGAATCATACATCATTTGTCATTTTGTGACTGGCTTATTTCACTTAACATTGTATCCTCAAGGTTCATCCATGTTGTAGCATGTGACAAGATTTCCTTCTTTTTAAAGGCTAAATAATATTCTATTGTTTGTGTATACCATATTTTGCCTATCCATTCATCTATTTTGATGGATAATTGGGTTGCTTCCACTTCTTGCCTATTGCAAATAATGCTCAATGAACACAGGTGTGACAATATCTCTTCAGGATCCTGATTTCATTTCTTTTGGATATATAACCGGAAATGGGGTTATATGGATCATATGATCATTCTATTTTTAATTTTTTGAGAATGCTCCCTACGATTTTCTATAGCAGTTATATATATATCATTTTCCATTCCCACCCACAGTGCACAAGGGTTGCAATTTCTCTACATCTTCAACTACACTTATTAGTTTCTATTTTTTTTTTTTATTGTGGCCATCATGATGGGTGTGAGGTGACATCTCATTGCGATTTTAATTTGCATTACCCTAATGATTAGTGATCTTGAACATCTTTTCATATGCTTATTGGCATTTGTTTCCTTTTTGTTGAATTATGGGAATTCTTCATATATTCTGGATATTAACCCCTTGTCAAATATATGATTTACAAATACTTTCTTCCATTATGTGAATTGCTTTTTCATATTGTTGATTGTTTCCTTTGATGCCCCAAAGTTTTTAAATTTGATGTAGTCCCATTTGTCTATCTTTGCTTTTGTTTCTTGTGCTTTTGCTGTCATATCCAAGAAATCATTGTCAAATCCAAAATCATGTAGATTTTCCTCTATGTTGTCTTCTAGGAGATTTACAGCTTTAGGTCATATGTTTAGGTCTTTGCTGCATTTTGAATTAATTTTTCTATATGGTATAAGGTAAGGGTTCAAGCTCATCCTTTTCCATGTGTATATCCAGTTTTTCCAAAACCATATGTTGAAGAGACTATCCTTTCCCCCATTGTGTGGTTTTAGTATCCTTGTTGAAAATCATTTTACCATGTACATGATAGTTTATTTCTGGTATCTCTATTCTAAATATCTGTCTTTATGCAAGTATCACAGTGTTTTGATGACTATAGCTTTGTAATATCATGAAATCAGGAAGTGTGATGCCTGTAAGTTTGTTATTTTTCAGAAATGTTTGGCTATTTGGGGTCCTTTGAGATTCCATACGAAATTTGGGATTTTTTTTTCTATTTCTGTAAAAAATCCATTGGGATTTTAATAGAGATTGCATTGAATCTCTAGATGACTTCAGGCAGTATGAACATTTTAACAACAGTAAGTCTTCCTAGCTATGAAAATGGGATGTTTTCTCATTAAATTTTGTCTTCTTTAATTTCTTTCTTCAATGTTTTATAGTTTTCAGTGTAAAATTCTTTCAACTCCTTTGTTAAATTTATTCCTAAGTATTTTAGTCTTTTTGATGCTATTGTAAATGGATTTGTTTCTTAATTTACTTTTCAGATTGTTCAGTGCTAGTGTAAGGAAACACAACTAATTTTTGCATGTTGATTTTATGTTTTTCAACTTTGCTGAATTTATTAGTTCTGACAGTTTTTTTCCGCCTGGAATGTTTATAGTTTTCTACATATAAGACCATATCATTGGCAAACAGAGATAATTTTCCTTCTTCCTTTCCATTTGGATGCTTCTTATTTGTTTTTCTTGTCTAGTTTCTCTGGCTAGGACTTCTAGTACTATGTTGAATAGAAGTGATGAGAGTGGGCATTCTCGCCCTGTTGAATTTAGAAGAAAAGCTTTCAGTCTTTCAAAGTTGAGTATGATATTAGCTATAGGATTTTCATATATGACCTTTATTACATTGAGGTAGTTTCCTTCTCTTCTAGTTTGTTGAATGCTTTTATCATAAAAGGGTGTTAAATTTTGTCAAGTGCTTTTTTTTTTCATCAATTAAGACGATCATGTTTGTTTTTTTTCCTTCATTCTGTTAATGTAGTGTATTACGTGATTGATTTTTGTGGTTGACTCATATTTGCATTCCAGGAGTAAACCCACTTGAGCATGGCATATAATCCTTTTAATAAGTTGTTGAATTCAGGTTGCTAGTATTTTGTTGAGGCTTTCAACATTAATGTTTATTAAAGATATTGGCGTGTAGTTTTCTTTTCTTGTAGCATCTTTGTCTGGCTTTGGTATCAGGGTAATGTTGACCTCATAAAATGAGGTTGGAAGCATTCCCTCCCTTCAATTTTTTTGGAAGAGTTTGACGAAGACTGGTACGAATGGTTCTTTAAATGGTTAGTAGAATTCTCTAATAAAGCCATTCAATCCTGGGCTTTTCTTTTTGGGGAGAGATCTGCTTACTGATTTATTCTTTTTACTATTTATAAATGTGTTAAGATTTTGAAAGAAAATTTCTTCATGGTTCTGTCTTGGTAGGTTGTATGTTTCTGGGGATTTGTCCATTTTTTTCTAGGTTATCCAATTTTTTGGCATATAATTGTTAATAGTATTCTCTTATAATCCTTTTCATTTCTGTGGCATCAGTTGTAATGTCCCTCTTTAATTTCTCATTTTAGATTTTTAAAAATTATTTATTTGGTTTCGCTGGGTCTTAGTTGTGGCAGGCAGGCTCCTTAGTTGTGGCTTGCTGGCTTTTTAGTTGTGGCATGAGTACTCTTAGTTGCAGCATGCATGTGGGATCTAGTTCCCTGACCAGGGATTGAACGTGGGCCCCCTGCATTGCGAGCACGGAGTCTTAACCACTGCACCACCAGGGAAGTCCCTAATTTCTGATTTTAGTTATTTGAATCTTCTCTCTTTATTCTTAATCTACCTAAGGGTTTGTCAATTTCATTGATCTTTTCAAAAAACCAACTCTTAGTTTCATTTTTTCCTATAGTTTTTCTATTCTCTCCACTTTCATTTACATATTTCTTTTGTGCAGTTATTTCTTTAAATTTAAGATCTGAACTCCCCTCCAAAACAGAGCCATGTATGTTGCCTAAACACTCAGATATGGTTGGGCAATTCTGTGCTGTTGTAGTTATGGGGTCAGCATACTTTACTTAAATGTGTACTTAGCTATCATCCACACTGTCTGACCAGTTCCACTGTGTTCTGTAGAATATCTGCACAGGATTTCCCCTAGGATGTGATCGTTTGTTTCTGGATTCCCACCATGTTATCTGGAACTCTTTTTTTTTTTTTTATACACAGTTGACTCTATGAATTTGAATCCTTGTTGGAGAGCTTCATTGGTTTGCCATGGCAGCCCACAATGCCCCATTCTTGTGTCTTTAAAATGATCTGTCTGCCAACCTAGTGAAGGTAAGGATTATCAAAGATATAGGGAATGAGTCCTGCACTGAGCTGAGTCCTTTGACCTTGGAGCAGAATCATTTAATACCCAGGGAGTGGATGTGACAAAATGTAATTGGTGGTGTTATAACAGTTTATGACATCTGGAAAGTGTTGCCTTCCAAAAGATATTTTGGGAGGAGACCTTCAAGATGGCAGCGGAGTGAGACGTGGAGATCACCTTCCTCCCCACAGATACATCAGAAATACATCTATATGTGGAACAAATCCTACAGAACACCTAACGAATGCTGGCAGAAGACCTCAGACTTCCCAAAAGGCAAGAAACTCCCCAGGCACCTGGCCGTGTGGCTGACAGGGTCTCCAATACTTCCAGGTTTCTGGACCTGCTGTGGGCACTGTGAGGCCAGCTCAGACTCTGATCTAGCCTTACTCTGGCGTGTACTTGCCCCCAAATTCCACAGTTGCCCCCAAGGTCCACAGCCTCAATTGTGGGAACACTCATTGTCTATTCAGGTATTCCACAGATGCAGGATTTACCAAGCTGATTGCGGGGATTTAATCTGCTGCTCCTGCAGCTGCACGGGGATATTTCCCTTTCTCTTCTTTGGTCTCACAGATCCTGGGGTTCAGCTTTGGTTTTGGCTCTGCCTCTGCATGTGGGCTGCCCTCAGGCATCTGTTCCCCACTCAGGCAAGAGGGGGGCGAAAGCAAGGGCTGATTAAGGCCCACTTGCTCACTCAGGCCAGAGAGAGGAATGGATACAGCAGTCACAGTAAGAATGTGTGGGGAGTGCCTGCGGCAGCAGAGGCCAGCAGGATGTTGCCACAGTGTGAGGTGCGCCATGCATTCTCCAGTGGAAGTTGGCCCCAGATTGCAGGGTCTTCGGCAGTGGCAGGCTGCACAGGCTCCCAGGAAGTTGTGGGCAGTGGCCCGCGCTTGCACACAGGATCTTTGGTGGCGGTGGCAGCAGTCGTGGTGTCCTCCTGTGGGGTCCGAGATAACAGCCGCGGCTCGCTCCCGCCTCTGGAGCTCACGTAGGCAGTGCCCTGCCATCTGTGGGCACATGGAGCAGGAAGTTCCTATGGCGGGCCCAACCCTCTCCTTGCATACCCCACAACAACGGTCTCTTGCCTCTCTGGCAGGCCCAGGGGAGGTGTGGACAGTAACCTGTGCTTGCACACAGGCTTCTTGGTGGCTGCAGCAGCAGCGTTAGCATTTCATGCCCGTCTCTGGTGTCTGCGCTGATAGCCGCGGCTCGCGCCCGCCTCTGAAGCTCATTTAGGCTGTGCTCTGAATCGCCTCTCCTTGCGCACCCCGAAACAATGGTCTCTTGCCTCTTCGGCAGGTCCAAACTTTTTCCTGGACTCCCTCCCGGCCAGCTGAGGCGCACTAGCCCCCTTCAGGCTGTGTTCACACAGCCAACCCCAGTCCTCTCCCTGGGGTCTGACTTCCGAAGCCTGATCCTCAGCTCCCAGCCCCCGCCCGCCCCGGCGGGTGAACAGACAAGCCTCTCGGGCTGGTGAGTGCTGGTCGGCACTGATCCTCCGTGCGGAAATCTCTCCACTTTGCCCTCTGCACCCCTGTTGCTGCGCTCTCCTCTGTGGCTCCGAAGCTTCCCCACCACCAGCCCCCATCTCTGCCAGTGAAGGGGCTCCCTAGTGTGTGGAAACTTTTCCTCCTTCACTGCTCCCTCCCAGAGGTGCAGGTCCCATCCCTATTCTTTTGTCTCTGTTTTTTCTTTTTTCTTTTGCCCTACCCAGGTACGTGGGGAGTTTCTTGCCTTTTTGGGAAGTCTGAGGTCTTCTGCCAGCGTTCAGTAGGTGTTCTGTAGGAGTTGTTCTACGTGTAGACGTATTTTTGATGCATTTGTGAGGAAGAAGGTGATCTCCAAGTACTACTCCTCCTCCGTCTTGAAGGTCCCCTCCCCCACCGCTGAGAACAATTTTAAAAGTAGATACACAGATTTCTTTTCTAGAGTTGCTAATTTAATAGGTCTGGGATGTAGCATGGGAGCCTGCATTTTGAAAAATCACCCCAGGCATTCCTAAAATCAGTTAAATTAGAGAAACCTTAACTGGGATAGGTATAAAAATGGTTGCTTATTGGTCTGCCTGATGAACATTGCTTTTAATCTTAGTTCATCACATATAAAATTTATCTTGCCTATTATTTTACTACTATTATCTTTAGCAATTACCCGTTTTAAATTTTTTAAACAACACAAACACTAGTAGCATACAATATGAAACAGTTTAGAGTTTTACTTTCAATTCATGTAGAAAAATGCATACCATATATTTATATGTTTTAATGAAATCACATGCTATATAGTCAGTCCTCTGTATCTGCAGGTTCTGCATCCTTGGACTCAACCAACTGCAGATAGAAAATATCCAGGGAAAAAATTCCAGAAACCTCCAAAGAGCAAAACTTGAATTTGCCGCATTCCAGCAACTATTTACATAACATTTACATCTTATGCACAGCTATTTACTTACCATTTACATTGTATTAGTTATTATAAGTTATCTTGATGACATTTAAAGTGTATGGGAGGATGTGCATAAGTTATATGGAAATACTACACTATTTTATATAAGGGACTTGAGCATCTGCAGGATTTAGTATCTGCAGGGGTCCTGGAACAAACTCCCTGCAAAGACAGCTGTATATGGTTCTTCCACTTGCTTTTTTCCCCCCCTTTAAAAATATTCCTTGGATAATTATTCATGTCAGTAAACATACAAGTATTCATTCTTTTTTTAAAAAAATGAGATAGAATTTATATATAACGTTGTTTAACTTTAAGGTGTACAACATGTTGATTTGATGCATTTATATTTGGCAATATGACTACCACCATAGCTTTAGTTATAACCTCTATCACATCACATAATTATCATTTCTCTTTCGTGGTGAGTACATATAAGATCTAATCTCTCAGCAATTTTGAAGGATAATACCGTACTGTTGACATAATCACTATGCTGTGCATTAGACTTCCAAAATTTATTCATCTACTGGATGCAAGCCTGTACCCTTTAACAACATCTCCCCAATTTCTCCACTCGTAGCCCCTGGTAACTATCATTCTACTCTCTGTTTCTACGAGTTGGGCTTTTTTAGAGTCCACCTATAAGTGATATCATACAGTATTTGTCTTTCTCTGTCTGGCTTATCTCACTAGGCACACATCCTTTGACAGACACAGGTTGTTTCCACATTTTGGTTATTGTGAATAATGCTGCAATCAACATGGGAGTGCAGATATCATTTTGACATTCTGTTTTCATTTCCTTTGGATATATACCTAAAATGGGATTGCTGGATGACATAGTAGTTATATTTTTAATTTTATGAGGAAACTCCATACTGATTTCCATAGTGGCTGAACCAAGTTACATTCCCACCAACAATGTATAAGTGATCCCTTTTCTCCACATTCTTGCCAAAACTTGCTATCTCTTGTCTTTTTTTTTAACATCTTTATTGGAGTATAATTGCTTTACAATGTTGTATTAGTTTCTGCTGTATAACAAAGTGAATCAGCTATATGTATACATATATCCCTATATTCCCTCCCTCTTGTATCTCCCTCCCACCCTCCCTATCCCACCCCTCTAGGTGGTCACAAAGCACCGAGCTGGTCTCCCTGTGCTATGCAGCTGCTTCCCACTAGCTATATCTTTTACATTTGGTAATGTATATATGTCCATGCCACTCTCTCACTTCGTCCCAGCTTACCCTTCCCCCTCCCCGTGTCCTTAAGTCCATTCTCTACGTCTGCATCTTTATCCCTGTCCTGCCCCTAGGTTCATTAGAACCATTGTTTTTCAGATTCCATTCTTGATGATAGCCATTCTAACAGGTGTGTGGTGATAGCTCATTGTGGTTTTGATTGCATTTCCCTAGTAATTAGTGGTGTTGAGCATCTTTTCATGTACCTTTTGTCCATTTGGATGTCTTCTTTGGAAAAATGTCTATTTAGATCTTCTGTCCATTTTTCAATCATCTGATTGTTCATTTTTTGTTATTGTTGTTATTGAGCTGTATGAGTTCTTTACATATTTTGGATAGAAACCACTTATTTAATATATGGTTTGCAAGTATTTTCTCTCATTCTGTAGATTGCCTTTAATTATGTTGACGTTTTTATTGATTTGCAGAAGCTTTCTATTTTGATATAGGCCCACTTGTTGATTTTTGCTTTTATTGTTTTTGCTTTTGACATCACGTCAAAAAAACAATCATTGCCAAGACCAGTATCAAAGAGCTTTTCCCCTATGTTTTCTTCTAGGAGTTTTACAGTTTCAGGACTTATGTTTAAGACTTTAATCCATTTTGAGTGTATCTTTGTGAGTGGTGCATAATAGGGTCCAATTTCATTTTTCTGCATGTGATTATCCAGTTTTCACGACACCATTTCTTGAAGACCAATATCCTTTCTCCAATGAGTGTTCTTGGCTCCCTTGTCAAATATTAGTTGACTGTATATGCAGGAGTTTATTTCTGGACTCTCTATTTTGTTCCATTGGTCTATGTGTCTATTTTTCAGCCACTAACAAATTGTTTAGTTACTATAGCTTTGTAGTATAGTTTGAAATCAGAAAGTGTGATGCCTCTAGCTTTGTTCTTCTTTCTCAGGATTGCTTTTGCTATCCAGGTCTTTTGTGGTTCCACACAAATTTTAGGATTTTTTTTTTCTATTTCATTTTAAAATGCCATTGGAATTTTTATACAGACTGCATTGACTCTATAGATGGCTTTGGGTAGTATGGACATTTTAACAATATTAGTTATTGTGATCTATGAACACTGGATATCTTTCCATTTGTGTCTTCAATTTATTTTATCTGAGTCTTGTAGTTTTTATTGCACAAATCTTTCACTGCCTTAGTTAAATTGCTTTGTAAGTATTTTATTTTTTTTTGATGTTTTTGAGAATGGAATAATTTTCTTTATTTCTTTTTCAGATACTTTGTTGTTAGTGTACAGAAATGCAACTGATTTCTGTATGTTGATTTTATATCCTGCAACTTTACTAAATTTGTTGATTAGTTCCAGTAGCATTTGATTGAGTCTTCACGATTTTCTATATATAAGATTATATCATCTGCAAATAAAGACTTTTTTCTTCCATTCTTATTTGGATGCCTTTTATTTCTTTGTCTTGCCTAATTGCTCTAGCTAGGACTTCCAGTACTATGTTGAATGAGAGTAGTGAGAGTGGGCACTGTTGTCTTGTTCCTGATCTTAGAGGAAGTGCTTTCAATCTTTTGCCATTGAGTATGACGTTAGCCGTAGTTTGTCATATATGGCCTTTATTATATGTTCATTTTACACCGTTTGTTGAGAATTTTTATCATGAAGGAATGTTTTGTTTTGTCAAATACTTTTTCTGCATCTATTGAGATGATCATTTTTATCTTTCACTGTAAATATTAATGAGGTGTATTCCATTTAGTAACTTGTGTATAGTGAACCATCCTTGCATCCTAGGGATAAATTCCACTGGGTCATGGGGTATGATCCTTTTAGTGTGTTGTTGGATTCAGTTTGCTAATATTTTTTGAGAATTTTTGCATGCACTTTTATCAGGGATATGGGTCTATAGCTTTTTTTCTTTCCTTGTAGTGTCCTTATCTGACTTTGGTAAAAGGGTAATGCTGGCCTCATAAAATGAATTTGGGAATTTCCCCTCTTTTTCAATGTTTTGGAAGAGTTTGAGAAGGATTGGCATTAATTCTTTAAATGTTTGTTAAAAATTCACCAGTGAAGCACCTGGTCCTGGTCCTGGGCTTTTCTGTGTTAGGAGGTTTTTGATTACTGATTCAAGCTACTTACCTGTTATTGGTCTGCTCATATTTTCTCTTTCTTAATGAGTCAGTCTTGGTAGGTTGTGTGTTTCTAGCAATTTATTCATTTCTTCTTGGTTATCCAATTTGTTGGCATATAATTTTTCACAGTAGTCTCTTTTGATCCTATGCATTTCTGTAGTATCAGGTGTAATGTCTCCTCTTTTGTTTCTGATTTTATTTAGGTCTTCTCTCTCTCTCTCTTTTTTTTAGTCTAGGTAAAGATTTGCCAATTTTGCTTCTGTTTTCGAAAATTAACTCTTAGTTTCATTGATTTTTTCTATTGTTTTTCTCATCTCTGTGTCATTTACCTCTGCTCTGGTCTTTGTTATTTCCTTTCTTCTGCTAACTTCGGACTTACTTTGTTCTTCTTTTTTAGTTCCTTGAGATGTAAAGTTAGGTGGTTTATTTGAGTTCTTTCTAGTTTCTTAATACATGCATAAACTTCCCTCTCAAACTGCTTTTGTAACATCTCACATGATCTGGTATGCTGTGCTTCCTTTTTAATTTATTTTGAAATAGTTTTTCAGTTTGCTTCTGATTTCTTCTTTGACCCATTGGTTGTTCAGGAATGTGTTGTATAATTTCCACGTATCTGTGTGTCTTCCAGTTTTCCTCTTGTTCTTGATTTCTAGTTTCATAACACTGTGGTCAGAAAATATATTTGGTATTATTTCAATCTTAAACTTACTAAGACTTGTTTTGTGTCCTAGCGTATAGTCTATCCTGGAGAATGTTCATTTTGCACTTGAGAAGAACATGTATTCTCTTTCTTTTGGATGGAATATTCTATAAATATTTGTTACGTCCTTTTGGTCTAATGTATGATTCAAGTCTGTCATTTCCTTGTTGATTTCCTGTCTGGATGATATACCCAATGCTGAAAGTGGGGTATTGAAATCCCCTACTATTATCATATTGCTGTCTATATCTTTCTTCAGGTCTGTTAATATTTACTTAATACATTTGGGTGCTCTGATGTTGAGTGCATATATATTTACAATTGTATATCTTCTTGGTAAATTGACCCCTTTATCATTATAGAATGATCTTCTTTGTCTCTTATTAGCATTTTTGGCTTAGAGTCTGTTTTGTCTGATATAAGTATAGCTACTCCTGCTTTCTTTTGTTTCCACTGCATGGAATATCTTTTCCCATCCCTTCACTTTGTGCCTATGTTTGTCCTTAAATCTGAAGTGAGTCTCTTGTTGGCAGCATGTAGTTTGGTCTTGCTTTTATATCCATCTAGCCACTCTGTGCCTTTTGATTGGTGAATTCAATCCATTTGTTTACATTTAGAGCAATTATTGATCTGTAAGAATTTACTAAAGCCATCTTCTTAATTGCTTTCTGGCTATTTTGTAGTTCCACTGTTTCTTTATTCCTCTGTTTCTGTCTACCTTTTTGAATTGGTGATTTTCCGTGGTGGTATTCTCTGTTTCTCCTTCCTTTATCTTTTGTGAATCTACTCTAAGTTTTTGCTTTGTGGTTACCATGAGGCTTACATAAAACATCTTATAGATAAAATAGTCCATTTTAAGCTGATAGCAACTTAACTTTGATTGCATACAAAAGTTCAACACTTTTATTCCCTCCTTTTATATTTTTGATGTCAAAATTTAACAAGAAAGATGTCTCTTTTTATATTGTGTATTCATGAATAAATTATAGTAGCTATAGTTATTTTTTTTTTAATTTAATTTTTTATTTATTTATGGCTGTGTTGGGTCTTCATTTCTGTGCAAGGGCTTTCTCCAGTTGTGGCAAGCGGGGGCCACTCTTCATCGCGGTGCACAGGCCTCTCACTATCGCGGCCTCTCTTGTTGCGGAGCACAGGCTCCAGACGCGCAGGCTCAGTAATTGTGGCTCACAGGCCCAGTTGCTCCGCGGCATGTGGGATCTTCCCAGACCAGGGCTCGAACCCGTGTGCCCTGCACTGGCAGGCAGACTCTCAACCACTGCGCCACCAGGGAAGCCCGCTATAGTTATTTTTAATACTCTTTTCCTTTAGCCTTTATACTATAGTTAAGTGGTTAATTCCCTATTTTGTTACAAAATTAGAGTTTTCTAAATATGACTGTATATTTACCTTTACCAATGTGTTGTATACTTTCATATGTTTTTATGTCACTGACTAGCATCTTCTAATTTCAGCATGAAGCCATTCTTTCAGCATTTCTTGCAAGGCAGGTCTAGCAGCAATGAGATCCCTCAGCTTTCATTTGTCTGGGAAAGTCTTTGTTTCTCCTTTATATCTGAAGAATAACTTTACTGGATAGGGTATTCTTGGCTGATTTTTTTTTTCTTTTGACACATTGAATGCATCATTCCACTCTCTTCTGACCTGTAGGGTTTCTTCAGAGAAGTATTCTGATAGCTTAATGGGGGGTCCTTTTTAGGTTACAATCTTTTTCTCTCTGATGGCTTTCAGGAATCTCTATCTTTGATTTTTGACAGTTTCATTTAGTGTGTCTTGGAGAAGGTCTTTTTGCATTGAGATGAGGGTGATTTATTAGCTTCATGAACTTGGATGTCTAAGTTTCTTCCCAGGTTTGGGATGTTCTCATCTATTATTTCTTTAAATAAACTTTCTGCCCCTTCTCCCTCTCTTTTTCTTCTGGAGTCCCACTTATTTTAATATTTTACATTTGGTTTTCTTTGTTTTTTTAAGTTCTTATTTCTTTGTTCTCTAATTCTGTTATTGCAAATTTTCTATCCTTCGGATCACTTATTATGTCTTCCATTTGGTCTACTCTGTTGTAGATACAGTTTATTGCATTTTTCATTTCATTTATTGAATTCTTCAGCTCCAGAATTTCTGTTTGGTTCTTTTTAATGATTTCTGTTCCTTTGTTAAATTTCTCATTTTGTTTATGTATTGTTTTCCTGTTTCATTGAATTGTCTTTCTGTGCTTTCTTTGAGTTTCCTCAAAACTGCTATTTTGAATTCTTTATCAGCTAGATCTGTGTCATTGAGTTTGGTTATTGGAAGATTTATTATTATCTTATGGTGATGACACAATTCCTTGATTCTTCATGTTCCTTGAGGTTTTCTGTTACTGCTTTCACATTTGAAGTAGCAGTCACTTCTTACAAACTTTATTAGCTGTCTTCAAGTGGGGGATATTTTTCATTGGTCTTGCTTATATCTAGGGTTTTCTCAAATCTTGTATGGATACACCTGCTCTGCACTTCCGGCTCCCTCTTGTAGCAGAATTCTTAACCTTTTATGTCCTCTCTGGTTCTTACAACTTGCCAGGCTATTTGCTGGAAACCTCTCTTTTGTTTTCCAAAAGGTGGCACTATAGCTCAAGTGTGTGTTTTTTCCCCTGCCTAGAACCGTGGTCTGTTTTTCTGAAAACACTCTGTTTACCTCTGCACTTGGGGGTGCACACATGGAGCCAGCCTCAGAATGGGGAAAGTGTGGGTTTAGTGCTCAGAGTTTTGGAAGTGCTCATGGGCCCAGTGGGGGGATCTTCCAGTGAAGTTCTCTCAGAGGCTTGTGGTCCAACTTCCTGTTGAAGTCCTGTGCACAGTGAGCAAGTAATGTCCCTTTAATACTCTTCAATATTCTTATCTGCCTCTTTCCCAAAATACTCCCTTTCCCAAGTCATCAAGTTCTTGCCTCAGTTCTTTGGGTGCTTCTGGAGAGAAATGAGTCCAGCAGCATCCCACAAAGCTGGAGTAGCCAGGTACTCACTCACTGCTTTCCTTTTCCCCTATGGGAGAGGTCACCAGCTAGGTCACCCCCATGTTTTTTTGCCTTAGGGTATGGGCAGCATTGGTAAAGTTCCTCTTACCCTCTTGAATGCATCCAAACTCAAGGAAAAATATAATTATTTAGAATGGTAAATAGCTTCTAAGCAGAGTATTCCTTATACAAAAAACTATTGTTCACTAACCTAGAAACTCACGTGGTAGATAAGAATTGTTCTAATGCTGAAAGTTTTATTACTGTTTTATTCATGGTCATTAAAGATTTTTTGTTGCATTTATTTCAAGTTGAAACATTTTCCATATGATAACACAAGTTGCAAACAATGGTGATTGTAAAAATTATTGGTGCTTTAAAACGTGTAACAGTTAATGTAACATATCTAGTTCAAAGCTTAATAAGATTTTTATTAAAGAAAGAATTTTGTTCATCCCCTATGAAAGCCAGATTGTCTTGATAAAATCAGGAAGGATTATTTTAAAATTTTCTTCCAATTGAGACGGAAGCAAAAGTGAGTGTGATAGTTTTCCTAAATTTTAAATACAATGCAAAAGATTGTGTTTTATTTACATCTCCATCATGCAGAATCACATATAAATTATATGCATACATAGAAGCATCTCACTCCTTTCAATGGCTGCATAGCATTCCACCATATTGGCGTACTCAAAATTGTTTAACAACAAGTGTTGTTGATGCCTCACAAGAAGATTGATCCCTCCCCACCAAAACACCAGTGTTGCTCCTGTTGAAAAACACTGGGGGTTTTGGATTCTTAACAAAATTCCACAATCATCAAATCACTCCCATGAAGCTCCATGAATGTTATTTGTTCTTCAGAAAGATTGTGAAATTTAGATATTACAGTACCTGTTTGCCCACACTGTCACCAACAGTTATTTTTAAAGGCAATATGGCAAACATGAATATATATATATATATATATATATATATATATATATATATATATATATATATGCAACAAAGTGCAGAGAGTAATTTTACAAACACCAAAGTACCCATTACCCAGATTTGCCACCTGCTGGTGTTTAGCATTCTCTTTATAGTCCTCACACTAACTGCATTAGAGCAACATACTAGAAAGGTAAGTGACATGCTGTGGATGAACAGCGCATGGGATGGTTCCTGCCAATAGTGGGATTGGGGATTGTAAGTGAAGCCTCAAGAAGGAAGTGCCATTTGAGCTGAGAAAGGATGAGTAGTCAAGGAAAGGTCTCCAGGGAGGCATTCCAGGTATGATCCATGGTACAGAAGAGAGAATGTGCAAAGGTATATACTTGGTAGTTATGATGAACAGTTCAGTGTTGCTTCAGTGTAAGATACTTTGATGGATGAAGTGAGAACTAATGAAGAGATAGGACCAGACAAGTGTCTGAGAGCCTAGAACCTGTGACCAGTCTATTCTTTGACTTTACTAAATTTATCTATTCTTGTTGATGGGCATTTGTTTGTTTTCAGCATCGGGTTATTATGAATGAT
This sequence comes from Balaenoptera borealis, assembly GCF_965194805.1. Lineage (NCBI taxonomy): Eukaryota > Metazoa > Chordata > Mammalia > Artiodactyla > Balaenopteridae > Balaenoptera > Balaenoptera borealis. The sequence continues at coordinate 329,148 of NW_028123647.1, forward strand.
GCTGCTATGAACATTTTGTATATTTATTTTTGGCGTACATACAAATTGTTGTTAAGTATTATATATTTGCCTATGGGTACAATACAGGCTATCAGGATAACCTGTAGGCTATCAGGTATGTGTAAGTTCAGCCCTAGTAGATGCTGCTTAACAGTTTTTCAAAATGGCTGTACCGATTCACACCCCACTTACTCTACATCTTCACCAACAGTTAGTTTTACTTTCAGCCATTCCAGAAGGCATTTCATTATGTTTTTAGTCTGGATTTTCCCAATAAATAATTATGTTGAGCAGCATTTTATATGCTAAGTAGTCATTTGAATAAAGTAGGGTCATATCTTTTTCTCACAGCATATGTTATATTTGGCTAAAACATATATATGAAATTTATGTATGTGTGCACTTATACACGTTTATATAAAGAATATGGACCTGACAATTATTAGTGGCAATATTAAGCATTTGTTCTGTGCCAGGTACACTTCTAAAGTGCCTCATTTATATGAACTCATTTAATCCTTATAAAACTTTAAAGGGTACATTTTTCAAACCAGTGAAGGATTCAAAATGCAGAAATATTAATATCACACCTATTTGTTATACTGGTTGTCAGTGGTTAATGGGATCCCTGATTATATGCATTTTCTTCTTTATGCTTGATTGAAATATTGAATATTATCAGCACCTCAGAGGACTTCTTCTGCATGTAAAGGGATGAATATGTTACCTTCCCAGTGGTCACTAAAATTCCTCTTAGGACTGATGTGGCAAACAAATTATGTGGCATTAAGCCCTTGCACTCTGAGTCTTTGTATATTTCATAGGTCATAAAGGTGTTATCTGATATAAGTGCAGAGACAAATGGTCCTAGGTCATTTGGTAAAGTATTTAGAAAACAACAAAGTTATACTCCAGCACCTGCAGTATAGTTCCATTTAATTTTTTTATTGTATGCATAATGTATACATATATGCATCTATGGGCATAGACAGAAAAATAATGCAACTGAAAAATAGTCAAAGATAATGATAATAAGTATCAGGGCATTTTCTCCAAACTTCTGCCCTTCAAAATCTGGCTCCTTTGTCGCATGACAAAGTCCTCTGAAAGTGCAGACACCCTTCCAGTCCTAAAGGTGAAGTGGATGTGAAACAAGCATTATTTTGGTCTCCAGAAGAGTCTTCTGCCCCCTATAGAAAAACCTGCAAGGGGAAATATTGCACAATGTTAACAGCGGTTGCCAGCAGATGGTGGGTCTATTGGCTGCCTGTGCTTCCATTATATTTTCACGTGTCCACAATTTTAAGAAATTGTAAATGGTCGCCAATGGAACAGAAATGAGACAGGCTGGGCACTGAGGTAATACATTAATTAGGAAATGGTTCAGACAACAGATAAGGGGTTGGGGTAGATTGAAAGTAAGTATGCCAGCAAGAATGTACCTTTTATCTGCAATTATATGGTTAAGAAGATGGACTTCACTAGAGGGACAAATGTTCCCAGAACATTAATAGATATTTGGTGCTTTAATAGATATTTGGCTTAACATCTTTGTACTTAATGGTCTAGTTTTTGCTTTGCTTTGTTATAGATTTCTGTGGAGAGGGACAAATTTAGAGCATTGAGTGAGTGTATTTGTATGTATTAATTTTAATTAAACAAAGCAGATTGAATGACATTATATTGTGACATGTTTCTTAAAAGAATAATTACTACATAAATTGCTAAAATATGCATACACAAAATACAAACACTACATTGAAACTGTAACAGCAGTTGTCATTGGAAGAGTGGAATACCAAAGAATTTCACTTTCTATGCCCTATACTTGTGTACTTATTTTTGTTTTTTACAAATGGAGCTTATGTTCTTTTTTTCATTTTTTTTTATTTTGGTAAAATACATAGAACATAAAATTTACCATATTCACCATTTTTAAATGTACAATTCAGTGATATTAAAAATTAATAATGTTGTGCAACCATCACCACCATCCATCTCCAATTTTTTTTTCATCTTATAAAACTGAAACTCTATACCCATTAAACAATAACTCCCCATTTCCCTTCCTCCAGCCCCTGGCAACCACCATTCTACTTGCCGTCTACTCTAAATACCTCATATAAATGAACTAATATAGTATTTATCTTTTTATGACTGGCTTATTTCACATAGCATAATGTCCTAAAGGTTCATTCATGCTGTAGCATATGACAGAATTTCATCCATTTTACAGGCTGAATAATATCCCATTGTATGTATATACCACATTTTGTTTATCCATTCATCTGTCAATGGACACGGGTTGCCCCCACATTTTAGCTATTGTGAATAATGCTGCTCTCTATGAATGTGGGTATACAAATATTTCTTCAAGACCCTGCTTTCAAAGTTTTTGGATAAATATCCAAATTTGGATCATATGGCAATTTCCTTTTTAATTTTCATGGAACCACCATACTGTTTTCCACAGTGGCTGTACCATTTTACATTCCCATCAACAATGCACAGGGTTCCAGTTTCTTCACATCCTCACCAACACTTCTTGTTTTCTGTTTTTTTTTCTTTCTGATATTAGCTATCCTAATGAGTATGAGGTGGTATCTCATTGTAGTTTTAATTTGCATTTCCCTAATAATGATGTTCAGCATTAGTGATGCTGAGCATCTTTTCATGTACTTATTGGACATTTGTATATTTTTTAGAGAAATGTCTATTCATGTCCTTTGCTCTGCTTATTTTTGAATCAGGTTGTTTGGTTTTTGTTTTTGATTTTTTAGGATATTAATTTCTTATTATATGTGATTTGCAAATATTTTCTCTCATTCTGTGGTTTGCCTCTTTGGGTTTACTCTGCTGATAGTATCTTTTGATGTACAAATTTAAAAAATTTTCATGAAGTCCAATTTTTCTATTTTTTTCTTTTGTTATCTGTGTCTTTGGTGTCATATCCTAGAAATCACTGCCAAATCCAATGCTGTGAAGCTTTTGTTTTCTTTTTAGAGTTTTATTGTTTTAGATCTTACATTTAGATCTTTGATCCATTTTGAGTTAACATTTCCATATGTTGTTAGGTAAGGGTCCAACTTCATTCTTTTGCATGTGAATATCTAGTTTTCCCAGCACCATTTGTTGAAAAGACTTTTCTTTTCCCATTGAATGGTCTTGGCACCCTTGTCAAAAATCATTTGACTAGATATATGAGTGTTTATTTCTGGGATCTCTATCCTTTTCCTTTTGTCTATATGTCTGTCTTTATACCATTACCACACTGGTTACTGTAGCTTTGTAGTAAGTTTTGAAATCAGGAAGTGTGAGTCCTCCAAATTTGTTCTTTCATTTCAAGGTTGTTTGTTTGGGCTATTTATGGTCCCTTGAGGTTCTGTATGAATTTAAAGATAGATTTTTCTATACTTGTGGAAAACATCATGGGGATTTTGATAAGGATCACATTGAATCTATAAATTGTTTCTAACAATTATTTGAACAATATTATGTCTTCCAATCCATGAACATGGGGTGTGTTTTCATTTGTCTATGTCTTCTTTCATTTCTTTCAGCAATGTTCTGTTTTTATTGTTCAAGTCTTTAACATCCTTAGTTAATTTCTATTTTCTCATTCTTTTTATACTATCATAAATGAAATCATTCTCATAATTTCCTTTTCAGATTATTCATTGTTATAGTGTAGAAATACAATTGATTTTTGCATGTTGACTTTGTATTCTGCTAATTTGCTGGATTCATTTATTAGTTCTAACAGTTTTTTGTAGAATCTTTAGGGTTTCTACATATAAGATCATATCATCTACAAACAGATAATTTTACTCCTTCCTTTCCAATTTGGATGCCTTTATTTATTTATTTTTCTTGCCTCATTGCTCTGGCTAGAACTTCTAGTACAATGTTGAATAGATGTGGTGAAAATAGACATCCTTGCTTTGTTCCTTGCCTTAGAAGGAAAGCTTTCATTCTTTCACCATTGAGTATGATGCTTACCATGAGTTTTTCATATATGTATTTTATTATGTTGAGGTAGAGTCCTTCTATTCCTAGTTTATTGAGTATTTTTATCATGAAATGGTGTTGAATTTTGTCAAATGCTTTTCCTGCATCAATTGAAATAGCTGTGTGGTTTTTTTTTCTTTCATTATGTTGATGTGGTGAATTACATTGATCAATTTTTGTATGTTGAACCATACTTGAATTCCTGGATCTAATATAAACTGGATCAAGCCCCCTCAATTTGTGTTTGTATGAGAAAGTCTTTATCTCTCCACTTCTGAAGGATAATTTCATTGGATACAGAATTCTAAACTAGTGATTTTTTCTTTTCAACACTTTAAATGATTTACTTCACTGTCTTCTTGCTTTCATGGTTTTTGAAGAGAAGTCTGATGTAATTCTTAGCCTTGCTCCTCTATAGGTTTTTTTCCCCTTCTATGGTTTCTTTCAATATTTTCTCTTTGTCTTTGATTTCCTGAAGTTCGAATATGATATACATTGGTGTACATTGTTTGGTATTTATACTGCTTGGTATTCCTGAGCTTTCTTGATCTGTGGTTTAATATCTGTCATTAATTTTGGAAAACTCTTATCCATTATTACTCAACTATTTCTTCTGTTCCTTTCTTCCTTTTAATTCTGATATTCCTATTACATATATGTTACACCTTTTGTAATTGTCCCACAGTTCTTGGATATTCTATTCTATCATTTTCTTTCTTTTTTTCTTTTTTCTTTTCAGTTTGGGAAGATTCTACTGACATATCTTTAATCTCACTGATTGTTTCCTCAGCCATGCCCAGTCTATGGGCATGAGCCTATGAAAGACATTCGTCATTTCTCTTACAGTGTTTTTGTTTTTAGCATTTACTTTTGACTCTTTCCATCTCCATGCTTACATTACCTTCCTGTTCTTGCATGTTGTCTACTTTTCCTATTAGAGCCCTCACCATAAGTTCTTGGTCTGATAATTCCAAAATCTATCATATCTGAGTCTGGTTCTAATACTTGCTCTCTCTCTCTTCAAACTATGTTTTTTTTATATTTGGTATGACTTATAAGTGTTTGTTAAAAGCCAAACATAATGTACTGAGGAAAAAGAATTGAGATACATAGGCTTTTTAAAAATAAATTTATTTATTTATTTATTTATTTTTGGGTGTGTTGGGTCTTCGTTTCTGTGCGAGGGCTTTCTCTAGTTGCGGCAAGCAGGGACCACTCTTCATCGCGGTGCATGGGCCTCTCACTGTCGCGGCCTCTCTTGTTGCGGAGCACAGGCTCCAGCTGTGCAGGCTCAGCAGTTGTGGCTCACGGGACCATTTGCTCCGCGGCATGTGGGATCTTCCCAGACCAAGGCTCAAACCCGTGTCCCCTGCATTGGCAGGCAGATTCTCAACCACTGCGCCACCAGGGAAGCCCCTACATAGGCTTTTAGTGTGAGGCTTATGTTTATCTGACTAGAAGTTACACTGTTTTCACTGTTTGCTGTAGCTGTAGGTATCAGAGGTTAAAATTTCCTCTCATGTCCTTGCTTTTGTCTTCCCTGTTGACTTTGGATTTTACTAGAGACTTCTTTTTAAGTAAGTTCTTATACATGCAATGTGCAATTTTTTCCATTGTATTCCTCTCTTATTTTACAGGAGCCTTATTGGTGTGATGGTAAGATGTGGGGGGAAGGGAAGTGTTCTACTATCTTATGATTAAGTTTCAGTCTTCTAGTGTGCCTGTGCCATGGGCTGTGACCTTCAAAAGTGCTCCTCAGTCCTGCCCACACAATTAGGTGAGTCAGGAATGCTAGAGGGGGATATTTCCCTTCCTCCACTTGAAAAACTGGAGAGAACAGGAGTTGGGTATTTTCCTTTCCCCAGTTTAATTAGTTTCTTTTGAGGGCAGGTCTTTTTAAGAAAAACTAATTCTTTGGGTGTATTTCAAAACGGCTACTTTTTCCCTCCCTTTGCTAGAAGCCTGAGGGTACTTTACTCTGATCTTCACTGTGAGGAACTGTATGGCTCTTGGAGATAAAACTCAAGGAAATGAGGAGGGACCCATAGACTGGGTCCACCAGAGTTTTTAACTCTTAATCTTGTCCACACTGAGTCCCTAGAAATTAATTATAGATTGTTTTCCTATCATGGTGCTGGCTCCAGCAGTGGTCTGCTCCTGAGTTTCTGCTCCAGTAAGTTGTAATTCTCTATATACACCTGTTTTATCTCTCCAATTTGTGAGGACAGTAGTTTGCCCTGTGATCTCAATTCCCTGATGGTCTAAGAATTGTTGATTTTAAATTTGTAAGCTTTTTATTGTGTGATAATGGGCATGGTGGCTTCCAAGCTCCTTACATGCTGAACTGGAAACCAAAAAGTGAAAGGTATACTTTTAATAAGGAAAGGCAAAAACAACAACAACATCAACAGCAAAGCAGTCTGCTTTGTTTTATAACATAAGATTTTGCCACAGTATATATCAAATGAACCTACTTCTGTTTGAAATATACATAGAGATGAAAAAAGACTGTGGGAGGTTATACTTTAATGGTTTTCATTGGCTGATGTTTCCTAAAACAACTAATTTATTCATTCATTCACTGTGTATTTATGCAGTACCTACTGTGTATCAAATACTGGTAGCCCAAATCAATACCCCAACATTAGATCTTCTTCTTGGACTTAAGTTCTATCTTTTCAAGACACCCAGGAAATACCTGATTTTTGTTCCAATACCTGATTTTTGGTTTTGTTCTAAACAATAATTTTCAAACTTTATTCAGAACTCTGGTAGATTCCGTGACCCTCCCCTTCTCTCAATTGCCCTGCTGATGAGTCAAGGGTCACACCACTGCTGTAACTGCTGTCTCCTGGATATGAGAGGGAAGGAAAAGTTGAATTGTGAAGTGGAGGCAACCCCAAAATTTCTTAGGTTCTTTCTGCCTTCAATACCTCACAGAAACTCCACTCCAATGCTGTAATTCTCCAGGGTAAGTAGTTTCTTCCTTCATCATTCAATACAGCCACTGATTTTTCTTTTTAGTCTCTCAGTTGGATAAATCAAATATTATTATGAACTGGCAAAGAACATTGGGGAACTTATCAGCAAAAGGGAGTAAAGAAACATCATATAGAATTCCTTATGCCCTTGATGAGTTAGTTGCCAAAAATAGCTGTGAAAAGGGAGGAAGACATGAAAGAGCATGGGAGGAGATAGAGCTTAAGCAGGAACACAAAACCTGGGAGTGTGAAGCATGAACTTTGAGGAATTCAGTGGAGAGAGACACTCATGACAAGGATCAGAGGTGCTCCTTCCTTTAGAGGGAAAGACTCAGGGTCAGCAACTCAGCCAGATTCCTGAGAGTAAAACATATTCCTCAGGCTACTTTCTCATTCTCTTTTCTTAATAATTCACCTGCCTCGTCTTTCATTAATTCAAAAAGTATTATGTTGCACTTTATGAAGTTGCTGATATGTGCCTGGTTTTTACTTAAATATGGCAATTTAGTAGGATTTAATCTACTATCTCGTGGGACTTACCATGTGTCAGGCACTGGGCTAAATGTTGGATATGCCCTGGTGAATAAGACAGACTTGGTCCCTCAGAGCATGAAATGTACAGTCTAGTGGGGAAGAGAAACACTAAACAAACGTGTAATCCCAAATTATGACAAAGAAAGAGAACAAGGTTCAATGAGGTGTGATATGAGGAACTAGACCAGGGAATGATAGTAGGCATGATATTTAAGTTGAATCCTAAAGGGGAAATGAGGAAATGAGTTAGTCGGGGCTGGTGGGAAGAGGTGGGGGCGGGGAGTGGTTAGCCTTTCAGGAGTCATAGCACATGCACGGGCTCTAGGGCAGGAAAGTCCTTGGCCCAGTTATAACCAAAGGAGGCCAGTGTAGCTGGAGCTTATCAGTAGAGGGGGAGAATGGCCTGGCTGAGTGGGAGAGGTGGCCAGGAACCAAGTCTTGCAGGACCTGAAGGCCATGGTAAGGATTCGTTTTGTTTTATCTTGTTTTAAAGTATTTAAATGTAATGGAGGCATTTAAGGTATGTAATTGAAAGGAGGAGCATGTTCTAATTCTTCTTTAAAATATTCCTTGGATTCCCATATAGAGAGACTGGATTGGAGAAGGGCAAGAGGAGAAACAGACCAGTTCACTGATCACTCAGTGCTCTAAAGTCTATGAAAGATACAAAACAATTATAAACCACAGTCTAAGATATCACAGGGGAAGCAGAACAAGAGGTGCCTGGACAGGTCTGCTATTGCACATAACAACTTCTGGTAAAAAAAAATTGAAAAACTATGGGGTTCTGTCAGCTTAATAAGAGTACAAGAAGAAAGGTACTCACAGAGCCAAGGAAGCTGTCATGAGGGAGAAGGATCTGGGTTGAGCCTTGAAAGGTGGGTAGGATTGGAAGATTTTTCCAGGAGAAGGAGTTCTGGAAAGAAGTAATGAGAGAGAGAGAGTAGCCTAGCTTGGGTAGAGGTCATGAGCCTGCCAAGTGAGCAAACAATGCCCAGTGGAAGTCCCTGCAAACCCCAATAAGATTAAAAGCTGAGACAACCAAAGCTTTTGCTTTTTAGAGGTGTTGTTAAACGACATTCAAGGCTGACTTTCTACCTACTTCTGGAGGAAGGGATGTCCCCAACACATCTGGAACTGGTTCATAGAGCAGGGCACAGAAGGGAGGTGTTATGTACATGATGAAAGTGGAAACTCTGTGAAGAATTTATCTTCTTGGAATTTTCTCCACTTGGTTGTTTCTTGGGTATCTGTGGGCACAGACCCACATGACTTCCACTTAGCCCTGATAACTGGTCTTACTGGACCTGGTACCTTGGAGAAACTGCCCCTTGTTTTGGTTTTTAATCGCAGGACTCCAGGGATCCCTCAGATTTCTATCAATTGGGGAGATTTTGTCAAGTCACATTCAAGATTTCCTCTCTCTTCCTTTCTCTCTCTTTCTCCTCCTCCCTCCCTTCCCCCCACCCTCTCTCTTTTTCCTTCCCCTGCATGTTGGCATGTTTGGGAAACTTCCAGTTTTTATGCTCTACCTCCTTTCCTTCCAAAGTTTATTCAGTGTGTCTTCTGGCTGTTTCATCTACCACTCAAGGCCTCTTGGAGGTCAGAGTGTTCTGAGCCATTCTTATTTTTAAGGCATCCAGTGTAGTATATGCTTACCTAACATCAATTTCCCACTTCCTCACTAACAGAACTCCAAACATCTGGATGTCCATCTCACCTCATCTCACTGATAGCTTCTGGGGGCAAGTCCTAATTATTCTGAACCTATCAGGATCTGGAATTTCTCTGACAACTGTTACTGTTTGAGGGTGGCCAACAATCTTAAAATGGCCCAGTCAGATTGAAAAGTCCTTATATTCCATGGTTGGAAGAGAAGTTTTTTCCTTTTCTCCTGAGGGACGGAAACAGAGAAGAATGTACCCTCAGTCACCATAAGCAGCCTTCTAGTTGCATCAGGGGTAACCATCAGCCTTAGGAAGAAGCTAACACTTGGCATGGCAGAAGCTGACCAGAGATGGAAGGAACCTGGGTCTTGATGACATACTTTAGTTGTTGAATCAATCAGTCCTGAAGCTTGTCCTATCTACTTCTGCTCTTCTGGCTAAGTGAAATCATAAACTTCCTTAATATTTTAGCGAGTTTCAGTCAATTATTCTTTACATACAGCTAAAATTCCCCCATCCAATATAATGGATATAACAATATTTCTTAGAGAATTTTCCATTTCATTCTGTTCAGACCTACTTCATTATTTATAATGGCTGTATAGCTTTCCAAAGTATTATTGCATCTTAATGTATTCATTTTCACCCTTATTTATAAGTATTAAAGTTGTATTCAGTTTTGCGGGGTTTTTGGTGTTTCAAAAATGCTGAAATAAAATCCTGTTATTGCATATAGTAACATACTTGCACACTTGGATGTTTTCACAGCTCGGGCATAGAACATTTCTGTGACTTTTCCTCTGGGATGTAGTCACAGGCATAGAATTTTGGGGTTAAAGGCTGTAGAATTATTATAAGGTTTTTGAAACATATTTTCAAACTAACTTTCAGAAAAGTTGTCAGTTCTCATTCTCACCAGCACTGCATGAAAGTGGCCATTTTTATGAACCTTCACCTCGGGGATAAATCACTAATAATGGCATGGACTCAGAAGTCAGACTGTCTGTTCAAATCCCAGCTCCACAACTTAATAGTGATGTGGCTTTGGGTATGTGGTTCATTATCCTTAACTACAAAATGGGCCTAACAATGGTATCTGCACGCAACTTGCGTGGTTAGGGAAATTAAATAAGTCATGTAAAGTGCTTAGATTATAAGTGGTCAGTAAATGTTGGTTGTTATCGTTATTAAGATTATTTACCAACCTGTGACTTGAAAATGTTTTTTGTTCTCATTTGCATTTCCTTGAATACTGATGAAACATCATTTATTCCACATGTCTATTACTCAATTGTAAAATGGTTTACCTTTATCTTTCTTGTCCATTTTGATATCTGTGTTGCCGTTTCCTTGATAATTTGAACCCAATTCAATATATAGTTATAGTATTTATTAACTCTTTGTTTTTCCTATATGTTATTTTTCCAGTATTTTCTTTGCCTTTTAAAATTATACTAATATCATGTAAAAGCATATTTTTATTTTTATTTTTTTAACATCTTTATTGGAGTATAATTTCTTTACAATGGTGTGTTAGTTTCTGCTTTACAACAAAGTGACTCAGCTATACATATACATATATCCCCATATCTCCTCCCTCTTGCGTCTCCCTCCCACCCTCCCGATCCCAATGCTCTAGGTGGTCAAAAAGCACCAAGCTGATCTCCCTGTGCTATGTGGCTGCTTCCCACTAGCTATCTATTTTATATGTGGTAGTATATATTAATCCATGCTACTTTCTCACTTCGTCCCAGCTTACCCTTTCCCCTCCCCGTGTCCTCAACTCTACTCTCTACATCTGCGTCTTTATTCCTGTCCTGCCCCTAGGTTCTTCAGAACCTTTTTTTTTTCTCTTAGATTCCATATATATGTGTTAGCATACGGTAATTGTTTTTCTCTTTCTGACTTACTTCACTCTGTATGACAGACTCTAGGTCCATCCACCTCATTACAAATAACTCAATTTCGTTTCCTTTTTGGCTGAGTAATATTCCATTGTATATATGTGCCACATCTTCTTTATCCCTTCATATATCAATGGACACTTAGGTTGCTTCCATGTCCTGGCTATTGTAAATAGAGCTTCAATGAACATTGTGGTCCATCACTCGTTTTGAATTATGGTTTTCTCAGGGTATATGCCCAGTAGTGGGATGGCTGGGTCGTATGGTAGTTCTATTTTTAGTTTTTTAAGGAACCTCTATACTGTTCTCTATAGTGGCTGTATCAATTTACATTCCCACCAACAGTGCAAGAGGGTTCCCTTTTCTCCACATCCTCTCCAGAATTCATTGTTTGTAGATTTTTTGATGATGGCCATTCTGACCAGTGTGAGATGATACCTCATTGTAGTTTTGATTTCCATTTCTTTAATGATTAGTGATGTTGAGCATTCTTTCAAGTGTTTGTTGGCAATCTGTATATCTTCTTTGGAGAAATGTCTATTTAGATCCTCTACCCATTTTTGGATTGGGTTGTTTGTTTTTTTGATATTGAGCTGCAAGGGCTGCTTGTATATTTTGGAGATTAATCCTTTGTCAGTTGCTTCATTTGCAAATATTTTCTCCCAGTCTGAGGGTTGTCTTTTCGTCTTGTTTATGGTTTCCTTTGCTGTGCAAAAGCTTTTAAGTTTCATTAGGTCCCATTTGTTTATTTTTGTTTTTATTTCCATTTCTCTAGGAGCTGGGTCAAAAAGGATCTTGCTGTGATTTATGTCATAGAGTGTCCTGCCTATGTTTTCCTCTAAGAGTTTTATAGTGTCTGGCATAACATTAAGGTCTCTATTCCATTTTCTGTTTATTTTTGTGTATGGTGTTAGAGAGTGTTCTAATTTCATTCTTTTACATGTAGCTGTCCAATTTTCCCAGCACCAATTATTATTGTAGGTGTTTTCCTTCTCTTGTGTTTCTTGCCTAGAGAAGTTCCTTTAGCATTTGTTGTAAAGCTGGTTTGGTGGTGCTGAACTCTCTCAGCTTTTGCTTGTCTGTAAAGGTTTTAATTTCTCCATCAAATCTGAATGAGATCCTTGCTGGGTAGAGTAATCTTGGTTGTAGGTTTTTGTCCTTCATCACTTTAAGTATATCCTGCCACTCCCTTCTGGCTTGCAGAGTTTCTGCTGAAAGATCAGCTGTTAACCTTATGGGGATTGCCTTGTGTGTTATTTGTTGGTTTTCCCTTGCTGCTTTTAATATGTTTTCTTTATATTTAATTTTTGATAGTTTGATTAATATGTGTCTTGGCGTGTTTCTCCTTGGATTTATCCTGTATGGGACTCTCTGTGCTTCCAGGACTTGATTAACTATTTCCTTTCCCATATTAGGGAAGTTTTCAACTCTAATCTCTTCAAATATTTTCTCAGTCCCTTTCTTTTTCTCTTCTTCTTCTGGGACCCCTATAATTCGAATGTTGGTGCGTTTAATGTTGTCCCAGAGGTCTCTGAGACAGTCCTCAGTTCTTTCATTCTTTTTTCTTTATCCTGCTCTGTGGTAGTTATTTCCACCATTTTATCTTCCAGGTCACTTATCCGTTCTTCTGCCTCAGTTATTCTGCTATTGATCCCGTCTAGAGTATTTTTAATTTCATTTATTGTGTTTTTCATCGTTCCTTGATTCCTCTTTAGTTCTTCTATGTCCTTGTTAAACGTTTCTTGCATTTTGTCTATTCTATTTCCAAGATTTTGGATCATCCTTACTATCATTATTCTGAATTCTTTTTCAGGTAGACTACCAATTTCCTCTTCATTTGTTAGGTCTGGTGTGTTTTGACCCTGCTCCTTCATCTGCTCTGTGTTTTTCTGTCTTCTCATTTTGCTTATCTTACTGTGTTTGGGGTCTCCTTTTCGCAGGCTGCAGGTTCGTAGTTCCCGTTGTTTTTGGTATCTGTCCCCAGTGGCTAAGGTTGGTTCAGTGGGTTGTGTAGGCTTCCTGGTGGAGGGGACTAGTGCCTGTGTTCTCGTGGATGAGGCTGTATCTTGTCTTTCTGGTGGGCACGTCCACGTCTGGTGGTGTGTTTTGGGGTGTCTGTGGCCTTATTATGATTTTAGGCAGCCTCACTGCTAATGGATGGGGCTGTGTTCCTGTCTTGCTAGTTGTTTGGCATAGGGTGTCCAGCACTGTAGCTTGCTGGTCATTGAGTGAAGCTGGGTCTTGATGTTCAGATGGAGATCTCAGAGAGATTTTCGCCATTTGGTATTACGTGGAGCTGGGAGGTCTCTTGTGGACCCGTGTCCTGAAGTTGGCTCTCCCACTTCAGAGGCACAGACCTGATGCCTGGCTAGAGCACCAAGAGCCTTTCATCCACACAGCTTTTGGGAGGTCTGACGTCTTCTGCCAGCGTTCAGTGGGTGTTCTGTAGGATCAGTTCCACGTGTAGATGTATTTCTAATGTATCTGTGGGAAGGAAGGTGATCTCCACGTCTTACTCTTTCGCCATCTTGCCCCCTCCCCCGTCCCAGCACCACTTATTGAAGAGGCTATCTTTTCTCCATTGTATATTATTGCCTCCATTATCAAAAATAAGGTGACCATATGTGCGTGGGTTTATCTCTGGACTTTCTATCCTGTTCCATTGATCTATATTTCTGTTTTTGTGCCAGTACCATACTGTCTTGATTATTGTAGCTTTGCAGTATAGTCTGAAGTCCAGGAGCCTGATTCCTCCAGCTCTGTCTTTCCTTCGCAAGATGGCTTTGGCTATTTGGGGTCTTTTGTGTTTCCATACAAATTGTGAAATTTTTTGTTCTAGTTCTGTGAAAAATGCCAGTGGTACTTTGATAGGGATTGCATTGAATCTGTACATTGCTTTGGGTAGTAGAGTCGTTTTCACAATGTTGATTCTTCCAACCCAAGAACATGGCATATCTCTCCATCTATTTGTATCATCTTTAATTTCTTTCATCAGTGTCCTATAATTTTCTGCATACAGGTCTTTTGTCTCCTTAGGTAGGTTTATTCCTAGATATTTTATTCTTTTTGTTGCAATAGTAAATGGGAGTGTTTCCGTAATTTCTCTTTCAGATTTTTCATTGTTAGTGTATAGGAATGCAAGAGATGTCTGCACATTAATTTTGTATCCTGCTACTTTACCAAATTCATTGATTAGCTCTAGTAGTTTTCTGGTAGCATCTTTAGGATTCTCTATGTATAGTATCATGTCATCTTCAAACAGTGACAGCTTTACTTCTTCTTTTCCAATTTGGATCCTTTTATTTCTTTTTCTTCTCTGATTGCTGTTGCTAAAACTTCCAAAACTATGTTGAACAATAGTGGTGAGAGTGGGCACCCTTGGCTTGTTCCTGATCTTAGAGGAAATGGTTTCGGTTTTCCCCACTGAGAACAATGTTGGCTGTGGGTTTGTCATATATGGCCTTTATTATGTTGAGGTAAGTTCCCTCTCTGCCTACTTCCTGGTGGGTTTTTATCATAAATGGGTGTTGAATTTTCTGGAAAGCTTTTTCTGCATCTATGGAGATGATCATATGGTTTTTCCCCTTCAGTTTGTTTATATGGTGTATCACATTGATTGATTTGCGTATATTGAAGAATCCTTGCATTCCTGGGATTAACCCCAATTGATCATGGTGTATAATCCTTTTAATGTGCTGCTGGTTTCTGTTTGCTAGTACTTTGTTGAGGATATTTGCATCTATGTTCATCAGTGATATTGGCCTATAGTTTTCTTTCTTTGTGACATCTTTGTCTGGTTTTGGTATCAGGGTGATGGTGGCCTTGTGGAACGTGTTTGGGTGTGTTGCTCCCTCTGCTATATTTTGGAAGAGTTTGAGAAGGATAGGTGTTATCTCTTCTTTAAATGTTTGATAGAATTTGCCTGTGAAGCCATCTGGTCCTGGGCTTTTGTTTGTTGGAAGAGTTTTATTCACAGTCTCAATTTCAGTGCTTGTGATTGGTCTGCTTATAGTTTCTATTTCTTCCTGGTTCAGTCTCGGAAGGTTGCTTTTCTAAGAATTTGTCCATTTCTTCCAGGTTGTCCACTTTATTGGCATATAATTGCTTGTAGTAATGTCTCATGATCCTTTGTATTTCTGCAGTGTCAGTTATTACTCTCCTTTTTCATTTCTAATTCTATTGATTTGAGTCTTCTCCCTTTTTTTTCTTGATGATTCTGGCTAATGGTTTATCAATTTTGTTTTTCTTCTCAAAGAATGAACTTTTAGTTTTATTGATCTTTGCTCTTCTTTTCTTCATTTCTTTTTCCTTTATTTCTGATCTGATCTTCATGATTTCTTTCCTTCTGCTAACTTTGGGGGGTTTTTGTTCTTCTTTCTCTAATTGTTTTAGGTGTAAGGTTAGGTTGTTTATTTGAGATGTTTCTTGTTTCTTGAGGTCGGTTTGCATTGCTATAAACTTCCCACTTAGGACTGCTTTTGCTGCATCCTATAGGTTTGGGTCGTCGTGTTTTCATTGTCATTTGTTTCTAGGTATTTTTTGATTTCCTCTTTGATTTCTTCAGTGATCTCTTGGTTATTTAGTAGTGTATTGTTTAGCCTCCATGTATTTGTATTTTTTTACAGATTCTTCCCTGTAACTGATATTTAGTCTTATAGCGTTGTAGTCGGAAAAGATAGTTGATAGGATTTCAATTTTCTTAAATTTACCAAGGCTTGCTTTGTGACCCAAGGTATGATCTATCCTGGAGAATGTTCCATGAGCACTTGAGAAGAAAGTATTTTCTGTTGTTTTTGGATGGAATGTCCTATAAATATTAATTAAGTCCACCTTGTTCAATGTATCATTTAAAGCTTGTGTTTCCTTATTAATTTTCTCTTTGGATGATCTGTCCATTGGTGGAAGTGGGGTGTAAAAGTTCCCTACTATGACTGTGTTAATGTCGATTTCCCCTTTGATGGCTGTTAGCATTTGCCTTATGTACTGAGGTGCCTCTATGTTGGGTGCATAAATATTTACAATTGTTATATCTTCTTCTTGGATTGATCCCTTGATCATTATGTAGTGTCCTTCTTTGTCTCTTGTAATAGTCTTTATTTTAAAGTCTATTTTGTCTGATATGAGAATTACTACTCCAGCTTTCTTTTGATTTCCATTTGCATGGAATATCTTTTTCCATCCCCTCACTTTGAGTCTGTATGTGTCCCTAGGTCTGAAGTGAGTGTCTTGTAGACAGCGTATATATGGGTCTTGTTTTTTTTAATCCATTCAGCCAGTCTATGTCTTTTGGTTGGAACCTTTAATCCATTTACATTTAAGGTAGTTATCGATATGTATGTTCCCATTACCATTATCTTAATTGTTTTGGGTTTGTTATTGTAGGTCTTTTCTTTTTCTTGTGTTTCCTGCTTAGAGAAGTTCCTTTAGCATTTGTTGTAAAGCTGGTTTGGTGGTGCTGAATTCTCTTAGCTTTTGCTTGTCTGTAAAGGTTTTAATTTCTGTGTCAAATCTGAATGAGATCCTTGCTGGGTATAGTAATCTTGGTTGTAGGTTCTTCCATTTCATCACTTTAAATATATCCTGCCCCTCCCTTCTGGCTTGCAGAGTTTCTGCTGAAAGATCAGCTGTTAACCTTATGGAGATTTCCATCTATGTTTTTTGTTGTTTTTCCCTTGCTACTTTTAATATTTTTTCCTTCTATTTAATTTTTGATAGTTTGATTATTATGTGTCTTGGCATGTTTCCACTTGCATTTATCCTGTATGGGACTCTCTGTGCTTCATGGACTTGGTTGACTCTTTCCTTTCCCATATTAGGAAAGTTTTCAACTATAATCTCTTCAAATATTTTCTCAGTCCCTTTCTTTTTCTCTTGTTCTTCTGGGAACCCTATATTTCACATGTTGGTGTGTTTAATGTTGTCCCAGAGGTCTCTGAGACTGTCCTCAATTCTTTTCATTCGTTTTTCTTTATTCTGCTCTGTGGTAGTTATTTTCACTATTTTATCTTCCATGTCACTTATCTGTTCTTCTGCCTCAGTTATTCTGCTATTGATTCTTTCTAGAGAATTTTTAATTTCATTTATTGTGTTGTTCATCACTGTTTGTTTGCTCTTTAGTTCTTCTGTGTCCTTGTTAAACGTTTCTTGTGTTTTCTCCATCGATTTCCAAGATTTTGGATCATCTGTACTGTCATTACTCTGAATTCTTTTTCCAGTAGACTACCTATTTCCTCTTTATTTGTTTGGTGTGGTGGGTTTTTACCTTGCTCCTTCATCTGCTGTGTGTTTCTCTGCCTTCTCATTTTGCTTAACTTACTGTGTTTGGGGTTTCCTTTTTGCAGGCTGCATATTCATAGTTCCCATTGTTTTTGGTGTCTGCCCCCAGTGGATACAGTTGATTCAGTGGGTTGTGAATGCTTCCTGGTGGAGTGGACTGGTGCTTGTGTTCTGGTGCATGAGGCTGGATCTTGTCTTTCTGGTGACAGGACTGCATCTGGTGTTGTGTTTTGGGCTGTCTGTGACCTTATTATGATTTTAGGCAGCCTCTCTGCTAATGGGTGGGGTTGTGTTTGTGTCTTGTTAGTTGTTTGTCATTGGGTGTGCAGCACTGTAGCTTGCTGGTCGTTGAGTGGAGTTGGGTCTTAGTGCTGAGATGGAGATCTCTGAGAGAGCTTTCGCTGTTTGATATTATGTGGAGCTGGGAGGACTCTGGTGGACCAATGTCCTGAACTCAGCTCTCCCATCTCAGAAGCACAGACCTGACACCCAGCTGGAGATCAAAGACCCTGTCAGCCACACTGCTCAGAAGAGAAGGGAGAAAACAAGAAAGAACAAAGTAAAATAAAATAAAATAAAGGTATTAAAATAAAAATTGAAAAAATTATTAAAAATAAAAAAATTTAAAAGTAATAAAAAGAAAGTAAGAAAGAAGAGACACCAACCAAAAAACAAATTCACCAATGGTAACAAGCACTAAAAAGTATATAAAAAAAAAAAAAAAAGAGAGAGAGACAGACAGAACCCTAGGACAAATGGTAAAAGCAAAGCTATGCAGACAAAATCACACAAAGAAGCATATACATACACACTCACAGAAAGAGAAAAAGGGGGAAAATATATATATCTATATATTAAAATAAAAGGAAAAGAGCAACCAATTCAATAAACAAAGCTACTAATGATAATAAACTCTAAATACTAAACTAAGATAAACATAAGACCAGAAACAAATTAGATGCAGAAAGCAAACCCCAAGTCTACAGTTGCTCCCATCATCCATCACCTCAATTTTGGGATGATTCGTTGTCTATTCAGGTATTCCACAGATGCAGGGTACATCAAGTTGATTGTGGAGATTTAATCCGCTGCTCCTGAGGCTACTGGGAGATATTTCCCTTTCTCTTCTTTGTTCGCACAGCTCCTGGGGTTCAGCTTTGGATTTGGCCCCACCTCTGCATGTAGGTCGCCTGAGGGCGTCTGTTCTTCGCTCAGACGGGATGGGGTTAAAGTAGCAGCTGATTAGGGGGCTCTGGCTCACTCAGGTCAGGGGGAGGGAGGGGTATGGAACGTGGGGTGAGCCTGCAGTGGCAGAGACTGGTGTGATGTTGCAACAGTCTGAGGTGCTTCGTGTGTTCTCCCTGGGAAGTTGTCCCTGGATCACGGGACCCTAGCAGTGGTGGGCTGCACAGGCTCCCGGGAGGGGAGGTGTGGATAGTGACCTATGCTTGCACACAGGGTTCTTGGTGGCTGCAGTAGCAGCCTTAGCGTTTCATGCCCGTCTCTGGTGTCCACGCTGATAGCCACAGCCTGCACCCATCTCTGGAGCTCGTTTAGGCAGTGCTCTGAATCCCCTCTCCTCGCGCACCCCAAAACAATGGTCTCTTGTCTCTTCGGCAGCTCCAGACTTTTTCCTGGACTCCCTCCTGGCTAGCTGAGGTGCACTAGCCCCTTCAGGCTGTGTTCACGTGGCCAACCCCAGTCCTCTCCCTGGGATCTGACCTCCGAAGCCGGAGCCTCAGCTCCCAGCCCCTACCCACCCTGGTGGGTGAGCAGACAAGCCTCTCAGGCTGGTGAGCCCTGGTCGGCACTGATCCTCTGTGCAGGAATCTCTCTGCTCTGCCCTTTTCACCCTGTTGCTGTGCTCTCCTCTGTGGCTTCAAAGCTTCCCCCACGCCACCCCCATCTCCGCCAGTGAAGGGGCTTCCTAGTGTGTGGAAACCTTTCCTCCTTCACAGCTCCCTCCCAGAGGTGCAGGTCCCATCTCTATTCTTTTGTCTCTGTTTTTTCTTTTTTCTTTTACCCTACCCAGGTACGTGGGGAGTTTCTTGCCTTTTGGGAAGTCTGAGGTCTTCTGCCAGCCTTCAGTAGGTGTTCTGTAGGAGTTTTTCCATATGTAGATATACTTCTGATGTATTTGTGGGGAGGAAGGTGATCTTCACGTCTTACTCCTTTGCCATCTTGAAGGTCTCTAAAGGCTATTTTTAATGTAATAAGAGTTATTTTTCTGCATAATTTCAGCCTTGGGTTATATGTTGAGAAATGTCTTTAGCATGCTTAAGTTAAATAATCATCTGTATTTTCTCCCAGTTCTGTCATTATTATATTCAATTTGTCAATCCATTTAAGTAACAACTTTGTTTGAAATAATTCTTAAGGATAGTGGAAAAGGATTATCTTAAAATATTAAGTGAAAGAGGAACATACAAAACAGTGTATACAGTATTATTCAATTTTTAGAGAACTAGATTTCATTTGTGAATATTTTGTGTAGAAAAAAGACTAAAAGAAAAGAAACTGAAATATTTAACAACGTTTAGCAGGATTAAGATGATTTTTTATAATTTCTTCTTTATGCTCCTTTGTGTTTTTCAAAATGAATGTGTATCATCTGCTATCAGAAATTTTAAAAATAAGATTATTTTTTAATTAAAAAATGTGCTGTGGGGCTTCCCTGGTGGCGCAATGGTTGAGAATCTCCCTGCCAATGCAGGGGACACGGATTCGAGCCCTGGTCTCGGAGATCCCACATGCCGCGGAGCAACTAGGTCCGTGAGCCACAATTACTGAGCCTGCGTGTCTGGAGCCTGTGGTCCGCAACAAGAGAGGCCGCGATAGTGAGAGGCCCGCGCACCGCGATGAAGAGTGGCCCCCACTTGCCACAACTAGAGAAAGCCCTCGCACAGAAACGAAGACCCAACACAGCCATAAATAAATTAATTAATTAATTTTAAAAAATGTGTTGTATCTTAAAAATGATTTGTAATGTTGCATTTCAATATAAAGATAATGTGAGCCACGTATCTAATTTTAAATTTTCTAGTAGTCTCATTTTTTAAAAGAAAAAGTAACTGGTGAAATTAATTTTAAAGTATATTTTATTTAACACTGTATATCCAAAATGCTATCATTTTATCATATAATCCATATAAAAATTATTGATAAGATATTTTACATTCTTTTTTTATACTATGTGTTTGAAATCCTGTGTGTGCTTTACACTTTTACCTGTCTCAAATTACATTAATCACATTTCAAGTTCTCAATAGCCACATGTGGCTCATGGTTATCATATTGGACACTGCAGATTTGGAACATAAAAATGTCTTGAGTCCCAAATTAGGCTAAATCCTACTTATCTGCTGAACCATTGCTTCAAATTACTTTTGAAATGCAGTTGATACGGATTAGGGGCTACAAACTGAAGTGCCTCTAAGGGCCAGAGAGGTAACTATATAATTTGAATAAAAAAATCTGGGTACAAAAAGTTAAACTGAAGCACGTGTCTTTCTAAAGAATTGAAGCCACCACTAGCTCCTTCTAGTCAATTGGTGCAACATGGGAATGCAGGCTCAGGGTTGACAGACTTACTGAGTTTTCATGGAAACTTAAACTCTGGATTTTCTTGTGCAATTTCTCAATTATTAATTATCAATAATGATTCAAAAATTGAACAGCACCTTGTGCGACAAATTGTTTTTACCAAATGTAATCCTTTTTATGCCAACTTTTGACTACTGGGATCAATACATACTTTCAAAAATCCACTAATTTTATTAACTTTGAAACATTAGGCTACTCATTTTTGGTGACCTAAACCTTTTTTTTTTTTTTTTTTCATTTTACATGTGTTATAACATTAACAGCTAACATTTACTGGGAGCTTAGTATATGACAGGCATCTTGCTAAATACTTTCCACACTTTACCAATGAGAGAAATGAAACTAAGGGAGGTTGACCAACTTTGTTTAAGGTCACAAAACTTGTGATGATGCCAATATTTGAACTAAAGTCTGCCTGACTCCAGTCTGTGCTTTTACAAACACTCCTTTAAATCGCCTAGGAGTATCCATGTCTCGGTAATCTACCAATCTCCCTCCCTCTCTCTCTCTACACACGCACACACACACACACACACACACACACTCCTCTAGTCCTTTTTCTCTTATCTTCTGTTTCTTTTTCTTTTATCTTTCTCTCCTTTATGCTCATCCTACATCTCCTTTCCAAAACACATTTCCTTTTCCCATTCTTATCTTTCATTTTCATTGCATAGTATTGTCTCTGTTTTATCCACCTTGATAAGGGAAGCTCTCAGCCAGTGGTGTGCTAAAGCCAGCTCTTACTGGCTCAGGACAGTTAATTATACATATCTCTTCTGAACTTTGCATTAAGTGACATCATGTTGGTAACTGAAAATCAGCTGTAGTAGGAGTATTTATACAATGGAAATAAGCTAACACTACACATAGTTTACTGGAAACCCAGTTGTTTAACATTTAGTTTATCAGCACACCACTGGCTTTAGCACTGGTTACACATCTGATTTTTTTCTGTCTGGGGATCACTGTAGGTGTTAGGTAGCTTATCTGCCCATCTACTTTTCCCTTTGGTTTTGTAAATTCTGTTATTTTCTGGAACCCAAACTTTTACATTAACTCCTTAGCTTATTACATTGATTCATAATGTGTATGGTGAATTTTAGTTCTTTGACATTCAGAAGACAACTTTATTTTCCAGTTATGCATGAAATGAAATTCCTTTTTATTCTTTTTAAAGAGATCTATTTTTAGTACCTTGACTATGCATTAATTGATATCTTTTCTGAATACATTTCCTCACTGGGACAGCTGGATATTATGGTCAGAACCCCCTTCAGCTCATTTTGCTTTATTTTTTGTCGTGTTTTTGCATGTTTCCTTCTCTCTTATGGCACATTTATGCCATCTATTTCATAGTTTTTTCCCTTAAAATCCTTTAAAATGTTCCTTGGACTTCTACCTGTTTTAACCTCAAGTCTCTTAAAGGATTTCCAAGACCTTGCTTCTTATGGGCATATTATTATTATTTTCCTTCCTGGAGCATTTCCATGTTCCTGCTTTCATTGGACAGCTCCCAAATGATGCTGATTGGAATACTAGATCTTCGCAACCTTTTTAGAATCACATTCACAGATAATTTCTTGTGTTATTCACAGAGATGGAAAGCCATGTTCATTATCTATCAGATTTATCCATTTAGAACTCTCAGAGGGCATCCTCATTTTCAAGATTTGAGGTCCTGGGACCCACAAATTACATCCTCCATGTACTTATCTTTTTTCTTTTTTGGATGCACCATGCAGCTTGTGGGATCTTAGTTCCCTGACCAGGGATTGAACCAGGCCCCAGCAGTGAAAGCACCGAGTCCTGACCACTGGACCACCAGGGAATTCCCATCCTCCATGTACTTATGTTAGTCCTCTGAATTTTGTGTTTCTTGGGAAAAAAAGACTTCTTAAAAACATACTCCATGCCTTATTCAGTCAAACTAGATGATAAAATGGTTTCATATACCTGCTTGTTCATCCTGTTATCTCAGTCCTACGTTTCCTCTAACCATAAGAGCACATTTTTTTTGTAGGTATTTACTCAACCACAGGAATGATTAGTAATATGATGATTTATACCTGCATCTTTCCAACATTGCCAGCCTGACAGCCACTTTTTCTATCCAATGCTTTTCTTTCTGGAGTTAAACAGATTATTTTGGCAAATTTGATTAAATATAACTGTTTTCCAATACTTCTGCAAAATGCAGGTGTCAGAATCTCAAATGATTGTTTTGGGTTATGAAGTTGTCTGTGTAATGCCCCTTCCTGACCCTGACTCTACCCTATATTTTCATTGCATAGAACACACTAGTTTCTCTCTTAACATTTGCTAGATTTTCAGAATCTGTGGCTTCAGGTCTATGTTGGATATGAGACTCTTTTTCAAACACACACTCTTGTCAGATTCCCAGTAGAAAACTTTACATTAGGTTGTTCCTGTTATTTGCAACCTGGCAAGGCCAATAGTGTTGGCCAATTTATTTTTTGTTAACATATAGTTTGTGGTTAGAATTTTATTTTTTGTTAGTTTATATAGTTTGGGGTTAAAAAATATGAGACCACTGGAAATTTGAACAATGACTGGATATTAAATAATTGTTTCCCACATTTGTTTGTGATTATGGTACTGTGGTTATGTTTTAAAAGCATCATTATCCTTTAGAGACACATACTGTATCAGCTAACCATTGTTGTGTAACAAATTACCCCAAAATTTAGCAACTTAAAACCACACACAGTTATTATCCTAGAGATTCTGTGAATCAGAAGTCTGGGTGTGGCTAATCTGTGTCTTCTGCCTCGGGGTCTTTTACAAATCTGCAATCAATTTGTTGTCCAGGGCCAGGGTCTTATCTGAAGGCTTGAGTAGGGAAGCATCTGTTTCCAAACTCACTTATGTTTTTTGGCAAGATTCACTCCCTCAAGAGCTATAGAACTGAGAGTCTTAGTTCCTCACTGCCTGTTGACTGTAAGACTCTCAGGTTTTTGCCATATGGGCCTCTCCAACATGGCAGCTTGTTTCATCAAAGCCAGCAAGGAGGTAGGGGACAGGGAGAGAGTCTCCTAGCAAGAGAGAAGTCATAATCTTCTGTAATGCAATCACAGAAGTGACATCACATCACTTTTGCTGTATTCTATTGATTAGAAGTAAGACAGTGATTTTGCCTACATTCAGTAGGAGAGAAAATTAAACCAAGGCATGAATACCATATCCATAAGTAATTTGAAATCTACATATCTTTCTGTCAATGAGAATGTTTTAAGTGCCTCCATTGCATTTATAAGCTCACTGAAGAGTTCTTTGGATCTGGATCTATTATTGGCTTTTATTTCTTTTTTGCACAAGTAATCCATATTCCTTAAGAAAAATGTAGTTTAGTACAAAGAAAAAAATCACCCAATATCCCTCAAGAGATAACCACTGTTAACTTTTTAGTGTATACACTTTCAATTTTTATGTAGTAAATCTAAAGGTCTTTAAATTTTTCTCATCCTTTGCATTTTAATGTTTCTCTCCATTGAATTCAGATATTCATCTTTATGTTCTTCTAATTATTCTTGTTCCTATTGAAGAATTGAGATCATAGTAAGTATATACACACCAGTAGCCTTTTAAATGTTAATGTGCATCAGAATCACCAGGGAAGTTTGTTAAAAACGAAAGTTCTGGAGCTCCATTTAGTAGATTTGGAGTGGGACATTTTCAAGAAACTCCTCAGGTGATTCTCACACAGGTGGCTGATCAGCATACTTTTAGAAACACTAGGACATTATTAAATAAATTCAGTGTTCCTTTAGAAATTGCAAGTAATCTCCTCTAGAGAACTGAAGTCACATATCCAAGGTTATTTTATTCAGGGATGGAATGAGACAAGAACTCAGAGCTCCTGACTCAATCGTTATTAATCGTACTTTGTTAAGTTTTTGTCAGGCAGAAATCACACCTTGACTAGCAGAAATTGCAGCCCTGAAGGGGAAGAGGGATGTTGTATTGGGCAGATCTATCTTTGGGGACTCTGTTAAATATTTGAAGGGAAAATGTGAGGGGAGGGGGTTCTTGCCTAATATGTGGGGATGGGGGCAAAAATAGGGAAACACAGCTCACACACTCCTGACCTTGTTTCACAGTCAAGTAAAGCAAATATAGTCCCTAATTTATAAAGAATTCATGGGTTTATTCATCTAGCTAAAAGATCCAAATTTAGGGACCAAGTATTTATTGTGACCCTATGGCTCTCATAAAGTCATTAAAAATAGTTTGCATATCTTCTCAAACTAAATTATAAAAGAAAACACATCAAACCATCTCACAGAATCGAGTCCCTGTATTAATCTTTTGGTACATTTAATTTCAGCATTTTTCTCCTCGTGTATTAGATAAATATGAGATTTGAAATAAAAAAGAATACATAGATTGCTTTTTAAAACTGCTTTATTAACTTCACAATATATAATAAGCATCTTGCCATGCAATAGGTAAAATTCTTCTGCTAACAGAATCTTACAGACTGGGTCAAAAACACATTCAACTAGAAGCTGGTAATACGAGACCCACCAGAAATGAGTGGCATCAACAGGTTTACAACAGAGGTACATTATGAACATGTAAGTTTAGGAAGCAGGTGTGTCTCCCTATTAACTTCAGGGAGAACATCAGGATTTAAGGCATAAGGCAAAACTCATCATGATGGTCATGGTGAGGGGGGTCAGTGCTAACTGCCCGCAGACTGTGACTCGACTGCTTTTCCCTCAGCTTTTGCATGAGTTGTCTCATCTCTTCCCCAATCCTTTCCATATTCTCCTCTCTCATCCTTGCCTGTGGCTCTTCAAGCCTCTGAGTCATGTCCCATCTATACTGCAGGATGGGCTGCCTAACATGGAACCGCCTATGATTTCCTCCAGGTACACAATATTCACCATATCCCGAAGGTAGGGCCAAAGGCTCTCCTTTATTAGCAAGTTGCTCTTTTTCATCCTTTTTATCATTTTCCTCGTTGGCATTTTCCATGTTGATATTTTTCATCACTTGTTCCTCTTTGGACGCCATTGCTCCTAGGAGACAAAAGACAAGAAAAAGGGCTGCATTTTTCGTGGATAGATCAGCACCAAGGACAGAGGCCTGGATAGCATGTGTTATTATTATTTTTTTAATTTCATTTTCCCACCTGAAAGGCTTCATGAGCCCTCTAGGGGGCCCCCAGTCCGAGCCCTCCCCCCCTCAGTTCTTTCCCTCCCTCCTCTCAAATCCACCATTTTCCCTACAGATCCCTCCCCCAGGCCTCTTCAAACAACAAAGTGGAGGACGGGGCATGGGGAAGGTGGGAGGGGGTATGACGGGGCTCTGCACCCACCCACACACACCGTCCCCTGCACCGACCTGGGCCTATCCTTGCTGTCTCCGCTTCCTCCCGATTCTCGCTGCAAGTGCGTCGCCGCAACACTTGACACTTAGATCCGCAGACCTGCAGAAGGCAGGGATGGAGGGAGCGAGTACTGTCGCCAAGCTCTCGGCGCCGAACCACCGCCCCTCACCGCCCACCCCCCGCCGCCACCCCCGACCTGCGTCCACCGCCCCCTTCCCGGGTTCACCATTGCCCTGCAGGAACTCAGAGATGATTTCCCATCGCTCTTAAGTTGCTTTGCGGCCTGGAACCCTGCTGCCCCTGCAACCCTCACCCCAGGGGGGCCCTATTTCTGTCCCAAGAAAGCAAGGGTGTGGAGAGAGCTCACTGGGACCCGCCGCGGTGATCCCCTGCGCTGAACCCATGAGCCGGCCTCTGGGGTTGGCTGGCAGCTGCCGCCAAGGTGTCAGAGCGCGGGCCCCGGAGCCCTTACCTGCTCCGCTTCCCCCGGGCCCGATGCC
Organism: Balaenoptera borealis; assembly: GCF_965194805.1. NCBI lineage: Eukaryota > Metazoa > Chordata > Mammalia > Artiodactyla > Balaenopteridae > Balaenoptera > Balaenoptera borealis. The sequence goes on from NW_028123647.1 coordinate 355,974, forward strand.
AGCCCGCCGTTCGCAGGGCAGCGGGGAGCTGGTACCCAGACAAGAGTGACGACTGCACCGAAGGCTGCGTCGCTCTGCAGCTCGCGGTCACGTGAGGGCTTCGCGTCACCGCTGACCTCGCCCTCAGATCCTCCTCCCCACCCACCGGGGCCGACGGAGAGTTCAACAGGACCCTCCCCTCAACCTCCGCACGCAAGATGTCCCCCTACACGCAGCTGTACGCTAGGTCTGGTTCCTCAGCTTGGTCCTTTCCGATCCGAGGGCCCACAGGCGGCCTCACTGCCCTTATGTTTGGGGTTTGACCTTCTCTGGTTACCAGGGAGAGTCTGCACCTCCCTTCCCACCACTCCAAGGCCTTGGTATTGACTTTGGCCCTTTCTGCTTTTTTCTCCTGTTCTCACTAGCTGTATAGTATTTGCTTCCTAGCAATTTCTCTTTATTTTCTTTTTAAAAATCAGTATGCCTCTAAAAAACCTGAAATTAGGAAATTTCGTTTTTTGAAAGACATGCTTCAACCTGGGGAAGTTAAAAAAAAAAAGAAAACTCATTGTTTATGTTCTCTTGCACCACACAGAAAGTATTTTCTTTGGGCTCCACACAACTTCATTTTTAGAATATTCTAGCTTGTTTCAGAATTTTATGGAATTAAAAAAATGGGGGAAATCTTTCTAAACACAGTCGCGATGTTTTGAAAATTATCTGTGAAGTTAATATTCACGGAGAAGTCTGATTGTCAAATCTTGGCTATTTTATGTAAATAATCTACCTTTATATTCCTTCTAGGACAGATTTCAAGTTTTATTAATAAACATTTATATTTTATTCTACTATAATAAACATTCATTAAATATGGAAAAGCATTTGCTGGCAACTGAAGTCGTCTGCTTAAATTTAACGGCTATTATTAAAGATGGTTTTGAAGACCTAAGCAAAGGGAAGAGCTATGAGGCTGATGCAGGTTGAGGGACGCAGAGATAATCCGATCACCCCTGCCCTGTCAAGAGGTTGGGAAGGGGCTGGTCTTCCTGCTGCCACATTCCAGAGCCTCTTACTTCCTACATTCAAGCTCCTGATTGTTTCTTACTCCAAAAATATAGATGGACAGGTGACCAAGGTCTTGACCTGAGTAAGTTCCTTTGGTTCCTTCCATCCATTTCTTCCCCAAAATCCTACCTAGTGACTTATCTCCCAGATAGATGAGGGGTTTATTCTCATACTCAAAACCAGATGGGGCTCTTCTACACCTCTGTGGTGGGGGATTACAAGAATTGTAGAAAAGTAATTGCTTCAGAGAGAGCGTCCCAGGTCTGCCTGCTCTCTCCTTTTTTTCACCTTGTCCATGTGGAAACCTCTTTGGGACCTTTCTGCTATCTCTCGCCTGGCTTGGGAAGTGCAGAGAGTTGAGATCCTTACCCTTACCTCCTCACCTCCAGTGCACTCAGGAAGAACCCAGCCTTGCTGCAGGGTCACTATCTGCCAGTCCATACCCACCCTGATACTCCCTCACTTATGCCAGGGTCCAAGGAACATTCTCTGCTGACAATCCTGAGTAACCTTATATTAGGCATACAAACATGGAAGTCTGTGGAACACCTTAAATGTTATTCAAAATTATCTGTATGGGAGGTGATTATATATTCACATTTTTGTGGGAAGAAAGGCTATAATTTTTAGAAGATTCTCAAAAGAGGCTGTGGTTCTTTGCCCCTAAAAAAGGTTAAAAGTGTCTGTATATGCTGTCTCACTAACTCTAGTCATTTATTCTCACCTTAGACCTGCCTCTTTTCCCTTTGTTTTCTGCCTTAGTATCCACCCATTGGCCAACTCAGAACCAGACCATCATCCTTGAATCCTTCTTCATTGTCTCTCATATTCAATTGATAACCAAATCGGGCTAAGACTCTATTTATGTCTTTTAATAACAGCATTATGGAGCTATAATCCACATATCATATGATCTCCATTTAAAGTGTACACTTCAATGATTTTTACTTTATTCACAGATGTGTACAACCATCACCACAGTCAATTTTAGAACATTTTCATCACCTCAAAGAAAAACTCAGAAAGTACTCTTTAACTATCACTCTCCTATCCTCCCATCCTCTCCAGGTCAAAGCAACCATACAAAGCAAACGTACTTTCTATCTCTGTAGATTTCCCCATTCTGGACATTTCATATAAATGAAACAATATATAATATGTGTTCTTTTGGGGCTCACTTTTTGATTTAGCATAATGTTTTCATACTTCATGGCAACAATATGATTAATCATTTGAGGAACTGCCAAACTGTTTTCCACAGTGTTGACCCTTTTACATACCTACCAACACTGTATGAGAGTTCTGAATTTGCCACATCCTCACCATTTGTTATCATATGTAATTTTGATTCTACTCATATTAGTGGGCATGAATTGTTGACTGAAAAACAGTTCACAGCATGATAACTGTCAGTTCAGTTTTATTTGGAGACTTACTGAGAACTGTAGCCTGGGAGATAGCCTCTCAGATAGCTCTGAGGAACTGCTCCAAAGAGGTCAGGGGAGAGGTCAGTGTATATATACATAATTTTGGTGAAGGGAGTATGTGCAATCAAGCACACATCTCAGTAGAAGGTTGCTGCTAGTCATAGGAAGGTTGCTGCTACTCACGAGGAGCAGATGTCTCTGTTAATGATTTTAAGTGCTTTTCTAGGTATGAGAGGATGCAAAAAATTGGGTTCATAAAATTTTCTTCTGAAAATATTTAATTATCTGATGGATTTGAAGGCCTGTTCTGCCAGTTTTCCCAGAGCACAGAGTGCCTCATTCGTGATCTCTGCCCTGATCTCCTTTCAGGGTGTCTTAAAGGTCTGTAACTGCAGTGGCTAAGTGACTTCATTCTTATAGAACCAGGTGGCAAGTGCCATATTTTTGTAGTCAGGGCCCCCCCCCCCAACGCTCCCTCCCCTGCTCCATTGTCATAAAATTGACCATGTTTTGGGAGGCATTTCATGACCATTTTGTCCCACAGTACTAGGAATGTTCATGCGTAGGTCAGGCTAAGATTTCATTGATAGACCATTCAATGTGGTATTACTGGACTAGGCCCTGTTAACAGTAGCCAAAAGTCTTTGGACCATCTGACTTACTAGTCTGCTATGGTCCAAGAAATGATTCCCTCTTATTGCTTCTTCCCATATCTAGAGTTACACTATTACAATCAATTGATCTTATAGAACTATGTATTTGGTCAACCGTTTCAAGTCACCTAGTCATCATTTTATCAGAGGCACAGTCATACATTTGGTAATATAAGAAACAATAATCTTATAAAATGGGCAGAATACAAGTAATATAGATAGTAGCATTAGTAAGGTCATAAGTAAGAATTTAAGCCAAGAACTTCCATTAGGTGCAGCCCAGTATATCCCCAGGTCATCTGATTTAGTCTGTTCTGTACCAATCCTTGTCTTTAAGGGAAATGATATATTGGCATTGTTCGTAAGGCACCTAGCCCAATTTCCTAGTGTTATTAGGCTGATTATCCTTAGTATGGTTTAATTGTTCCCAACACAAGGGAGGTCTTTAAACTTAAATGATTGTGGTCTGGTGTTAACCATATAAATCAATCCCATAACAGGGAGCTTATATTCTTTGACTGAAATTTAGCTCTTTGCTCTGATTGAGCTTAAGTAATTTTAAAAGAAAATTCATATTTATTATTATGGTCAGAGCAAGTAGATTGATTGTCCAAGTGAGGGGCTCCCATTTAGTAATATCAATAGTAGCCTGAACAAAACTGTAACTTCTTTCTTCTAGAATAAATTTCCTAAGGGCCATCCAATTAGAGCCTTGGAAAGGAGAAATCCACCAAGGCAACCCAGAAGTACTGAATGTAGGTAATTGAACATAAACCCAACAATTGGATTGGTTTTTTTTTTTTTGAAACTTACATATGATTGAACCCAAGAAAGAAATACATTTGGTTCATAAGCAAAACTGTGAGCAGTTATCAAAGTAATTGGTATACAGGCCTGATCTGGCATCTTGGGTCAGCTGGCTACTTCAGATGTCATCTTCTTCTCATTTTGGTCTCTTAGTTTCTCCTCTGTTTGAGTGTTGTTTTAAGGTGAGTTTGAGGTCAACAGCCTTCTCTATAGACCAGTCCAGTGCAAGGGCCTTTTCTAAGTGGGAAATATGAATCCAAGAGTTAATTTCCTTCAGTTTTGCTGCACATGAGCTAGTTAAGAGCACTTGATAAGGTTCTTTCAATCTAGGTTGGAGATAGTCCTTTAAGTGATGTCTTTTCCAGTATGCATAACCTCCTGGTTGCAGGTCATGGAGCAGCTGATCTTCATCCAAAGATAGTCTAAGCTTCAGAAACAAGCTTAGACTATTTGCAGTAGCCAAGATATGGAAGCAACTTAAATGTCTAGGCAGATGAATGGATAAAGAAGATGTGGGGTGTGTGTGTGTGTGTGTGTGTGTGTGTCTATATATCTATATATATATAGACACACACACAATGGAATAGACTCAACCATAAAAAAGAATGAAATAATGCCATTTGCAGCAACATGGATGGACCTAGAGATAATCATACTAAGTGAAGTAAGTCAGACAGAGAAAGACAAATATCATATGATATCACTTATATGTGAAATGAAAAAAAATGATACAAATGAACTTACTTATAAAACAGAAATCGACTCACAGACACAGAAAACAAACTTATGGTTACCAACGGGGCAGGGGGGCAGGGATAAATTAGGAATTTGGGATTAATAGATACACACTACTATATATAAAATTGATAAACAACAAGGACCTACTGTATAGCATAGGGAAAAATAGTCAATATTTTGAAATAACCTATAATGGAAAAGAATCTGAAAAAGAATATATATATAATGTATATATTATATATATATAAAAAACTGAATCACTTTGCTGTATACCTGAAACATTGTAAATCAACTGTACTTCAATTAAAAATGTATAAATAGAAAAAAGAAACAAGCTTAGAATGTCCTTTTAATAATTCAATTAAACTTTGCAATAATGTAACATAGTAATGAGGGATAATGAGTGAGTAGTAAGGAAGTGAGTCTTAGACAAACAGCATTAGAATTTAATATCCACAAAGGTATGTTGCTGAAACAAATTTTTTCTCTCTAAAATTACCCGCATTTCCACCAAATATAGCCAAATTAAGACGAATTTGTTTGCAAATAATTCTGGTTTCAATACACTTGGCCTGACTACTTACCTAAGTGTAGTTGATCATACAGGCTCTTTTAAAACTGGCTTTCCATCAGATTCTGCCTGCAATATCTATAGATTTGGGTGAATTCCTCTCTTCCTGAGATTCCCAAAATATCTTGAGATTCTTGCACCTGTCAGGAGGTGTACTGCTTTACTTACCTGATAAGGCAGCTGGGAACCTAAGAGTTTCCAATCTATGGAGGGATCAGGTAGAGAGAAAAGATAAATTTTTAAATTCTGCTTACAAAAGAATAATTTACCAAATTGCTGTAAGTCGTAATTAGCTTGAGGGGAAGTGTTTCTTAATATCTGGAAAACACAGATTAAAAGCCATTAACATTTCAGACAGAAACCATAAAAATTATAACAATATTCATAGTTCAGTCTTATGTAACTAATCCTTGATCTCTTGTTAACAGTTTTATAAAGCCATCAGGGTTTCCATTAGAATTCCTTAATGTTTTATCCAGTTCAGTGGTATTATCTGAAAGTTATCAGAAACCTGTACTTGTCAAAAAGTCCTTTCTATGAATCTTCCTGAAGATGAAGCATTTTTGCAAAGACATCAAAGTAAAACTATAACGGTCTATGAATGACAAAAGACTTAAGAAGGCATGGTTAAAGAACTGATTACAATGCAATTGACAAAGAAACTCAGTTACTGTTGTGACATAAGACATTTTAAAATAATAACTAGATTATGACAAATAACATTTTATCAGGACATATTTAATTTTTGGAAATTCCATATAATTTCTGGAATATTTAAAATAACATTTACCCATACCACACAACATCGGAAGGTTTCTTACTCATTTGACAGTGCTTCCCATGTAATTCAACATATCAAATGAACCTAATTAGTTTAATATCTCTCTTTGGGATGTTTCATGGGCCCTTTGAAGCATTCCAAGGTTAGCTAGAGGTCCAAGGAACTTCATTGGAATTTGATTTGGTAAGTTTGTCAAAAAATATCAAAAGGAAAAAAAAAAAAGGCTTTCAAACACTTGGTCAAATAGGATCATATGTCACTGTGAAACAATACTTATTCACTTAACCAAAGTGACAATAAAATATTTCAAAGGCAAATACAGAAAGTTGTAACAGATTACCAGTTGAAGGTAAAGAAACTTTACAATCTGTTATCAAAAGCAGATCAATAGTTTAAGAAAACTGTGCCCTCTTAAAAGAGAGAGAAACCAAATTCAGGTTTGCACCACTTTACCTTTAATATTAGAACTCAATTAAATTTATTCTAATCTTAGTCATTTCTGACCACACATAGAATATGATTATAAATATTTTTTTTTCTTTCCCAGGAACCTTCTACAAATTTCTATGTCCATATTAATTTGACCCTTATTTTCTTTCTTATTTAGAAATAACCAGCATTGAGACAAAATTACTTTCTTTCCCTTAACAAAATGCAATTTAATTCCTCATACCTTCTTTTTTTTAAAATTTACTTTATTTATTTATTTGTTTGTTTATTTATTTATTTATTTTTGTTTATGTTGGGTCTTCATTGCTGTGTGCGGGCTTTCTCTAGTTGTGGCGAGCAGGGACTAATCTTCATTGTGGTATGTGGGCTTCTCGTTGTGATGGCTTCTCTTGTTGCAGAGCATAGTCTCTAGGTGCGTGGGCTTCAGTAGTTGTGGCACGTGGGCTTCAGCAGTTGTGGCTCGCAGGCTCTAGAGTGCAGGCTCCGTAGTTGTGGTGTGTGGGCTTAGTTGCTCCACAGCATGTCAGATCTTCCCGGACCAGGGCTCAATCCCCTGTCCCCTGCATTGGCAGGTGGATTCTTAACCACTGCGCCACCAGGGAAGCCCCTCATACTTTCTTATACTGAAAACACACATCCTACTTTCCTTGTATACTGAAATGTTTCCCTTATTATTTCTAGTAGCTTTAATTACAGATTTAAATTAGAATTCTCAATTCTTATAAACCTTAATTTCTAGTAAAAAGTAAGAAGTAAGCGGTTGTGAACTGTCTTTTACTTTAGCATTCTGTAGATTGGCAAACTTATAAATACCAATAATAATTTCTAAAATTACGTGCTTTCTTATAGAAAATGTCTCAGTGTGGCACCAAACATATTTATTAATAGTCCTAAATATCTTCAGTTTCTATGTAAAAGGAAGCCAATATTCAGTAATTAATGTTTCAGTATATTACTTTATTGTTTTTTTTGGAAATAAATATTTATTGTTTTGGCAAGGTTGGTGAAAAGGGAAGTAACCTGATCAGAACAAAGTTTTAGCAAAATTAACCACAGCATACGTCATGTCAGGAGGGCAGATCAAGAACATATGCCCCATTTTTTTTTTTCAACCCAGATCCCTCTGGGCCCTTAAGAACAAGTTTCCATGACTTGGGGTCACTGAAACTCTTTACATGATATAGCAGCAGCATCTTCACTGATGACTTCAGCCCTAGGCTGTAGAAGGATGAGTGCTCTGAATCCGAGTTCAGATTCTGGAAAATAAAAGCTGAACTAGGGGAACTTCTTCCCTCTCATGAATTGCAGTGGACATCTTTCCCCCAAGATTCCACACCCTGATGAACTGAAAAGCAGAGCACAGACTCTTTTCCTAATGTGTACTACTTAGATTTTCAGTGGACTCATCAAAGCTCCTAGGGCTGTTCTGAAAGTGTCTGGGTCTCTCTGTTCCCAAATCCCTAGTGAAACTGGCCTCCAAGAGGTATTTGAAGTCTGCATACCATGGAGATCTGCCTTCAGTTAGAAGTACCCGGTGTTGTGGAAAGACCTTGAGCTCTAGACTTGACACATCTGCCTTTGACTGAGGGTGACTAAACTCTTGGCCTCTGTCTCCTCATCTCCAATCCTCCTCACAGCATTGTCAGGGAGATTAACTGAAACGTTATACCTAAAACACTTGATACTCAGTAAATACTCACTACATGGTGGCTACTTCTATTAAGTTCTGAAACAGTTTGGGAAAGGTCATGCCTGAGAATCTTTGCTTTAGTTCAACTGAGTTATAATTTTCTTGCTTGGGATTCCCTGATTATAAATGTGAAAAAGTTTAAATGAGTATGTATGTGAAAATTACTGTGTTACAAACTGATTTTTACCTGATATCATATCATATCATTTCTTTCTAAATGTAGTAAAAGTCTCTACTCTATATAATATATTGACCAGGATCTGCAAAAAGCTCTTCAGGAATAATTAATTTTAAAATCTGTATTAAATATATTTGTGCACATGCTTATAAAAATCACAATTCAAAACATTAAATATGTATATAAATATATACTTTCTCTCTCTTCAGAGGCAACCACACACTTTAACCATTTCATAAGGGTGAGGGAGTCATCACAGAAGATAGCAAAATGTACAGAACTATGTTTTCAGCATCTTAATATTTCCTGACATTGAGAACATTATACAAATATGTAAGTAGAAATGACAGCCCGATACTTGTAACTTTAGAAATGAGATACAGAAAATACAATTATTATCAGAGAACAGAATGGTATTTTGGGGAGGAATTGCATTTCCCTCCAACTCATCCCACATAAAACTTGTCATTTCACAATGAAAATTTGTTGCTCTAATACAGGGGTCTACAGACTTTTTCTGCAAAGGACCAGAGAGCAAATGTTTAGGTTTTGCTGGCCAGATGGTCTCTGCTACACAGCAAGCTGCCAGATTTGACTCAGGGTCTTTAGTTTGCCAGGCACTTTTCTAAAGTAACATATGACAAAAGGAAGAACACAAAGCAAGGATAAAAGGACCTGCAGGGTGAGATGATAAAGTTACAGACAGAGAGGTATTGCAAAAAAAGAGGACAGTGGTAGTACAGAATGGAGTTCATGCTCTTTTTTTTTTTTGTGATCATACAGGGATTATAGATTTTATTTGATCCTAAAATATTTTATCCTGGCTTCATCCATGACTTCATCTTATTTTTTCTACCTTTATTTTTCCTACTTTTTTTTTCCACACACACACACTGTATTTTATTTTTACAAGAGATAAATAGACGACACCAAGCACTGTAAATGGATGACCACAACAAAAGCAACAATGATTGCAATTACCAAACACGAAACACACTCATGCTATGTCATAATATTGACATTCAGTCCAGTAATCCTCCACTGTAACAGCTGCTTTACTTTGCAGTGAAAATTGATTTGTATATTCTTTGCCTCTGAGTCCTTGTGGGACTTTTTTTTTAATTCAAACAGAAAGTCACAAAAATTATAATCATCCTCATCAGTTCACTCAGTCCCATGTAATTAATTTTTTTTTCATCTTGATCTTTTGTTAGTACTTTTATGAGTTCATCAGTTTTTCATTAGAGTTCTGAAAATGCTTATTCTTTCAGTTCAGCAGTACAGTCAGTTACCAGAAACCTGTACTTGTCAGAATCTTTTCCATGAATTCCTTGAAGATGAAACCCTTTTATAGGAACATATTTGCAAAAGCATCACAGTACACCCAGAACTGTCTGTAAATGACAAAAGACTTAAAAATGACCACGGTTAAAGATTTGATGAAAGTTCATAATAATGCAATTGACAAGGAAATTTAGTTATTTCTGAGATATACATTTTAAAGTAATACCTAGAATTATGATTTATAACATTATACCAGAACATATAAGATTTTTAGAAATTTCATGTAATGTCTGAAACATTTATATTAACATATTTCCATACAAATAACCCAATGAAAGTTTAGTATTAGTTGTTTTGTTTGATTTTTTTATACTGCAGGTTCTTATTAGTCATCAATTTTATACACATCAGTGTATACATGTCAATCCCAATCGCCCAATTCAGCACACCACCATCCCCACCCCACCGAAGTTTTCCCCCCTTGGTGTCCATATGTCTGTTCTCTACATCTGTGTCTCAACTTCTGCCCTGCAAACCGGCTCATCTGTACCATTTTTCTAGGTTCCACATACATGCGTTAATATACAATATTTGTTTTTCTCTTTCTGACTTACTTCACTCTGTACGACAGTCTCTAGATCTATCCATGTCTCAGCAAATGACTCAATTTCGTTCCTTTTTATGGCTGAGTAATATTCCATTGTATATATGTACCACAGCTTCTTTAACCATTCGTCTGTCGATTGGCATTTAGGTTGCTTCCATGACCTGGCTATTGTAAATAGTGCTGCAATGAACATTGGGGTGCATGTGTCTTTTTCAATTATGGTTTTCTCTGGGTATACGCCCAATAGTGGGATTGCTGGATCATATGGAAAATCTATTTTTAGTTTTTTAAGGAACCTCCATACTGTTCTCCAGAGTGGCTGTATCAATTTACATTCCCACCAAGAGTGCAAGAGGGTTCCCTTTTCTCCACACCCTCTCCAGCATTTGTTGTTTGTAGATTTTCTGATGATGCCCATTCTAACTGGTGTGAGGTGATACCTCATTGTAGTTTTGATTTGCATTTCTCTAATAATTAGTGATGTTGAGCAGCTATTCATGTGCTTCTTGGCCATCTGTATGTCTTCTCGGGAGAACTGTCTATTTAGGTCTTCTGCCCATTTTTGGGGAGAAATGTCTATTTAGGTCTTCTGCCCATTTTTGGATTGGGTTGTTTGTTTCTTTAATATTGAGCTGAATGAGCTGTTTATATATTTTGGAGATTAATCCTTTGTCCGTTGATTCATTTGCAAATATTTTCTCCCATTCTGAGGGTTGTCTTTTCATCTTGTTTATGGTTTCCTTTGCTGTGCAAAAGCTTTGAAGTTTCATTAGGTCCCATTTGTTTATTTTTGTTTTTATTTCCATTACTCTAGGAGGTGGATCAAAAAAGATCTTGCTGTGATTTATGTCAAAGAGTGTTCTTCTTATGTTTTCCTCTAAGAGTTTTATAGTGTCCAGTCTTACATTTAGGTCTCTAATCCATTTTGAGTTTATTTTTGTGTATGGTGTTAGGGAGTGTTCTAATTTTATTCTTTTACATGTAGCTGTCGAGTTTTCCCAGCACCACTTATTGAAGAGACTGTCTTTTCTCCATTGTATATCTTTGCCTCCTTTGTCATAGATTAGTTGACCATAGGTGCGTGGGTTAATCTCTGGGCTTTCTATCTTGTTCCATTGATCTATGTTTCTGCTTTTGTGCCAGTACCATATTGTCTTGATTACTGTGTCTTTGTAGTACAGTCTGAAGTCAGGGAGTTTGATTCCTCCAGCTCCGTTTTTTTCCCTCAAGACTGCTTTGGCTATTCGGGGTCTTTTGTGTCTCCATACAAATTTTAAGATGATTTGTTCTAGTTCCATAAAAAGTGCCATTGGTACTTTGATAGGGATTGCATTGAATCTGTAGATTGCTTTGGGTAGTATAGTCATTTTCACAATATTGATTCTTCCAATCCAAGAACATGGTATATCTCTCCATCTGTTGGTATCATCTTTAATTTCTTTCATCAGTGTCTTATAGTTTTCTGCATACAGGTCTTTTGTCTCCCTAGGTAGGTTTATTCCTAGATATTTTATTCTTTCTGTTGCAATGGTAAATGGGGGTGTTTCCTTAATTTCTCTTTCAGATGTTTAATCATTGGTGTATAGGAATGCAAGAGATTTCTGTGCATTAATTTTGTATTCTTCAACTTTATCAAATTCAGTGATTAGCTCTAGTAGTTTTCTGGTGGCATTTTTAGGATTCTCTAGGTATAGTATCATGTCATCTGCAAACAGTGACAGTTTTACTTCTTCTTTTCCAATTTGTATTCCTTTTATTTCTTTTTCTTCTCTGATTGCCATGGCTAGGACTTCCAAAATTATGCTGAATAATAGTGGTGAGAGTGGACATCCTTGTCTCGTTCCTGATCTTAGAGGAAATGCTTCCAGTTTTTCACCACTGAGAATGATGTTTGCTGTGGGTTTGTCATATATGGCCTTTATTATGTTGAGGTAGGTTCCCTCTATTCCCACTTTCTGGAGAGTTTTTATCATAAATGGGTGTTGAATTTTGTCAAAAGCTTTTTCTGCATCTATTGAGATGATCATATGGTTTTTATTCTTCAATTTGTTAATATGGTGTATCACATTGATTGATTTGCATATCTTGAAGAATCCTTGCATCCCTGGGATAAATCCCACTTGATCATGGTGTATGATCCTTTTAATGTGTTGTTGGATTCTGTTTGCTAGTATTTTGTTGAGGATTTTTGCATCTATATTCATCAGTGATATTGGTCTGTAATTTTCTTTTTTTGTAGTATCTTTGTCTGGTTTTCGTATCAGGGTGATGGTGGCCTCATGGAATGAGTTTGGGAGTGCTCCTTCCTCTGCAATTTTTTGGAAGAGTTTGAGAAGGATAGGTGTTAGCTCTTCTCTAAATGTTTGATAGAATTCACCTGTGAAGCCATCTGGTCCTGGACTTTTGTTTGTTGGAAGATTTTTAATCACAGTTTCAATTTCATTACTTGTGATTGGTCTGTTCATATTTTCGTTTCTTCCTGGTTCAGTCTTGGAAGGTTATACCTTTCTCAGAATTTGTCCATTTCTTCCAGGTTGTCCATTTTATTGGCATAGAGTTGCTTGTAGTAGTCTCTTAGGATGTTTTGTATTTTTGTGGTGTCTGTTGTAACTTCTCCTTTTTCGTTTCTAATTTTATTGATTTGAGTCCTTTCCCTCTTTTTCTTGATGAGTCTGGCTAATGGCTTATCAATTTTGTTTATCTTCTCAAAGAACCAGCTTTTAGTTTTATTGATCTTTGCTATTGTTTTCTTTGTTTCTATTTCATTTATTTCTGCTCTGATCTTTATGATTTCTTTCCTTCTGCTAACTTTGGGTTTTGTTTGTTCTTCTTTCTCTAGTTTCTTTAGGTGTAAGGTTAGATTGTTTACTTGAGATTTTTCTTGTTTCCTTAGGTAGGCTTGTATAGCTATAAACTTCCCTCTTAGAACTGCTTTTGCTGCATCCCATAGGTTTTGGATCATCGTGTTTTCATTGTCATTTGTCTCTAGGTATTTTTTGATTTCCTCTTTGATTTCTTCAGTGATCTCTTGGTTATTTAGTAACGTATTGTTTAGCCTCCATGTGTTTGTGTTTTTTACGTTTTTTTTGCCTGTAATTGATTTCTAATCTCATAGCGTTGTGGTCAGAAAAGATGCTTGATATGATTTCAATTTTCTTAAATTTACTGAGGCTTGATTTGTGACCCAAGATGTGATCTATCCTGGAGAATGTTCCGTGTGCACTTGAGAAGAAAGTGTAATCTGCTGTTTTTGGATGGAATGTCCTATATATAGCAATTAAATCTATCTGGTCTATTGCGTCATTTAAAGCTTCTGTTTCCTTATTTATTTTCATTTCGGATGATCTTTCCATTGGTGTAAGTGAGGTGTTAAAGTCCCCCACTATTATTGTGTTACTGTCGATTTCCTCTTTTATGGCTGTTAGCCTTCCGTATTGAGGTGCTCCTATGTTGGGTGCATATATATTTATAATTGTTATATCTTCTACTTGGATTGATCCCTTGATCATTATGTAGTGTCCTTCCTTGTCTCTTGTAACATTCTTTATTTTAAAGTCTACTTTATCTGATATGAGTATAGCTACTCCAGCTTTCTTTTGATTTCCATTTGCATGGAATATCTTTTTCCATCCCCTCACTTTCAGTCTGTATGTGTCCCTAGGTCTGAAGTGGGTCTCTTGTAGATAGCATATATATGGGTCTTGTCTTTGTACCTATTCAGCAAGCCTGTGTCTTTTGGTTGGAGCATTTAATCCATTCACATTTAAGGTAATTATCGATATGTATGTTCCTATGACCATTTTCTTAATTGTTTTGGGTTTGTTTTTGTAGGTCCTTTTCTTCTCTTGTGTTTCCCACTTAGAGAAGTTCCTTTAGCATTTGTTGTAGAGCTGGTTTGGTGGTGCTGAATTCTCTTAGCTTTTGCTTGTCTGTAAAGCTTTTGATTTCTCCATCAAATCTGAATGAGATCCTTGCCGGGTAGAGTCATCTTGGTTGTAGGTTCTTCTCTTTCATCAGTTTAAGTATATCATGCCACTCCCTTCTGGCTTGTAGAGTTTCTGCTGAGAAATCAGCTGTTAACCTTATGGGAGTTCCCTTGTATGTTATTTGTCGTTTTTTCCTTGCTGCTTTCAATAATTTTTCTTTGTCTTTAATTTTTGCCAATTTGATTACTATGTGTCTCGGCCTGTTTCTCCATGGGTTTATCCTGTATGGGAGTCGCTGCGTGTCCTGGACTTGGGTGGCTATTTCCTTTCCCATGTTAGGGAAGTTTTCGATTATAATCTCTTCAAATATTTTCTCTGGTCCTTTCTCTCTCTCTTCTCCTACTGGAACTCCTATAATACGAATGTTGTTGCGTTTAATGTTGTCCCAGAGGTCTCTTAGGCTGTCTTCATTTCTCTTCATTCTTTTTTCTTAGTCTGTTCCACAGCAGTGAATTCCACCATTCTGTCTTCCAGGTCACTTATCCGTTCTTCTGCCTCAGTTATTCTGCTATTGTTTCCTTCTAGTGTAGTTTTCATTTCAGTTATTGTATTGTTCATCTCTGTTTGTTTGTTCTTTAATTCTTCTAGGTCTTTGTTAAACATTTCTTGCATCTTCTCAATCTTTGCCTCCATTCTTATTCCGAGGTCCTGGATCATCTTCACTATCATTATTCTGAATTCTTTTTCTGGAAAGTTGCCTATCTTCACTTCATTTAGTTGTTTTTCTGGGATTTTTTCTTGTTCCTTCATCTGGTATGTAGCCCTCTGCCTTTTCATCTTGTCTATCTTTCTGTGACTGTGGTTTTTGTTCCACAGGCTGCAGGATTATAGTTTTTCTTGCTTCTGCTGTCTGCCGTCTGGTGGTTGAGGCTATCTAAGAGGCTTGATGGGAGGCTCTAGTGGTGGTTAGAGCTGACTGTTGCTGTGGTGGTCAGAGCTCAGTAAAACTTTAATCCACTTGACTGTTGATGGGTGGGGCTGGGTTCCCTCCCTGTTGGTTGTTTTGCCTGAGGCAACCCAACACTGGAGCCTACCTGGGCTCTTCGGTGGGGCTAATGACAGACTCTGGGAGGGCTCACGCCAAGGAGTACTTCCCAGAACTTCTGCTGCCAATGTCCTTGTCCCCACGTTGAAACAGAACCACCCCCCGCCTCTGCCAGAGACCTTCCAACACTAACAGGTAGGTCTAGTTCAGTCTCCCCCGGGGTCACTGCTCCTTCCCCTGGGTCCCGATGTGCACACTATTTTGTGTGCGCCCTCCAAGAGTGGGGTCTCTGTTTCCCCCAGTCCTGTTGAAGTCCTGCAATCAATTCCCACTAGGCTTCAAAGTCTGATTCTCTATGAATTCCTCCTCCCGTTGCCGGACTCCCAGGTTGGGAAACCTGACGTGGGGCTCAGTACCTTCACTCCAGTGGGCAGACTTCTTTGGTAAAAGTGTTTGCCAGTCTGTGAGTCACCCACCCACCAGTTATGGGATTTGATTTTACTCTGATTGCGCCCCTCCTACTGTCTCATTGTGGCTTCTCCTTTGTCTTTCGATGTGGGGTATGTTTTTTTTTGGTGAGTTCCAGTGTCTTCCTGTCGATGATTGTCCAGCAGCTAGTTGTGATTCTGGTGTTCTCGCAAGAGGGAGTGAGAGCACGTCCTTCTACTCCGCCATCTTGGTTCCTCCCCCATATTACTTTATTTGGAAATGACTTTTAGTTATTCAATAAAATTTCACCATTTAACTTAATTTAGCAAAACTCTAAAGTTTCAAGTTACCAAAGTCTGGAGAGATTATTTTAAAGTAGATATTCTTAAAACATAATTATTCCTAAAACGTTTACCTAAAAGTGCTTTCATTTACATTTAATTTATTTATAAAAATTTCATCATACCAAGTTACTTTTCTTGCTGACAAATTTGCAACAGATATAATAAGATCTTATTTGATGTCTAGTAAACCTAGGTACAATTAAAGTATTATACTTAATGTTGATGACTCTAAAGACAAGTCTGTATTAATTAAACCAACTAACTTAAACTAGCTTTAATATTAAATATTAACTTAATACTGAGTTTTTCCTCGTTCATGTGAACCTGAAATTTATTTGGGTTGGTTTCTTTTATATTTCTGAGAGTTTATATAAGCACTTAATTTCCTCTAAACCAATTAAATAGAGCTCATTTACAAATTAATTTTGATAATACCATCCAAAGTAAAGATATACTTATGCACACATAGACACATAGACAGGCAAAACCAGAGATCTCAGCTTCATTTTAAAACTTAGTCATGAATCAAGTATTACAATATAAAACTCACTAGTTTACAGTAGGAATAAATTTTTAAATTAAATCTTAAAAGTCTTTCCCCTCCCCGCCCCCCCCCCCCCCCCCCCCCGCTTTTCTTCCCTCAGTCTCAGGAATTAGAGATGGTCTAGATAAGATAGTGTTCCTGAGAGCCCTGATAGAACATTTACATCTCAAGGCACAGGGAGAGAAAAGCAAGTTCTCCTAGAAGGATTTGTTCCATTAGGGTCAGAATTCTAAAAAGGTGTTTGTTTTATCAAGCTGGCTTTCTCAAACTTAATTGTGTATGCGATAAATGACCCCCATGTTGGCCATTTTCAGGGCATGACTTCCTTTAATTCCAAATTAAGTAAGTACTTGTAATTAAGTTTTGTACTTACATAAACCTGGTTGGGGTGTTAGTTGGAAGCTGGCTTTCTGATGCCCCTCATTTCTCTGCTTGAGAGACTCTGTTTCCCATTTTAAAGTTGAATTTGTTGAGAATAGAATTTACTAATGAAATTGTTTGGTGGTCCCATATGCTGCTTGTGAGCTTAGCTCCTCTGGGTGTCACCCTAGAGTCATTTCAGCTCTGTTAACATGTCTCCGTTTCTCCCTCCAGCAGTCTAAAACCACCATGGGTGCTTGGATCACTGAATGGCCAATTCTTATATCTGATCACCGGACGAGCAAGTCTTTTAATTAATGAGAGGGTTTCCCTATGGGACCACTGTATGGTATGAGGACTCTGCCTCCACCACTCCCATAAATTTCTCAGTTGCCTGAGAAAGCTGTAACTGAACAGGAGGAGTCTTGTCCCTCTTCTTCAGAGCAAAGCTGTCATGCAATATCTTCATTTTTATCCTGACAAATTCTGTTAAGGTAGCTGAATTGAGGAAAGATGTCAGGTCAGCCTCCTATCTAAACACTCATCCCAGACTGCTCAGTGTCTTTCAACTGAGCAAATCCCAGTATCTTTCAACTGGGGGGCCAAGTACATGTTGTATACCACCAAATAAAACTCAGGATCATCAACCAGCAATTGGGAGATCCAAGAACCAGAAGGCACCCAAATTCGTCTGGACTCTGAGCAGGTAGATGGGCACAAAAGGCCTTGCTGGTACCAAGGCTCCAGATCCTCATAGAGTTCATGTGAAGGAGAGAAGTCTGCTCTGGGTCCCTTTGTTGGTCACCAAAACTGTCCACTGAAAAAAATGCACAATGTGAGAGCTGTGAGTTCAGTTTTATTTGGGGATTTAGGATTATAGCCTGGGAGACAGCCTCTCAGATAACTCTGAGGAACTGTTCCAAAGAGAGGTCAGTGTGTGTGTGTGTGTGTGTGTGTGTGTGTGTGTGTGTGTGTGTGTATTTATATATTTATTTATTTTTATTTTTATTTATATTTATATATAATTTCAGTGAAGGGAGTATGTGCAATCAAGCACACATCTCAGTAGAAAGTATCTGCTGCTCATGAGGAGGTTGCTGCTATTCACAAGGAGCAGATGCTTCTAATAATGATTTTAGTGATTTTCTAGGTATGAGAAGATGCAAGAATTTGGATTCATAAAATTTCCCTTGAAAATAGCTATCTGAAAGCCTGTTCTGCCAGTTTGCCCAGAGCACAGAGTGCCTCGTTCCTTATCTCCACCTTGAATTCCTTTCAGGGTATGATAAAGGTCAGTGACCACAGTGGCTTAGTGAATTCATTTTTTTTTTCATCTTAAAAAGTATTTATTGATATCTCTCTGTAACTGAATCAAGTGGGTGTAAAGCGGCATAAACACAGCAGTGAAAATCAGCTAAAACCCATTATAAAAATAAATTACAAAAAAAAAAAGGCAGTGAAAGAGAGAGAAATTCTTACAAAATTCGTTCAGGGGATGTGATGCAACTTGGATTGAGCACATCTAGACCCACAGCTGGATGAGACATAAGGCTGGACACTCTTGGGGCTGAGAGGATTCTTGAGGTTGGGTGAGCAAATGCAGACCCTTTGAAGTAACACTGCATGGTATCCATTCCTTGGGTCCCAAATCTCCAGGTTCAAGGGAATCTTCCTACAGCTAAAACAAGTATGGGAAACCCAGAGGATGGTACACCGTGTGATCGGGAAAGGTTTCTCAAAGGCACCTCATTTCTGATCTGCTGGTGCTTGGGTTCGCCATTCCAGCCACTTCACTAACAATCTTCCCACTTGGATAATCAGCACCTATAACCACCTGTTTCGTACCGTTTGCAATTTGTCCGGAGGATGAACGGGAAGAGGGAGAACCAATGAGAGACTAGGTCTAGGTGTTTGGAAAGGCACATGTCACTCTAATTTCCAATTAGGAAGAAGAATTAACCAAAGGCTCAGCCTCACCCCCAGAACCAGAATAGAGACCGAAGCAATCCTGCGGGTTTGCGGCCAGCTACCAAAAAACCGAGTTAAAAAATGGAGCTCAGGGGAACTACAACTCACAAACCTGCAGTGTTATAAATGATAACTATCGTCTCAAAATATATTGAGGTAAGGCAATGAAGAAGATTTGAAAGCAAGGCAGAATTGCAGGAAACAGTTTTCAAGAGGTAGATTGGAAATGCCTTTAAAGCACATGAAAAGCAGCAAAACGTCGACTATGATGCAGTTGGCTGACTTCATTCTTATAAAACCAGATGGTGAGTGACATGTTTTTGTTATTGAAAGTGATATCTCATGATGGTTTTGATTTGCATTTCCCAGATAACAAATGATGTTGAGCATCTTTTCATGTTATAATTCTGCTCTTATTCCAATCTGTGGGTCTTTTCCCCATATATCCAAGCAATTCTTCAATACCAGTTGGGTGTCCTACATTTCAACTCAATTCTGACACTATCTATATAGAGATAGTATCAGATTCCACAGGTTAAGGATTCAGTCCCACAAGGCTGCCCTCCTCTTCAGATGCCAATCTCAAGTCTAGGTTGTTACCTGTGCTTCTGACCGACTGTCTATAACTGAGAGGTTCCCAGAACCCTTTCCTTAGGTTCAATTAATTTGATAGAAGGCTCACAGAACTCAGGAAACCAGTTTACTCATTAGATTACCAGTTTATTAAAAATGATATTAAAGGATACAAATTAACAGTCAAATGGAGACATACATAAGTCCATGTCCCCAAAAAGATCTTCTGTCTCTGTGGAGTTTGCAACCTGGCATGGTGGCACATGGAAACATTCTGGTTTACCAACCTGAAAGCTCTCTGAACCCAGTACTTTTGGGTTTTTATGAGGCTTTATTACATCAGCATGATTGATTAACTCATTGGCCATTGATGATTGCTTCAACATCCAGCCCCTCTCCCCTCCCTGGAAATCAGGGGGTGGGACTGAAAGTTTCAACCCTCTAATCAAAGTTGGTTCTCCTGGCAACAAGATCCCCCATATTTAGGAGATATCCCAAAGTCATCTCATTAACTTAAACTCAATTGTGGTTGAAAAGGGCTTGTTATGAACAACAAGACACCCATTTTGTTTTTATGGTTCTGAAGTGATTTCAGGAACTGAGGAAAAAAGACAAATATTAGAGCAAAAGATGCTCCTATTGCTTTTCTCTCTTATGAAACTCCAAGGGTTGGGGAGCTCTGTTCCAGGAACAAGGATGAAGAACAAATATATATTTCTCACTATAAATCACAGTATCACACATGTACTTATCAGCCACTTGTATATCTTCCTTGGAGGAATGTTTGTTTGGATCTTTTGCCTAGATTTTTTTCATGCCTGTAGCTTAAAAGTTTGCATTTACCCACATCCATCACAACCCAAGCATTATCAAACTTTTACATATTTGCCAATCTGATAGATTAGAATTAAAATTTTATTTTATTTTTATTTCTTTGTTAATGTACTTGAGAATATTTTCTCATGATTATGACATTCATTTTCATTTGTAACGTGACTCTTTTTGTGTTTTTTGCTCATTTTTTTAACATTTTTATTGGAGTATAATTGCTTTACAATGGTGTGTTAGTTTCTGCTTTATAACAAAGTGAATCAGTTATACATATACATATGTCCCCATATCTCTTCCCTCTTGCGTCTCCCTCCCTCCCACACTCCCTATCCCACCCCTCTATGTGGTCACAAAGCACCGAGCTGATCTCCCTGTGCTATGCAGCTGCTTCCCACTAGCTATCTATTTTACATTTGGTAGTGTATATATGTCCATGCCACTCTCTCACCCTGTCACATCTTACCCCTCCCGCTCCCCATATCATCAAGTCCATTCTCTAGCAGGTCTGTGTCTTTATTCCCGTCTTGCCACTAGGTTCTTCATGACCTTTTTTTTTTCCCTTAGATTCCATATATATGTGTTAGCATACTGTATTTGTTTTTATCTTTCTGACTTACTTCACTCTGTATGACAGACTCTAACTCCATCCACCTCATTACAAATACCTCCATTTCGTTTCTTTTTATGGCTAATATTCCATTGTATATATGTGCCACATCTTCTTTATCCATTCATCTGATGATGGACACTTAGGTTGCTTCCATGTCCTGGCTATTGTAAATAGAGCTGCAATGAACATTTAGGTACATGACTCTTTTTGAATTACGGTTTTCTCAGGGTATATGACGAGTAGTGGGATTGCTGGGTTGTATGGTACTTCTATTTTTAGTTTTTTAAGGAACCTCCATACTGTTCTCCATAATGGCTGTATCAATTTACATTCCCACCAACAGTGCAAGAGTGTTCCCTTTTCTCCACACCCTCTCCAGCATTTATTGATTCTAGATTTTTTGATGATGGCCATTCTGACCGGTGTGAGATGATATCTCTTTGTAGTTTTGATTTGTATTTCTCTAATGATTAATGATGTTGAGCATTCTTTCATGTGTTTGTTGGCAATCTGTATATCTTCTTTGGAGAAATGTCTATTTAGGTCTTCTGCACATTTTTGGATTGGGTTGTTTGTTTTTTTGTTATTGAGCTGCATGAGCTGCTTGTATATTTTGGAGATTAATCCTTTGTCAGTTGCTTCATTTGCAAATATTTTGTCCCATTCTGAGGATTGTCTTTTGGTCTTGTTTATGGTTTCCTTTGCTGTGCAAAAGATTTTAAGTTTCATTAGGTCCCATTTGTTTTTATTTCCATTTCTCTAGGAGGTGTGTCAAAAAGGATCTTGCTGTGATTTATGTCATAGAGTGTCCTGCCTATGTTTTCCTCTAAGAGTTTGATAGTGTCTGGCATAACATTAAGGTCTCTAATCCGTTTTGTGTTTATTTTTGTGTACGGTGTTAGGGAGTGTTCTAATTTCATTCTTTTACATGTACCTGTCCAGTTTTCCCAGCACCACTTATTGAAGAGGCTGTATTTTCTCCACTGTATATGCTTGCCTCCTTTATCAAATATAAGGTGACCATAGGTGCGTGGGTTTATCTCTGGGTTTTCTATCCTGTTCCATTGATCTATATTTCTGTTTTTGTGCCAGTACCATACTGTCTTCATTACTGTAGCTTTGTAGTATAGTCTGAAGTCAGGGAGCCTGATTCCTCCAGCTCCATTTTTCATTCTCAAGATTGCTTTGGCTATTCGGGGTCTTTTGTGTTTCCATACAAATTGTGAAATTTTTTGTTCTAGTTCTGTGAAAAATGCCAGTGGTACTTTGATAGGGATTGCATTGAATCTGTACATTGCTTTGGGTAGTAGAGTCGTTTTCACAATGTTGATTCTTCCAATCTAAGAACATGGTATATCTTTCCATCTATTTGTATCATCTTTAATTTCTTTCATCAGTGTCTTATGATTTTCTGCATACAGGTCTTTTGTCTCCTTAGGTAGGTTTATTCCTAGATATTTAATTCTTTTTGTTGCAATGGTAAATGGGAGTGTTTCCTTAATTTCTCTTTCAGATTTTTCATCATTAGTATATAAGAATGCAAGAGATTTCTGTGCATTAATTTTGTATCCTGCTACTTTACCAAATTCATTGATTAGCTCTAGTAGTTTTCTGGTAGCATCTTTAGGATTCTCTATATATAGTATCATGTCATCTGCAAACAGTGACAGCTGTACTTCTTCTTTTCCGGTTTGGATTCCTTTTATTTCTTTTTCTTCTCTGATTGCTGTGGCTAAAACTTCCAAAAGTATGTTGCATAACAGTGGTGAGAGTGGGCAACCTTGTCTTGTTCCTGATCTTAGTGGAAATGGTTTCAGTTTTTCACCATTGAGGACGATGTTGGCTGTGGATTTGTCATATATGGCCTTTATTATGTTGAGGAAATTTCCCTCTCTGCCTACTTTCTGCAGGGTTTTTATCATAAATGGGTGTTGAAGTTTGTCGAAAGCTTTCTCTGCATCTATTGAGATGATCATATGGTTTTTCTCCTTCAATTTGTTAATATGGTGTATCACATTGATTGATTTGCATATATTGAAGAATCCTTGCATTCCTGGAATAAACCCCACTTGATCATGGTGTATGATCCTTTTAATGTGCTGTTGGATTCTGTTTGCTAGTATTTTGTTGAGGATTTTTGCATGTATGTTCATCAGTGATATTGGCCTGTAGTTTTCTTTCTTTGTGACATCTTTGTCTGGTTTTGGTATCAGGGTGATGGTGGCCTTGTAGAATGAGTTGGGGAGTGTTCCTCCCTCTGCAATATTTTGGAAGAGTTTGAGAAGGATAGGTGTTAGCTCTTCTCTAAATGTTTGATAGAATTCGCCTGTGAAGCCATCTGGTCCTGGGCTTTTGTTTGTTGGAAGATTTTTAATCACAGTTTCCATTTCAGTGCTTGTGATTGGTCTGTTCATATTTTCATTTCTTCCTGGTTCAGTCTCGGCAGGTTGTGCATTTCTAAGAATTTGTCCATTTCTTCCATCGTGTCCATTTTATTGGCATAGAGTTGCTTGTAGTAATCTCTCATGATTGTTTGTATTTCTACAGTGTCAGTTGTTACTTCTCCTTTTTCATTTCTAATTCTATTGATTTGAGTCTTCTCCCTTTTTTTCTTGATGAGTCTGGCTAATTGTTTATCAATTCTGTTTATCTTATCAAAGAACCAGCTTTTAGTTTTGTTGATCTTTGCTATCATTTCCTTCATTTCTTTTTCATTTATTTCTGATCTGATCTTTATGATTTCTTTCCTTCTGCTAACTTTGGAGGCTTTTTGTTCTTCTTTCTCTAATTGCTTTAGGTGCAAGGTTAGGTTGTTTATTTGAGATGTTTCCTGTTTCTTAAGGTAGGATTGTATTGCTATAAACTTCCCTCTTAGAACTGCTTTTGCTGCATCCCATAGGTTTTGGGTTGTCGTGTCTCCATTGTCATTTGTTTCCGGGTATTTTTTGATTTCCCCTTTGATTTCTTGAGTGATCACTTGGTTATTAAGTAGTGTATTGTTTAGCTTCCATGTGTTTGTATTTTTTACAGATCTTTTCCTGTAATTGATATCTAGTTTCACAGCGTTGTGGTCGGAAAAGATACTTGATATGGTTTCAATTTTCTTAAATTTACCAAGGCTTGATATGTGACCCAAGATATGATGTATCCTGGAGAATGTTCCATGAGCACTTGAGAAAAATGTGTATTCTGTTGTTTTTGGGTGGAATGTCCCATAAATATCAATTAAGTCCATCTTGTTTAATGTATCTTTTAAAGCTTGTGTTTCCTTAATTATTTTCATTTTGGATGACCTGTCCACTGGTGAAAGTGGGGTGTTAAGGTCCCCTACTATGATTGTGTTACTGTTGATTTCCCCTTTTATGGCTCTTTGTATTTGCCTTATGTATTGAGGTGCTCCTATGTTGGGTGCATAAATATTTATAATTGTTATATCTTCTTCTTGGATTGATCCCTTGATCATTATGTAGTGTCCTTCCTTGTCTCTTGTAATAGTCTTTATTTTAAAGTCTATTTTGTCTGATATGAGAATTGCTACTCCAGCTTTCTTTTTATTTCCATTTGCATGGAATATCTTTTTCCATCCCCTCACTTTCAGTCTGTATGTGTCCCTAGGTCTGAAGAGGGTCTCTTGTAGACAGCATATATACAGGTCTTGTTTTTGTATCCATTCAGCCAGTCTGTGTCTTTTGGTGGGAGCATTTAATCCATTTACATTTAAGGTAATTATTGATATGTATGTTCCTATTCCCATTTTCTTAAATTTTGGGGGTTTGTTATTGTAGGTGTTTTCCTTCTCTTGTGTTTCTTGCCTAGAGAAGTTCCTTTAACATTTGTTGTAAAGCTGGTTTGGTGGTGCTGAACTCTTTCAGCTTTTGCTTGTCTGTAAAGGTTTTAATTTCTCCATCAAATCTGAATGAGATCCTTGCTGGGTAGAGTAATCTTGGTGTAGGTTTTTGTCCTTCATCACTTTAAGTATATCCTGCCAGTCCCTTCTGGCTTGCAGAGTTTCTGCTGAAAGATCAGCTGTTAACCTTATGGGGATTACCTTGTGTGTTATTTGTTGGTTTTCCCTTGCTGCTTTTAATATGTTTTCTTTATATTTAATTTTTGATAGTTTGATTAATATGTGTCTTGGCGTGTTTCTCCTTGGATCTATCCTGTATG
Source organism: Balaenoptera borealis (assembly GCF_965194805.1). Taxonomy (NCBI): domain Eukaryota; kingdom Metazoa; phylum Chordata; class Mammalia; order Artiodactyla; family Balaenopteridae; genus Balaenoptera; species Balaenoptera borealis. The sequence continues at coordinate 381,001 of NW_028123647.1, forward strand.
GAACTCTCTGTGCTTCCAGGACTTGATTAACTATTTCCTTTCCCATATTAGGGAATTTTTCAACTATAATATCTTCAAATATTTTCTCAGTCCCTTTCTTTTTCTCTTCTTCTTCCAGGACCCCTATAATTTGAATGTTGGTGCATTTAATGTTGTCCCAGAGGTCTCTGAGACTGTCCTCAGTTCTTTTCATTCTTGTTTCTTTATTCTGCTCTGTAGTAGTTATTTCCACTATTTTATCTTCCAGGCCACTTATCTGTTCTTCTGCCTCAGTTATTCTGCTATTGATCCCATCTAGAGTATTTTTAATTTCATTTATTGTATTGTCCATCGTTGCTTGTTTCCTCTTTAGTTCTTCTAGGTTCTTGTTAAATGTTTCTTGCATTTTGTCTATTCTATTTCCAAGATTTTGGATCATCCTTACTATCATTATTCTGAACTCTTTTTCAGGTAGACTGCCTATTTCCTCTTCATTTTTTAGGTCTGGTGTGTTTTTACCTTGCTCCTTCATCTGCTGTGTGTTTTTCTGTCTTCTCATTTTGCTTATCGTACTGTGTTTTGGGTCTCCTTTTCGCAGCCTGCAGGTTCGTAGTTCCTGTTGTTTTTGGTTTCTGTCCCCAGTGGCTAAGGTTGGTTCAGTAGGTTGTGTAGGCTTCCTGGTGGAGGGGACTAGTGCCTGTGTTCTGGTGGATGAGGCTGTATCTTGTCTTTCTGGTGGGCAGGTCCACATCTGGTGTTGTGTTTTGGGGTGTCTGTGACCTTATTATGATTTTAGGCAGCCTCTCTGCTAATGGATGGGGCTGTGTTCCTGTCTTGCTAGCTGTTTGGCATAGGGTGTCCAGCACTGTAGCTTGCTGGTCGTTGAGTGAAGCTGGGTCTTGGTGTTGAGATAGAGATCTCTGGGAGATTTTCGCCATTTGGTATTATGTGGAGCTGGGAGGTCTCTTGTGGACCCGTGTCCTGAAGTTGGCTCTCCCACCTCAGAGGCACAGCCCTGATGCCTGGCTGGAACACCAAGAGCCTTTCATCCAGACAGCTCAGAATAAAAGGGAGAAAAAATAGATAGAAAGAAAGAAAGAGGATAAAATAGAAGAAAGTAAGATAGAATAAAATAAAGTTATTAAAATAAAAAAAATTAAAAATAATTATTAAGAAAAAAAATTATTTTAAGTAAAAAAAAAAAAAAAAGGAAACAGACGGACAGAACCCTAGGACAAATGGTGAAAGCAATGCTATACAGACAAAATCTCACACAGAAGCATACACATACACACTTACAAAAAGAGGAAAAGGGGAAAAATTAATATATCTTGCTCCCAAAGTCCCCCTCCTCAATTTGGGATGATTCGTTGTCTATTCAGGTATTCCACACATACAGAGTACATCAAGTTGATTGTGGAGCTTTAATCTGCTGCTTCTGAGGCTGCTGGGAGAAATTTCCCTTTCTCTTCTTTGTTCGCACAGCTCCTGGGGTTCAGCTTTGGATTTGGACCCGCCTCTGCGTGTACGTCGCCTGAGGACGTCTGTTCCTCGCTCAGACAGGACGGGGTTAAAGGAGCAGCTGACTCGGGGGCTCTGGCTTACTCAGGCTGGGGGGAGGAAGGGGTAGGATGCGGGGTGAGCCTGCGGCGGCAGAGGCCGGCGTGACGTTACACCAGCCTGAGGCGCGCCGTGCATTCTCCCGGGGAAGTTGTCCCTGGATCATGGGACCCTGGCAGTGGCGGGCTGCACAGGCTCCTGGGAGGGGAGGTGTGGATAGTGACCTGTGCTTGCATACAGGCTTCTTGGTGGTGGCAGCAGCAGCCTTAGCGTTTCATGCCCGTCTCTGGGGTCCATGCTGATAGCCACGGCTCGCGCCCATCTCTGGAGCTCCTTTAAGTAGCGGTCTTGATCCCCTCTCCTCGAGCACCAGGAAACAAAGAGGCAAGAAAGAGTCTCTCGCCTCTTCGGCAGCTTCAGCCTTTCCCAGACTCCCTCCCGGCTAGCTGTGGCGCACTAACCCCTTCAGGCTGTGTTCATGCCGTCAACCCCAGTCCTCTCCCTGCGATCCGACCGAAGACTGAGCCTCAGCTCCCAGCCCCCACCCGCCCCGGCGGGTGAGCAGACAAGCTTCTTGCGCTGGTGAGTGCTGGTTGGCACCGATCCTCTGTGCGGGAATCTCTCCGCTTTGCCCTCCGCACCCCTGTTGCTGTGCTCTCCTCCGTGGCTCCGAAGCTTTCCCCCTCCGCCACCCGCAGTCTCCACCCGAGAAGGGGCTTCCTAGTGTGTGGAAACCTTTCCTCCTTCACAGCTCCCTCCCACTGGCACAGGTCCCGTTCCTATTCTTTTGTCTGTGTTTTTTCTTTTTTCTTTTGCCCTACCCAGGTACATGGGGAGTCTCTTGCCTTTTGGGAAGTCTGAGGTCTTCAGTGGGTGTTCTATAGGAGCAGTTCCACGTGTAGATGTATTTCTGATGTATCTATGGGGAGGAAGGTGATCTCCGCGTGTTACTCTTCCGCCATCTTCTCTGAGCCCCCTTTTGCTCATTTTTTAAGTGGTGTGCTTTGCTTTGGACATTGGTATATAAAATAGTCACATGTTCAGTAAAGAAAAATGCACAACCTAAAAGTTACAAGTTAAGTTTTATTCAGGTATCTTACTGAGGATTATAACCTGGGAAACAGCCTTTCAGATAGCTCTGAGGAACTGTTCTGAAGAAGTAAGGGAAGAGCCAGATATATAGGATATTTTGCTGGAAACAACAACAACAACATGTAGTAGAATATCGGAAGATAACTGCTAATTGCAAAGAAAAGACATTTCAAGTTAATGACTTTAGCAATTTTTTATGTATGGGAAGATGCAAGGATCTGGGTTCATTGAAACTATTCCTTAACTATCTAGGGCCAGTATCCAAAGCACAGAATGCTTCCTGTTTTTCTCCATCCCTGAATTCCCACAGTCAGTGGGCAGCTGCAGTGGCTAATGGTTTGATCCTTGTAGAACTGGGATGGTGGGCTACATTCTTTGTTTACTGGAATGACAGACAACATTCCCTGTCCACACACATTTACTTGGATCATATATTTTACCTTTTTTCTGATATTTTATGTTTTTTGAATCTCTTTCTTTTTTCTTGTTCCTTTTCCTCTTCCTTGACTTTTGCTTTATTTTTAAAAATTTTTTTATTTTATTTATTTATTTTTAGGTGCATTGGGTTTTTGTTGCTGCACACAGGCTTTCTCTAGCTGTGGTGAGTGGGGGCTACTCTTTGTTGTGGTGTGCCTGTTTCTCATTGTGGTGGTTTCTCTTGTTGTGGAGCACAGGCCTTAGGCACGTGGGCTTCAGTAGTTGTGGCTCATGGGCTCTAGAGCGCAGGCTCAGTAGTTGTGGCACACGGGCTTAGTTGCTCCGTGGCATGTGGGATCTTCCCGGACCAGGGATTGAACCCGGTCCCCTGCATTAGCAGGTGGATTCTTAACCACTGCACCACCAGGGAAGTCCCGACTTTTGCTTTATTAATCAAGTTTTGTATTAGTTTTTGTTACTCTAGTTTTTTTTTTTTTTTCTTTTTTGAGAAGTGGGAAATACTGCAGTTCATTAGATGTCAAACTTTTCCAAAAATTTAGAATTTACTTTACAATACAATTAAGTACGATATTTCAAGAAGATGATTCATTTAAAATTATTTAATGCTGGCCTTGTTTATTCACAAAAACTCTTACTAGATTAATAAATTATAAAATAGACTGTCAGTGAGGAAGAAAACTTTTCTTTACCCTTCTAGGTTCTTCTGGCTGATCTAAGAATTAGATTTACATGAGACAGTTGTCATGAGATAAAATTAATCAATAGTAAATCTAAGAAAGAAATGGAAAATTTTATTCGAGCCTGAGGGTTATAACTCAGGAGACAGTCTCTCAGAGAGCTCTGAGAACTGTTCTGAAGAGGTAAAGGGGGAGGCCAGTATATATGTGATTTTGGCAAAGGGGATATGTGCAATCAAACACAGCTCAGTAGGAGTTTGCTGCTAGTCATGAGGAATAGACATCTTAGTTAATGGTTTTAGTGCTTTTCTAAGTATGGGAAGATGCACGAAACTGGGTTAACAAAATCTGCTCCTGAAAATATACAAGTATCTTAGGACCAATTCTGTCATTTTATCCAGAGCACAAAGTGCCTCATCCTGATCTTCACCCTGAATTCCTTTCAGGGTGTACTGTAGGCAAATGACAGCAGTGACTAATGACTTGATTCTTGTAGAACTGGATGGTGAGCAACATTCTATTTTGCAATACCCTCCCTTTCCACCTTAATTTCTACTAAGGTTTGGAAGGCATTTTGTGACTATTTTGTCCCACAGTGTTATGAATGCTCATTCCTAGGTCAGGCCAGGATTTCATTGATAGGCCACTCAGTGTGCTTTTACTGGACTAGGCCCTATTAACAGTAACCAAAAGCCTCTGGACTGCCTGTCTTAATAGTCTGTTATGGTCCAGGAAATGACTCCCTCTTGTTGCTTCTTCCCATATCTAGAGTTACTCTATTACAGTAATTGATCTTATAGAACTATATATTTGGTCAATTGTTACAAGTTGCCTAATCATCATTAATTTTATCTGAGGCTCAATCACACACTTAGTAGTGCAAGAAACAATAGTCTTGTAAAGTAGGCAGAATACAAGTTATAACTAGTAACATTAATAAGTTCATAAGTAGGTATTTAAGCTAAGAACTTGTCTTAGGTACAGCCCAGTATGTCCCCACACATCTCAGTAGAAGGTTGCTGCTAGTCATGAGAAACAGATATCTTAGTTGTCTGATCAGTCTGTTCTGCACCACTTGCTATCCTTAAAGGAAATGATATATTGGCATTGTACATTAAGTTCAGCAAAGATGTCTACACATACAAGGTGAGTGGTGAGTCATCGTGACCCCTTACAGGATTGAGAAAAGAATGTTATCTTCTAAGGAGTTATATGGCTGTCTCCAGAAGTAGAAAAAAAATGATCTTTATGGTTGAGCAGGTTATTTCTGCCATTGGGGAGGTCTGGTTAATGCATAAAGCAGATGCACACTAGAAGGAAAGGAGGAAGCCAAAGGACAGAGAAAATGTTTTACGTTTAAGACATTCCCAGATAAGCAAAAACTGAGAGAGTTCATTACCATCAGATCTGCCCTACAAGAAATGCTTATGGGAGTCATTCAAGTTGAAATGAAAGGATGCAAGACAGTAACTCAAATCCATACAAAAATATAAAGTTCTCTAAGAAAGGTAAAAACATGTGAAAATACAAAACCAGTATGATAATAATTTGGGGTCAAAAATTCAGTTTTTTATTCTTCTACAGCATTTAGAAGACAAAAGCATAAAAACTAATAATAAATATATGTTAATGGGTACACAATAAAAAAGAATTCGTGACAGTAATGTAAATTGGGGGAGACAGAGTTGGAAAGTTGTAGAATTTTGTATGCAATTGAAGTTAAGTTGGTATTGGTTTAAAATAGATTGTTAAACTCTGGATGTTTTATGTAATCTTAATGGTAACCACAGAGTACATCTACAGAATATACCAAAAAAAAAGGAAATTAGAAGGGATTCATAATGTGTCACTACAAAAATAATCAACTAAACATAAAGGAAGGCAATCATGGAGAAGATGAGGGACAAAAAAACTATGAGACACACAGAAGACAATTAACAAAGTGGCAACAGAAGTTCTTCCTTATCAGTAATTGTTTTAAATGTAAATGGATCAATCTCTACAATCAAAAGACATATATGGGTAGAGTGGATTTTAAAAACATGATCCAAAAATATGCTGTCTACAAGAGATTCACTTTAAATATAAAGACGTATATAGGTTGTCTTTCTGACTGAAACCATAATGAATGTATTTGTATGTAAATCTCTGGGTGTACCTGATTATCTCCTTGGGATAAATTCTTTTTTAAAATTTTTATTTTATATCGGAGCATAGTTGATTAACAATGTTGTGTTAGTTTCAGGGGTACAGCAAAGTAATTCAGTTATGCATATACATGTATCTATTCTTTTTCAAATTATTTTCCCATTTAGGTTGTTACAGAATACTGAGCAGGGTTCCCTATGCTATAAAGTAAGTCCTTGTTAGTCAGAAAGACAAAAAACTGGAAACAACATAAATGTTCACTATGAGGGAGCTGGTTAAATGATGGTACATCTAGGCAAGGGCTGCCATACACTTATGAAAATTATTGTTTTAGAAGAATATTTAATGACACAGGAAAATGCTTTACATTGTATGTTAAGTGAAAAAATCAGGATGCAAAACTGAATATACATTATGAAGCCAGTTTAACAAAAAGTAGAGTCTTTCTTTTTATCTAAAATAAACACCAAAATGTTCATGGTTTTAAAAAAAAGATGTGTATAGGTTGAAAGTGAAAGGATGGTAAAAGATATTCTGTACAAATATTAACCAAAAGAGAAGAGAAGTGGCTATACTAATATCAGATAAAATAGTTTTAATTCTAAAACTATTACAAGAGGCAAAGAATGATTTATATCATGATAAAACTGTCACCAAGATAATATAAACACATATGTGCCAAACATGACTGCTCCTAAATATATGAAGCAGACATTGATAGAATTGAGCAGATAAATAAACAGTATTCCAATACTAGCAAGAGCTTTCAATGCCCCATTCTTATTAATTGATAGACTAATCAGACAGAAGATCAGTAAGGAAATTGAGGACATGAAAAACACTATAGACTAATTGGACCTATCAGACATATACAGAACACTCCATCCAACAACAGGAGAATACACATTTTTTTCAAGTGCTCATGGAATATTATCCAGGATAGACTATGTTAGGTCATAAAGAAAATCTTAATAAACTTTAAAGAAATCATACAAAGTATCATTTCTGATCACAATGGAATGAAAATAGAAATCAATAGAAGGAAAACTGGAAATCAAGAAACATTCTTAAATAACTAATAAGTCAAAGAAAATATTGCAAGGGAAATTGGAAAATATCTTGAGACAAATGGAAAGGAAAACCCAACATATTAAAACTTAGAGGTTACAATGAAAGCAGTGTTAAGAAGGAAATTTGTAGCTGTAAACACATTTAAAAAAGATTTTGAATCAACAAACTAACTTTATACCTTAAAGAACTTTGCACCTTAAAGAAAAAGGAAAACAAACTAAACACAAAGCTATTAGAAGGAAGGAAATAATAATTAGAGAAGAGATAAATAAGAGATAGAAAGTAGAAAAACAGTAGAGAAAATTCACAAAAGCAAGAGTTGGTTCTTTGAAAATATTTTTAAAATGACAAAACTTTGGCTAGGCTGGCCCCCAAAAAGAGAGAAAACTCAAATAGATAAAACAAGAAAAGAAAGAAAAGACATTACTATCGATTTTAAAGAAGCAAAAAGGATTATAGAAGACTACTATGAATAATTGTACCATCAAATTGGATAACCTAGATGAAATGAACAAATTGCTAGGAACACACAACCTATCAAGACTGAATCATAAACAGAAAATCTAAACTGATCTATAACTTGTAAGGAGACTGAATTACTAAAAACCTACCAACAAGAGAAAGCCTAGGTATAGATGACTTCACTGGTGGATCCAACCAAACATTTAAAGAAAAATTAATACAAATTCTTCCCAAATTTTTCCAAAATATGGAGAGAAGGAAACACTTCCCAACTTATTCTATAAGACTAGCATTACTCTGATTTCAAAGCTAGAGAGAAAGATATTAAAAGAAAACTACAGAACAATATCTCTTATGAACATTGATGCAAAAATCCTCAACAAAATACTAGCAAAGCAAATTCAATAGGATATTAAAATAATTTTATACCACAGTCAAGTGGGATTTGTTCCTGGAATGCAAGAGTTGTTCAAAATTAAAAAATCAAGCAATGTAATGCACCACATTAACAGAATGAAAGGAGAAAGAAAAAGATCATCTCAATTGATTTAGAAAAATTATTTGACAAAATTCAACATCCTTTCATGATAAAAACACTCAGTAAACTAGGAATAGAAGAAAGCTACCTCAACATAACAAAGGCCCTAAAGACATACAAAAAGAGCTAACGTTATACTCAATGGGGAAACACTGAAAATTCTTCCTCTAAGATCAGGAACAAGACAAGGATGCCCACTTTCACCACTTGTTTTCAATAAAGTACTGGATGTTCTAGCTGAAGCAATTAGGCAAGAAAAAGAAATAAAAGGCATCCATATTGGAAAAGAAGTAAAATTACCTCTGTTTTTAGATGAAATAATCTTTTAGGTAGAAAATTCTAAAGATTCTACCAAAAACCTTTTAGAATTAGTAAATTCAGCAAAACTTATGGATAAAAAAATCAACAAACAAAATCATGTGCATTTCTATACACTAATAATAAACAGTCTAAAAGGACATTTAAAAGACAGTTCCAGAGCAGAAGCAAGAAAAACTACAATCCTGCAGCCTGTGGACCAAAAACCACAGTCACAGAAAGATAGACAAGATGAAAAGGCAGAGGGCTATGTACCAGATGAAGGAACAAGAAAAAACCCCAGAAAAACAACTAAATGAAGTGGAGATAGGCAACCTTCCAGAAAAAGAATTCAGAATAATGATAGTGAAGATGATCCAGGACCTCAGAATAAGAATGGAGGCAAAGATTGAGAAGATGCAAGAAATGTTTAGCAAAGACCTAGAAGAATTAAAGAACAAACAAACAGAGATGACCAATACAATAACTGAAATGAAAACTACACTAGAAGGAATCAATAGCAGAATAACTGAAGCAGAAGAACGGATAAGTGACCTGGAAGACAGAATGGTGGAATTCACTGCTGCGGAACAGACTAAAGAAAAAAGAATGAAAAGAAATGAAGACAGCCTAAGAGACCTCTGGGACAACATTAAACGCAAAAACATTCGCATTATAGGAGTTCCAGTAGGAGAAGAGAGAGAGAAAGGACCAGAGAAAATATTTGAAGAGATTATAGACGAAAACTTCCCTAACATGGGAAAGGAAATAGCCACCCAAGTCCAGGAAGCGCAGAGAGTCCCATACAGGAAAAACCCAAGGAGAAAAACGCCAAGACACGTAGTAATCAAAGTGGCAAAAATTAAAGACAAAGAAAAATTATCGAAAGCAGCAAGGGAAAAATGACAAATAACATACTACGGAACTCCCATAAGGTTAACAGCTGACTTCTCAGCAGAAACTCTGCAAGCCAGAAGGAAGTGGCATGATATACTTAAAGTGATGAAAGGGAAAAACCTACAACCAAGATGACTCTACCCGGCAAGGATCTCATTTAGATTTGATGGAGAAATCAAAAGCTTTACAGACAAGCAAAAGCTAAGAGAATTCAGCACCACCAAACCAGCTCTACAACAAATGCTAAAGGAACTTCTCTAAGTGGGAAACACAAGAGAAGAAAAGGACCTACAAAAACAAACCCAAAACAATTAAGAAAATGGTCATAGGAACATACATATCGATAATTACCTTAAACGTGAATGGATTAAATGCCCCAACCAAAAGACATAGACTGACTGAATGGATACAAAAACAAGACCCATATATATGCTGTCTACAAGAGACCCACTTTAGACCTAGGGACACATACAGACTGAAAGTGAGGGGATGGAAAAAGATATTCCATGCAAATGGAAATCAAAAGAAAGCTGGAATAGCTATACTCATATCAGATAAAATAGACTTTAAAATGAAGAATGTTACAAGAGACAAGGGAGGACACTACATAATGATCAAGGGATCAATCCAAGAAGAAGATATAACAATTATAAATATATATGCACCCAACATAGGAGCACCTCAATACGGAAGGCAACTGCTAACAGCTATAAAAGAGGAAATTGACAGTAACACAATCATAGTGGGGGACTTTAACATCTCACTTACACCAATGGAAAGATCATCCGAAATGAAAATAAATAAGGAAACAGAAGCTTTAAATGACGCAATAGACCAGATAGATTTAATTGCTATATATAGGACATTCCATCCAAAAACAACAGATTACACGTTCTTCTCAAGTGCGCACGGAACATTCTCCAGGATAGATCACATCTTGGGTCACAAATCAAGCCTCAGTAAATTTAAGAAAATTGAAATCATATCAAGCATCTTTTCTGACCACAACGCTATGAGATTAGAAATGAATTACAGGGGAAAAAACGTAAAAAACACAAACACATGGAGACTAAACAATACGTTACTAAATAACCAAGAGATCACTGAAGAAATCAAAGAGGAAATCAAAAAATACCTAGAGACAAATGACAATGAAAACACGACGATCCAAAACCTATGGGATGCAGCAAAAGCAGTTCTAAGAGGGAAGTTTATAGCTATACAAGCTTACCTAAAGAAACAAGAAAAATCTCAAGTAAACGATCTAACCTTACACCTAAAGAAACTAGAGAAAGAAGAACAAACAAAACCCAAAGTTAGCAGAAGGAAAGAAATCATAAAGATCAGAGCAGAAATAAATGAAATAGAAACAAAGAAAACAATAGCAAAGATCAATAAAACTAAAAGTTGGTTCTTTGAGAAGATAAACAAAATTGATAAGCCATTAGCCAGACTCATCAAGAAAAAGAGGGAGAGGACTCAAATCAATTAAATCAGAAACGAAAAAGGAGAAGTTACAACAGACACCGCAAAAATACAAAGCATCCTAAGAGACTACTACAAGCAACTTTATGCCAATAAAATGGACAACCTGGAAGAAATGGACAAATTTTTAAAAAGGTATAACCTTCCAAGACTGAACCAGGAAGAAACAGAAAATATGAACAGACCAATCACAAGTAATGAAATTGAAACTGTGATTAAAAATCTTCCAACAAACAAAAGTCCAGGACCAGATGGCTTCACAGGTGAATTCTATCAAACATTTAGAGAAGAGCTAAAACCTATCCTTCTCAAACTCTTCCAAAATATTGCAGAGGAAGGAACACTCCCAAACTCATTCTATGAGGCCACCATCACCCTGATACCAAAACCAGACAAAGACACTACAAAAAAAGAAAATTACAGAGCAATATCACTGATGAATATAGATGCAAAAATTCTCAACAAAATACTAGCAAACAGAATCCAACAACACATTAAAAGGATCATACACCACGATCAAGTGGGATTTATCCCAGGGATGCAAGGATTCTTCAATATACGCAAATCAATCAATGTGATACACCATATTAACAAATTGAAGAATAAAAACCATATGATCATCTCAATAGATGCAGAAAAAGCTTTTGACAAAATTCAACACCCATTTATGATAAAAACTCTCCAGAAAGTGGGCATAGAGGGAACCTACCTCAACGTACTAAAGGCCATATATAACAAACCTACAGCAAACATCATTCTCAATGGTGAAAAACTGAAAGCATTTCCTCTAAGATCAGGAACAACACAAGGATGTCCACTCTCACCACTATTATTCAACATAGTTCTGGAAGTCCTAGCCACGGCAATCAGAGAAGAAAAAGAAATAAAAGGAATACAAGTTGGAAAAGAAGAAGTAAAACTGTCACTGTTTGCAGATGACATGATACTATACATAGAGAATCCTAAAACTGCCACCAGAAAACTGCTAGAGCTAATTAATGAATATGGTAAAGTTGCAGGATACAAAATTAATGCACAGAAATCTCTTGCATTCCTATACACTAATGATGAAAAATCTGAAAGATAAATTATGGAAACAGTCCCATTTACCATTGCAACAAAAAGAATAAAATACCTAGGAATAAACCTACCTAGGGAGACAAAAGACCTGTATGCAGAAAACTTTAAGACACTGATGAAAGAAATTAAAGATGATACCAACAGATGGAGAGATATACCATGTTCTTGGATTGGAAGAATCAACATTGTGAAAATGAGTATACACCCAAAGCAATCTACAGATTCAATGCAATCCCTATCAAATTACCAATGGCATTTTTTACGGAGCTAGAACACATCATATTAAAATTTGTATGGAGACACAAAAGACCCCGAATAGCCAAAGCAGTCTTGAGGGAAAAAAATGGAGCTGGAAGAATCAGACTCCCTGACTTCAGACTATACTACAAAGCTACAGTAATCAAGACAATATGGTACTGGCACAAAAACAGAAACATAGATCAATGGAACAAGATAGAAAGCCCAGAGATTAACCCACGCACCTATGGTCAACTAATCTATGACAAAGGAGGCAAAGATATACAATGGAGAAAAGACAGTCTCTTCAATAAGTGGTGCTGGGAAAACTGGACAGCTACATGTAAAAGAATGAAATTAGAATACTCCCTAACACCATACACAAAAATAAACTCAAAATGGATTAGAGACCTAAATGTAAGACTGGACACTATAAAACTCTTAGAGGAAAACATAAGAAGAACACTCTTTGACATAAATCACAGCAAGATCTTTTTTGATCCACCTCCTAGAGTAATGGAAATAAAAACAAAAATAAACAAATGGGACCTAATGAAACTTCAAAGCTTTTGCACAGCAAAGGAAACCATAAACAAGACGAAAAGACAACCCTCAGAATCGGAGAAAATATTTGCAAATGAAACAATGGACAAAGGATTAATCTCCAAAATATACAAACAGCTCATTCAGCTCAATATTAAAGAAATAAACACCCCAATCCAAAAATGGGCAGAAGACCTAAATAGACATTTCTCCCCAGAAGACATACAGATGGCCACGAAGCACATGAAAAGATGCTCAACATCACTAATTATTAGAGAAATGCAAATCAAAACTACAATGAGGTATCACCTCACTTCTGTTAGAATGGGCATCATCAGAAAATCTACAAACAACAAATGCTGGAGAGGATGTGGAGAAAAGGGAACCCTCTTGCACTGTTGGTGGGAATGTAAATTGATACAGTCACTATGGCGAACAATTTGGAGGTTCCTTAAAAAACTAAAAATAGAATTACCATATGACCCAGCAATCCCACTCCTGGGCATATACCCAGAGAAAACCGTAATTCAAAAGGACACATGCACCCGAATGTTCATTGCAGCACTATTTACAATAGCCAGGTCATGGAAGCAACCTAAATGCCCATCAACAGACGAATGGCTAAAGAAGATGTGGTACATATATACAATGGAATATTACTCAGCCATAAAAAGGAACGAAACTGAGTCATTTGTTGAGAAGTGGATGGATCTAGAGACTGTCATACAGAGTGAAGTAATTCAGAAAGAGAAAAACAAATATCATATATTAATGCATGTATGTGGAACCTAGAAAAATGGTACAGGTGAGCCGGTTTGCAGGGCAGAAGTTGAGACACAGATGTAGAGAATGGACATATGGACACCAAGGGGGGAAAACTGCGGTGGGGTGGGGATGGTGGTGTGCTGAATTGGGCGATTGGGATTGACATGTATACACTGATGTGTATAAAATTGATGACTAATAAGAACCTGCAGTATAAACAAACAAACAAACAAAACAACTAATACTAAACTTTCATTGGGTTATTTGTATGGAAATATGTTAATATAAATGTTTCAGATATTACATGAAATTTCTAAAAATCTTATATTTGTATTTGTATGGAAATATGTATGGAAATATGTTAATATAAATGTTTCAGACATTACATGAAATTTCTAAAAATCTTATATTTGTGTTTGTATGGAAATACGTATGGAAATATGTTAATATAAATGTTTCAGACATTAAAAAAAAAAAGACAGTTCCATTTACAGCAGTATCAAAAAGAATAAAATAATTAAGAATAAACGTTACCAAGGAGTTGAAAGATTGGACATTGAAAACTACAAAATCTTCCTGAAAAAAAATTAAGGATACACAGATAATTGAAAAGACATTCTGTGTTCATGGATTGGAAGACTCAATACTGCTAAAATGTCAGTAATACCCAACAAGATCTACGGATTCAATACAGTCGCTATCAAAATCAAAATCCCAATGATTTTGGTTTTTTTGCAGAAATAGAAAAAACCATTCTATTTTTCATATGGAATCTCAAGAGACCCTGATTAGTCAAAACAGTCTTGAGAAGAACAAAGTTGGAGGTCTCTCACTTCCTCATTTCAAACTTAAGACAAATTTACAGTGATAAAAACAGTGTGATACTGGCAGAAGACAGGCATGTAGATGAATGTAATAGAACAGGAAATCCAGAAACAAACTCTGGCATAAATAGTCAAATGTTTTTCAACAACTGTGTCAAGACCATTCAATGGGAAAAGTACCGTCTTTTCAACAAATATGAGGAAAATAGATATCCACATGGGAAATAATGAATTAATAATCTTACATTAAACCATGTGCAAAAATTAACTCAAAATGGATGAAAGACCTAAACACGAGAGCTAAAAGTATAAAACTCTTAAAAGAAAACATAAGAGACAAGCTTCATGACATTGGATCTGGCAATGATTTCTTGAGCATGACACCAAAGCATAGGCAACAATGGAAAATAATAGATTAGACTACATCAAAATTAAAAATTTTGTACATCAGAACTCACTATCAACAGAGTAAAAAGGGAAAATATTTGCAAATAAGATACCAAGTAAGGGATTAACATCCAGAATATATAAAGAACTACAATTCAACAACAACAAAAAAAAACCCAATTCAAAAATGGATGAAGGACTTATATAGACATTTTTCCAAAGAAGATATACAAATAGTAATAATCATATGAAAAGAAAAGATACTAGACATTATTAATCACTTGGGAAATGCAAATCAAAACCACAATGAAATACCACCTCACACCCATTAGAATGACCACTATAAAAAACAAAACAAAGTAAAACAAAACAATCAAAAACCCAGAAAATAACAAATGGTGACAAGGATGTGGAGAAATTGAAACCCTACTACGTGGCTAATGGGAATGTAAAATGGTGTATCTGTGGAACACAGTATGGCAACTCCTCAAAAAATTAAGTGTAGAGATACCATATGATACATCAATTCCACTTCTGGCTATATACACAAAAGAATCTGTCAGATATTTGTACACCTATGTTCATAGCATTATTAGTCACAATAGCCTAAAAGTGAAAATAGCCAAGATGTCCATTTGATAGATTAATGTATAAATAAAATGTGGTATATATATATATATATACATATATATATATATGTGTATATATATATGTATATGTATATATATACACATACACACACAATGGAACGTTATTCATCCTTAAAATAGAAAGATATTGTGATACATGCTACAATATGGATGACCTTTGAAGAAATTATTCTGAGTGAAATAAGATAGTCACAAAGGACAAATATCATATGGTTCAATTTATATGAGGTACCTAGATTGGTCAGATAAGTAGAGACAGAAACTGGAATGATGGTTGCCAGAATCTAGGGGAGAGAAGAAGGGAGAGTTATTATTTAATGTGTACAGAGTTTCAGTTTGGAAAGATAAATATGTTCTAGAGCAGGAAAGCAGTGATGGTTGCACAACAGTGTGAATATTCTTAATGCCACCGAACTGTATGCTTAAAATGGTTAAAATGGTAAGATTTTGTATTGTGTATATTTCACCACAGTTTTTAAAACCTGAAATAGGTGTAAATTTTACAAAACATGTACAAGGCTTGTGTGTTGAAAATTACAAAATAATTATAAAGGAAATAAAAATGATCTAAATAAATGGAGAGACATACTGTGGTAATAGACCAGAAGACACAACATAATAAAGATACCAAGTGGTGGGAAGAAAATTCGCTGAGAAGGACGGAAACTTTTAACACCAGATGTGGATGGGTGTAGCTCATAAAATGTGATGTGAATTGAGTTTGCTGGCCGACAGTTGAGGTCTGTGGGGTTTTCCTTATCGGGTATTCATACGTGGTTTAATTCCGCTGACTACAGTTTGTTTCACCAAGTGTTCCTCACCTTGCATTTTGAAAGCAAGCTTGTTAAAAACACACTTTGAGAATAACACCCTCATTGATAAAAACTGTAAGCTAATTTCTAGCCTAGAAATTTCAGTTTCTATAGTAGAGGATAATATTAAACAAGAGAACACCCCAAAGATGATCTAGACAGGCAGTTGGTATCTCTTTTTTTTATTTATTACATCTTTATTGGAGTATAATTGCTTTACCATGGTGTGTTAGTTTTGCTTTATAACAAAGTGAATCAGCTATACATATACATATATCCCCATATCTCCTCCCTCTTGCTTCTCCCTCACACCCTCCCTATCCCACACCTCTACGTGGTCACAAAGCACCGAGCTGATCTCCCTGTGCTATGTGGTCACTTCCCACTAGCTATCTATTTTACATTTGGTAGTATATATAAGTACATGCCACTCTCTCACTTCGTCCCAGCTTACCCTTCCCCCTCCCTGTGTCCTCAAGCCCATTCTTTATGTCTGTGTCTTTATTCCTGTCCTGCCCCTAGGTTCTTCAGAACCTTTTTTTTTTAGATTCCATATATATGTGTTAGCATACGGTATTTGTTTTTCTCTTTCTGACTTACTTCACTCTGTATGACAGACTCTAGGTCCATCCACCTCACTACAAATAACTCAGTTTCATTTCTTTTTATGTCTGAGTAATATTCCATTGTATATATGTGCCACATCTTTATCCATTCATTTGTCGATGGACACTTAGGTTGCTTCCATGTCCTGGCTATTGTAAATAGATCTGCTATGAATATTGTGGTCCATGACTCTTTTAGAATTATGGTTTTCTCAGGGTATATGCCCAGGAGTGGGATTGCTGGGTCATATGGTAGTTCTATTTTTAGTTTTTAAAGGAACCTCCATACTGTTCTCGATAGTGGCTGTAACAATTTACATTACCACCAACACTGCAAGAGGGTTCCCTTTTCTCCACACCCTCTCCAGCATTTATTGTTTATACATTTTTTGATGATGGCCATTCTGACTGGTGTGAGGTGATACCTCATTGTAGTTTTGATTTGCATTTCTCTAATGATTAGTGATGTTGAGCATCCTTTCATGTGTTTGCTGGTAATCTATGTATCTTCTTTGGAGAAAAGTCTATTTAGATCTTCTGCCCATTTTTGGATTCGGTTTTTCGTTTTTTTGATATTGAATTGCATGAGCTGCTTGTAAATTTTGGAGATTAATCCTTTGTCAGTTGCTTCATTTGCAAAGATTTTCTTCCATGCTGAGAGTTGTCTTTTCGTCTTTTTACGTTTTCCTTTGTTGTGCAAAAGCTTTTAAGTTTCATTAGGTCCCCTTTGTTTATTTTTGTTTTTATTTCCATTTCTCTAGGAGGTGGGTCAAAAAGGATCTTGCTGTGATGTATGTCATAAAGTATTCTGCATATGTTTTCCTCTAAGAGTTTTATAGTATCTGCCCTTAAATTTACGTCTTTAATCCATTTTGAGTTTATTTTTGTGTATGGTGTAAGGGAGTGTTCTAATTTTATTCATTTACATGTACCTATCCAGTTTTCCCAGCAACACTTATTGCAGAGGCTGTCTTTTCTCCATTGTATATTCTTGCCTCCTTTATCAAAGATAAGGTGAATATATGTGCATGGGTTTATCTCTGGGCTTTCTATCCTGTTCCATTGATCTATATTTCTGTTTTTGTGCCAGTACCATACTGTCTTGATTACTGTAACTTTGTAGTATAGTCTGAAGTCCGGGAGCCTGATTCCTCCAGCTCCGTATTTCTTTCTCAAGATTGCTTTGGCTATTCGGGGTCTTTTGTGTTTCCATACAAATTTTGAAATTTTTTGTTCTAGTTCTGTGAAAACTGCCATTGGTAGATTGATACGGATTGCACTGAATCTGTAGATTGGTTTGGGTAGTATAGTCATTTTCACAGTGTTGATTCTTCCAATACAAGAACATGGTATATGTCTCCATCTTTTTGTATCATCTTTAATTTCTTTCATCAGTGTCTTATAGTTTTCGGCATAAAGGTATTTTGTCTCCCTATGTAGGTTTATTCCTAGGTATGTTATTCTTTTTGTTGCAATGGTAAATGGGAGTGTTTCCTTACTTTCTCTTTCAGAGATTTCATCATTAGTGTATAGGAATGCAAGAGATTTCTGTGCATTAATTTTGTATCCTGCTACTTTGCCAAATTCATTGATTAGCTCTAGTAGTTTTCTGGTGGTATCTTTAGGATTTTCTATGTATAGTAGCATGTCATCTGCAAACAGTGACAGTTTTACTTCTTCTTTTCCAATTTGTATTCCTTTTATTTCTTTTTCTTCTCTGATTGCTGTGGCTAAAACTTCCAAAACTATGTTGAATAATAGTGGTGAGAGTGGGCACACTTGTCTTGTTCCTGATCTTAGAGGAAATAGTTTCAGTTTTTCACCATTGAGAATGATGTTGGCTGTGCGTTTCTCATATTTGGCTTTTATTATATTGAGGTAGGTTCCCTCTATGCCCACTTTCTGGAGAGTTTTTATCATAAATGGGTGTTGAATTTTATCAAAAGCTTCTTCTGTATCTATTGAGATGACCATATGGTTTTTATCCTTCAATTTGTTAGTATGGTGTATCACATTGATTGATTTGCATATATTGAAGAATCCTTGCATTCCTGGGATAAACCCCACTTGATCATGGTGTATGATCCTTTTAATGTGCTGTTGGATTCTGTTTGCTAGTATTTTGTTGAGGAATTTTGCATCTATGCTCATCAGTGATACTGGCCTGTAGTTTTCTTTTTTTGTGATATCTTTTTTTTTAAACATCTTTATTGGAGTATAATTGCTTTACAGTGGTGTGTTATTTTCAGCTTTATAACAAAGTGAATCAGTTGTACATATACATATGTTCCCATATCTCTTCCCACTTGCATCTCCCTCCCTCCCACCCTCCCTATCCCACCCCTCTAGGTGGTCACAAAGCACCGGGCTGATCTCCTTGTGCTATGCGGTTGCTTCCCACTAGCTATCTATTTTACGTTTGTGATACCTTTGTCTGGTTTTGGTATCAGGGTGATGGTGGCCTCGTAGAATGAATTTGGGAGTGTTCCTCCCTCTGCTATATTTTGGAAGAGTTTGAGAAGGATAGGTGTTAGCTCTTCTCTGAATGTTTGATAGAATTCACCTGTGAATCCTTCTGGCCCTGGGCTTTTGTTTGTTGGAAGATTTTTACTCACAGTTTCAATTTCAGTGCTTGTGATTGGTCTGTTCATATTTTCTATTTCTTCCTGGTTCAGTCTTGGAGGGTTGTGCTTTTCTAAGAATTTGTCCATTTCTTCCTGGTTGTGCATTTTATTGGCATATAGTTGCTTGTAGTAGTCCCTCATGATCCTTTTTATTTCTGCAGTGTCATTTGTTATTTCTCCTTTTTCATTTCTAATTCTGTTGATTTGAGTCTTCTCCCTTTTTTTCCTGATAAGTCTGGCTAATGGTTTATCAATTTCCTTTATCTTCTCAAAGAACCATCTTTTAGTTTTATTGATCTTTGTTATTGTTTTCTTCATTTGTTTTTCATTTACTTCTCATCTGATCTTTATGATTTCTTTCCTTCTGCTAAATTTGGGGGTTTTTTGTTCTTCTTTTTCTAATTGCTTTAGGTATAAGGTTAGGTTGTTTATTTGAGATGTTTCTTCTTTCTTGAGGTAGGATTATATTGCTATAAACTTCCTTCTTAGAACTGCTTTTGCTGCATCCCATAGGTTTTGGGTCATCGCGTTTTCATTGCCATTTGTTTCTAGGTATGTTTTGATTTCCTCTTTCATTTCTTCAGTGATCTCTTAGTTATTTAGTAGCGTATTGTTTAGCTTCCATGTGTTTGTATTTTTTACAGTTTTTGTCCTGTAATTGATATCTAGTCTCATAGTGTTGTGGCCAGAAAAGATGCTTGATATGATTTCAATTTTCTTAAATTACCAAGGCTTGATTTGTGACTCAAGGTGTGATCTATCCTGGAGAATGTTCCGTTTGCACTTGAGAAGAAAGTGTATTCTGTTGATTTTGGATGGAACGTCTTGTAAATATTGATTAAGTCCATTTGGTCTAATTGTCATTTAAAGCTTGTGTTTCCTTATTTATTTTCTGTTTGGATGATCTTTCCATTGGTGTAAGTGGGGTGTTAAGGTCCCCTACTATTATTGTGCTACTGTTGATTTCCCCTTTTATGGCTGTTAGCATTTGCCTTATGTATTGAGGTGCTCCTATGTTGGGTACATAGATAGTTACAATTGTTATATCTTCTTCTTGGATTGATCCCTTGATCATTATATAGTGTTTTTCCTTGCCTCTTATAATAGCCTTTATTTTAAAGTCTATTTTGTCTGATATGAGTATTCCTCCTCCAGCTTTCTTTTGATTTCCATTTGTCTGGAATATCTTTTTCCATTACCTCACTTTCAGTCTGTATGAGTCCCTAGATCTGAAGTGGGTCTCCTGTAGACAGCATATATATGGGTCTCGTTTTTGTATCCATTCAGCCAGTCTGTGTCTTTTGGTTGGAACATTTAATACATTTATATTTAAGGCAATTATTTATACGTATGTTCCTATTACCATTTTCTTAATTGCTTTGGGTTTGTGGGGGATTTTTAAAATTTATTTAATTTGTTTATTTTGGGCTGTGTTGGGTCTTTGTTGCTGCGCATGGGTTTTCTCTAGTTGTGGCAAGGAAGTGGTCCCCCTTCGTTGTGGTGCTCAGCCTTCTCATTGTGGTGGCTTCTCTTGTTGTGGAACATGGGCTCTAGGCGTGCTTGGGCTTCAGTAGTTGTGTGGCATGGGCTCAGTACTTGTGATTCACACACTCTAGAGTGCAGGCTCGGTAGTTGTGGTACATGGCTTAGTCGCTCCACAGCATGTGGGATCTTCTCAGACCAGGGCTTGAACCCATGTCCCCTGCATTGGCAGGTGGATTCTTAACCACTGCACCACCAGGGAAGCCCCTTGGGATTGTTTTTATAGGTCTTTTCTTTCTCTTGTGTTTCCTGCCTAGAGAAGTTCCTTTAGCTTTTGTTGTAAAGCTGTTTTTTGTGGTGCTGAATTCTCTTAACTTTTGCTTGTCTGTAAAGCTGTTGATTTCTCCATCGAATCTGAATGAGATCTTTGCTGGGTAGAGTAATCTTGGTTGTAGGTTTTTCCCTTTCATCACTTTAAAATATGTCCTGCCACTCCCTTCTGGCCTGCAAAGTTTCTGCTGAAAGATCAGCTGTTAGCCTCATGCGAATTCCCATGTATGTTATTTGTTGCTTTTCCCTTGCTGCTTTTAATAGTTTTTCTTTGTGTTTAATGTTTGTTAGTTTGATTAATATGTGTCTCGGTGTGTTTCTCCTTGGGTTTATCCTGTATGGGACTCCCTGTGCTTCCTGGATTTGATGAGTATTTCCTTTCCCATGTTGGGGAAGTTTTTGACTATATTCTCTTCAAATATTTTCTCAGACCCTTTCTTTTTTTATTCTTCTCCTCGGATGCCTATAATGCTAAAGTCGGTGCACTT
Source organism: Balaenoptera borealis (assembly GCF_965194805.1). Classification (NCBI taxonomy): domain Eukaryota; kingdom Metazoa; phylum Chordata; class Mammalia; order Artiodactyla; family Balaenopteridae; genus Balaenoptera; species Balaenoptera borealis. Next base: position 402,472 of record NW_028123647.1, read on the forward strand.
AATGTTGTCCCAGAGGTCTCTAGACTGTCCTCCGTTCTTTTCATTCTTTTTTCTTTATTCTGCTCTGCGGCAGTTATTTCCACCATTCTATCTTCCAGCTCACTTATCCGTTCTTCTGCCTCAGTTATTCTGCTATTGATTCCTTCTAGAGTATTTTTTTCATTTATTGTGTTGTTCATTACTGTTTGTTTGCTCTTAAGTTCTTCTAGTTCCTTGTTAAACGTTTCTTGTATTTTCTCTATTCTATTTCCGAGATTTTGGATCATCTTTACTATCATGACTCTGAATTCTTTTTCAGATAGATTGCCTATTTCCTCTTCATTTATTTGGTTTTGTGGGTTTTTATCTTGCTCCTTTGAGCAAGATATTTCTCTGTCTTCTCTTTTTGCCTAATTTACAGTATTTGAGGTCTCCTTTCCCTAGGCTGAAGAGTTGTAGTTCCTCTTGCTTCTGTTCTCTGCCCCCGGTGGTGGGGTTGGCCCAGTGTGTTGTGTAGGCTTCCTGATGGGAGGGACTGGTGCCTGTGTTCTGGTGGGTGGAGCTAAGTCTTTTCCCTCTGATGAGCAGGGCCCATATCAGGCGGTGTGTTTGGGGGTGTCTGCGAGCTTAGTATGTCTTTAGGTAGTCTGTGTGCTGATGGGTGGGTTTTTGTTCCTGTCTCTCTTGTTGTTTGGTGTGAGGTGTCCAGCGCTGGGAGCTGCAGGCAGTTGGATGGAGCTGGGTCTTGGATTCAGAGAGAGGCCTCCGTGATATCTCTCAGTGATTAATCTTCCCTGGGGCCAGAAATTCTCTAGTGTTCCAGCGTCCTGGACTTGGTGCTCCCACCCCAGAGCCTCAGGCCCAACTTCTGGTTGAGGAACCAAGACCCCGCAAGTCACTCATCCTGGCAGTAAAGGGGATTAAAAAAAAAAAAAGAATAACAAAACCCCAGGCAAATGGTAAAAAGTAGAATCAAACAAACAAAACAGAAACAAGGAAATACACACACACACACACACACACACACACAAAAGAAACAAAAACAGAACCAAATAAAACAAAAAGCAAGAGAACAACCACACAAACAAACAATTAAAAAGAAAAGTAAAAAAACCACAAAACCAAAAACGAAACCAAAGCAGAGTACCAACTGATATGTGAAGCAAAGAAAAAACAAACTGAAAAAAGATTTTAAAAAATTAAAAAAAGAGAAAGGGGAAACAAGACAGAACAATAGAAAAGCAATGTAGAAATATAAATATAAAAAATAAAAGATATATATATTAAAGAACGAAAAAAAAGACAAACAAAACTCCAGAGAAATGGTAAAAACAAAATCAAACAAACAAAAACAGAAACAAGGAAACACACACATGCAAAAGAAACAAAAACAGAACCAAATAAGACAAAAAGCGAGAGAACCACCAGACAAACAGAACCCCCAAACGAAATCAAACAATTTGAATCAGAACTCAGAAAAACACAAAACCTAAAAACAAAACCATAGCAGTGTGCGAATTGAAGAATAAAGCAAGGAAACAGAACAATCTGATAAAACTGATTTAAAAAAAAATAAAATAAAATGAAAAAGAGAAAAACACAGAACAGCAGAAGAGGAAAGTAGAAATGGAAATATATAAAAAAATAAAAATATGTTATAAAACGCGAAGATCTCAAAAGACTGAATAAAAAAAAATTTGTTTAAATACTAAAACAGGGACTTCCCTGGTGGCACAGTGGTTAAGAATCTGCCTGCCAATGCAGGCGACATGGGTTACAGCCCATGTCCAGGAAGATCCCACACACTGTGGAGCAACTAAACCCATGTGCCGCAACTAATGAGCCTGCACTCTAGAGCCCGCGAGCCACAACTACTGAGCCTGCGTGCCACAACTACTAAAGCTCACACACCTAGAGTATGTGCTTCGTAACAAGAGAAGCCACTGCAATGAGAAACCCACGCACCGCAATGAAGAGTAGCCCCCGCTCGTCGCAACTAGAGAACGCCCTCATGCAGCAATGAAGACCCAATGCAGCCAAAAGTAAATAAATAAATAAGTAAACAAATACTAAAACAACAACAAACAAACAAAAAAAGAGTGCTTATATAAATTAAGTATACTTTTTTCAGAAGTATAGAAACTAACTGAAATATTTTTCAAATTCAAGTGATCTAGGTTAATCTTTAGTAAATGAAAAGCTAAATTTGTTGGTTTAATTAAAATAAACACATCAGAGTTATCAGTATTAAATATAATGCAGACATACAACTTTCATTTTATCTGGGTATAGTAGTCATAAGTTCAAGTTATCTGTTACAGAATTTGTTGGCAAGAAAAATAAATTAAGATTGTTTAAAACATGACAACAGGTCCAAAATGGAGTCACCTATGGTAAGCCCCACCAAACCAAGACTTCATTACTGTTTTGGCTTTCCCAGAAATGGAACCTTATACCAGTCAATCAGGAATTGCCTGATCAGCACTTGTTTGGTAATCTGCCTAATAGATCTCTTCTGTCCTCTGAAGAAAAGTAATCTGGCAATAACCAATCTACTTTGTTGCCTATATAACCTCCTTATTCCTACTCTCTTCCATGTATAAGTCATTTTGTACAGCTCTTCAGAGCTACTTTCTATCTGCTAGATTGGATGCTGCCCAATTCATAAATCACTGAATAAAGCCAATAAGATCTTTAAAATATACTCAGTTGAATTTTGTTTTTTAACAAGATGATGGTCAGCTGTTTAATGCCTCATGAAATTTTCATGAGTAATCTAAGCATGATTGTTAAGAACAAGTAAATTAAATAGATGTAAGTAAGATAAAAGTTTACAAATGAACATTTCAATAATAACTATGCTTTATGGTATATCTACTTAAAAATAGTTTCCAAAATCTTTTTGGTAACTTGAAACCTTAAAGTAACTAAATTAAGTTAAATGATGAATATTCATTGAATATCTAGATCATTTCCATATAAGATGATATACTGAAACATTGGTTACTGAACATAGGCTTATCTACTTTTTATTACAGAGGAGCTAAAGATATTTGGGTCAATTAGTCAACATATTTTATGGCAAATTAAAAAAATTTACTATGAGGAAGAATATACTTCTAGAAATTATGAAATGTATCTATAAATTTGCTAATCCACAGAATGGTAATGTAACAGGCAGTCCACGATTACTTCTTGGTTTTCACTAGAAATTAAGAATTCTAAGGGTTAAGAATTCTTATCACTCCAATAAAGATGTTAAAAAAAATGCTTAAGATGGTTACAAAAAAAAGAATTCTTATCAGTGTATGTAATTAAAACTTTGAAAGTAATAAGGGCAAAAGAAAACAACTGTGTATGAAAAGTGGGTAAGGATATTAGAATGTGTTTTTTGAATAAGGAAAGGTATTAAGGACATGTTTTTTTCCTGAGGAAAAAGGAAAGTAATTTTGTCCTAAAGTAGACTGGCTGCTTGTTCCAGAATGAAAGAGAAGAGAAAATACAGGACAAAACCTGAATGTATAGAAGGTTTGTGGAAAAGGAATCTTGAGAAGAGAATTGTATGTGTGGTCAAACTTGCTAAATTGGAATGAATTTATTTTTGTTTTTAAAGAATGAATCTTAATATCAAAAGTACATTGGTGTAAAATCAGAATTAGGTTTTCTCTCTGTTAAAAAAAAATTTTCTTGGACTATTGGTCTTATCTTGATAAGCTGTTGGGAAAGGTTTTTCTTTACCTTTTGGTAGTCTGCCTGGTCAACAAAGATTTTATGTCATACCAAAATGATTTCCTGTGCTTCTTGTTGTCTTTATCAGGTCTTTGGTTACTTGGGAAAACTGAGTCTTCTCAATGTTAAAAGTGTTAAGTTTTCTTCACAACTATGTCACCTTCTGTATTTGCCTTTAAAATCTTCTATTGTCACTTTGGTTAAATAAATAATTAATTATTTCATAATGATCTATGATCCTATATAATCAAATGTTCAAACGTTTTGACATTTTTGACAACTTCCCAAAACCAAATTATGAATGGAATCTTTTTAACCTTAAATTAACTTTGAGATTTCCCAGAGGGCTTCTGGAAAATCTCAAAGGTTTTGTCTCTCACCTGGTAAGACGTTAAAATAATTAGGTTTATTGGATATGGTGAAATACATGGGAAGCATTGTCAAATAAGTGATACTAAACCTTCTTGGGTTATATTTGTATGGATATATGTCTTTAATATGTGTTCCAGATATTGTATGAAAGTCCTAGAAATCTAATATGTCCTGGTATAATGTTATCAGTCATAATTCTGGTTATTATCTTGATATGTTTTATGTCACATAAATAACCAAATTTCATAGTCAATTTCATTATAATAAACTCTCATCAGATATTTAATCATGGGCATTTAAAAATTTTTTTGTCATTTACAGACAGTTGTTGTTTTACTCTGATGCTTTTGCAAAAGTGATTCATCTTCAGAGAGATTCATGGAAAAAACTCTGAAAAATACTATAGGATACAGGTTTCTGAAAACTTTAAGAACGTACTACTGCCTGGGTAAGAATTTCCAGAGCTCTAATGGAAAAACTAGATTCAAGCAGAACAAGAATTAATAACATGGGTTGAATGAACTGATGAGGATGATTATAATTTTTATGACTTTTTATGTGAAACATTGCTGGTTCTTTAATGTTTTATTTACAGGTTTAAAGAAACCTTTTTCTTTTAAGCTATCTATGATGTATAGCAATTTGATAAAGTATACCTTTGTAAACAGAATTGAAACATTTCTTTTTTCTCCATATCTGATCCCTCCAGAATTGGGAAATTTGTTGAGTGTTCTTATTTTCATGGCAATTTAGTTATTTGTATGAATTCAGTAAGAATCTGTTTTTAGAATACAATTTGAAACATTGTTTATATTATGGCTTTGACAGAATATCATATTTCAGAATATGCGTAGAATATAGACCACACAACTTTAAGGAACTGAGGCTGACTTTATGGAGCCAGTAAAGCCTCTTGGAAAACCAGCCAGTTACCTTGCTTGCTGGGTTCCCAGCAGCTTTCCCAGGTAAGTAAGGAAGGTCTCTTCCTGCAGGCCCGGAAACCTCAAGAAATTGGGGAGACTTCAAGAAGAATGGAATTAACCCAGATCTATAGGTATTGTAGGCAAAGTTTGATGGCAAGTCTTAGGCTTGGCTTCTTAGCCTCAAGAGGCTTTTAAATGTCCAATTGAGATTCCTTATGAAAAGTTCCAGCAAAGAAAAATTTAAAATAGCCTCTGTGGTCAGTCACTACTCTTGCTACAGTCATGTAAACATCAGGCTGAGTTTAATGAGATTAGACCTATTTTGCAAACAAATTGGTCTTACTGTGATTATCTTTAATAGAAGTGAGAGAGTGGTTGTAGAGAGAAGAAGATGTTTAGTAAAAAAGTATAAGACATCCTTGTGGATATCAGGTTCTATTCATGTTCATTGTCTTTGAGGTTTTGTTATCTACCTGTAAATTGGACTGGATCCTGAATTCTTCCAGTTTCCTCAGATACTGGCTACAACTCTCCAAACTAACACTTCCAATTTTCTCCCACCCTTCTGATCTGCAATCAATAAGAACAAAGACTTCCTTTCAACCTCCTTGAAAGGGACCATACCATGTCCCCCTCACTATCCAGAAAGCAGCCAAACTGCAGGCACTTGAATCTTGACCCAGGATTCAAGAGTCAAGTTTCAAGAATCACTTCCAGACTCTTGAAACTGCATACCAGCTGGAGATCTAAACTTAAAATTGACTAGGGAGGTTCCTCAGCATCTTGAGGCATCTAGAGGTGGACAGCTCTCCCAAGATCACAGATGAAGATCTTTATCTCCAATATGAAACTTTTATTCCTTTTGCCTTTTGGTACTTGCTTTTTGTCTCTGTTAATGCATGGGAAGACAATGCCTCTTAACTCTGGCAACTATTGCTGAATACAAAAAAAGGCCATAGTTATACAACAGAGTCCCTAGACTTTTCTTGCTAAGATGGCTTTAGATAAGAGATTTCCTTTAGATTACTTATTGGCTGAACAAGGAGCAGTCTGTGCCATAACAAATACCTATTGTGGTACCTGGATAAACACCTCTGGTATTGTAGCCACTACAAGGAATTAACAAACAAGACACTTATCTAAAACAAGTTGATGCCTTTTCAGGTACATTCTTTGATTTATTTGATGCCAACTGGTTTGGTTCATGGGGGCCCTAGCTAAAGAGTATACATTACGCTCTTGGTATTATCCTCCTGATAGTCATCATTGTAGTCTCCCTGGTGCTCTGTGTTCTCTCAAAGGTCTTAAATGCATGTTCACAGCCATCAGATGGTCTCACTGTGCTTGAAGAAACAGGAACAAGATGAACAATGAGATAAATAGCAAAAGTAATGCTTCTATGGACCTGATATCATAATCTACAAGTTTTCATGGTGAGACAGGGACAATTTTGATGGTGACTGAGAGTGACACTAATACCAAAAGGTGGAATTGTTAAAGTAATTAAACAAGGGGGCCATTAGTGGTGGCCCTAGTGTCATGGTGGCCTATGTAAGCAAACCAAAATCTAAGCCTGTAAATGCCTCAAGGTTACAAAATCAAAAACCAAGGACAACCAACCACAAACAGCCAAGTGAGCTTTAAGCTGTTGCCAGCCAAATAATTTCTTTTCTTTGCTTCCATACCTTCCCTAAGTAAGTGATTCTCCTGGCTCCTGTCAGTGGAGCACTCCTATTCACTTCCCATTAGGTGCTCAATTAGAATCAATCTTTGTTCAATTAAATTTGTAAAAATTTTACTATGCCTCAGTTTATCTTTTAACAGAACTCAAGAAAAGAAGAACAGTCTATTATATTTACCCAGATATTTACCATCCTGTTCCTTTTCCTCTGCAAGTATAGTCATACTTCTGTCTAAAAATAAAATTTCATCTTTCTTACAGTGTTATACCCTGCCTTTCTTCACTAGCAACACGAATTGAATGTCATTCAATGTCAATAAACATCGATTTGCATCATAATTTCAGTGCTTACAAGAATACTAATGGCCCATAAAAACATGAAAGTATTAAAATTAGCCAACATTTGTTTTGGGTCAAGTAACATTTATTCTCAGAATTGCAGTGTGACATTTTTCATTCTTATTTTACAGATGAAGATAGTAAAGAACTGGGAGGTTAAGTACTTTGCCTAAGCTAGCATACTTAGAAAGCGACACATCATGGATTTGAACCCAAATAGCATGGCTCCAGAGCCCATGAATATTTAGGGTGATAGAACTTGAGGCACAGAAGCACACAGATTAACTATCAAGTTTCAGCCACAGAAACCCAAACTGAGACACACTTACACATACAAATGCATTATCAAAAATTGTACTCAGCTTCTTTCCTCCATAAATGGGTATTCTTTGAATATATTTCCAAAACACCAAAATCTCAAGTAACTTATTTATCTGTAAAAAGTATTTTCTATTTTCAAATTTCTCTCTTAATAAATTTTCCTGTTTACAATTCTTCAAACAATACAGAAATGTATATTTATAATATGAAACTACCCTGACTCTCCCTTCTGCTTGATACCTGTCCTCTGACCCAAAGGTGTCCACTCTCAATAGATTGGTGCATTTTCTCCAGATGTGTTTGTCTGCAGGTGAAACATTATCATAATCAGAGATACACAAAAATATTTATTCATACATATTTTCTTTTTCAGTATAGAATCCCATTATTCATATTCTGCAACTTGCCTTGTTTTCATTGAAAATAACAGCTCTTCATGTTTTCATGTCTTTTGTTAGCTAATGTGTCTTCAAATGTTACTTGGTATATATATTGTTCTTTACATGAATACTCCATTTATATTTGTACTATCCATTGCTGTGAAGGGTAGCAGAACATGCCACCCAAAATATGCTTCTGTGGTGTAAGGAATATTTTGAGCTGACTATTTTAAGAAACAGCAGACACAAGAAAATCTCTAAAAACAGAGTAGAAGTTACCCTTTTGTAAGGGACGTTTACATTTATAAGGGAAATCTCCGCTAGTAAGTGTCGTGTCACCCTCTCTGTTCTTCCCTCTGAAGGAGGACTTTAAATCACATGAAACTCTTGTCAATGGAGAAGGCACCAACTTTAATCTGCATAACAAACCTTACCCTCGTTAACCTTGCTTTTCTTGGTAACCTCGAATAACTGGCCTCTCCTCCCTCCCCCAACATCTTTCTTTGCCTTTGGCTGAAGATTGTTTTTAAGGTGGTGGCATGGGCCATCTCAAGGAGTTATTCAGTTTCCCTGGGTATCTCCCATGTGTACATGAAGTATACATATTAACAAACTTATTTGTTTTTCTCTTGTTAATGTCTTTTATTACAGGGGGTCTCAGCCAAGAACTCTGAAGGGTAAAGGGAAAATTATTTTTCCTCTCCTACCATTTTGGCAACCATGAAGGGCTCCACTGGGGCACCTCACTTGCTCTGGAGTCTACAGATGGGATCCTGAAAAACTGGCAGAAGCTGGCTAAGGGTAAGAATTCTTACCAAAGTCAGCTCTCCTGGATCTCTGGCTGTAGTGTCCAGTCAAGAGGGGAAGGTTAAAATCTTACAGTGTCTCTTCATTTCCAAATTCCAATTGGCAGAAGAAAAACATTTGTAAGATTTAATTCTTTGAATTGTGACTGGTGAATTTGGTTTTAAGTGCCCGTTGGCTATTGATCCTTTTCCTCCCAGGGACAGCTATCACTTTCCTGTTTGTCTTGTATGTTCTGAGAACTTGGCTTGGCTTTCTGCCTGCCCAGGGCACATAGGTTGTCATTTCTTGTGTGTGCAGGTGGCTCGAATGTCAGGATGTAGGCCCCAAGAATACAGTCAGACAGAAATGTGGGTTGCACCCCATTTGCAGCTAGTGTCCTACTGACTGTTGCCTACTCTTAGGGGGCATATCAATAATTACCTTGAATGTAAATGGATTAAATGCTCCAACCAAAAGACACAGACTGGCTGAATGGATACAAAAACGAGACTCGTATATATGTTGTCTACAAGAGACCCACTTCAGACGTAGGGACACATACAGACTGAAAGTGAGGGGATGGAAAAAATATATACCATGCAAATGGAAATCAAAAGAACGCTGGAGTAACAATACTCATATCAGATAAAATAGACTTTAAAATAAAGACTGTTACAAGAGGTAAGGAAGGACACTACGTAATGATCAAGGGATCGATCCAAGAAGAAGACATAACAATTGTAAATATTTATGCACCCAACATAGGAGCACCTTGATACATAAGGCAAATGCTAACACCCATAAAAGAAGAAATGGACCATAACACAATAATAGTGGGGGACTTTAACACCCCACGTACACCAACAGACAGATCATCCAGACAGAAAATAAATAAGGAAACACAAGCTTTAAATGACACAGTAGACCAGATAGATTTCATTGATATTTATAGGGCATTCTACCCACAAGCAGCAGAATACATTTTCTTCTCAAGTGCACACGGAACATTCTCCAGGATAGATCACATCTTGGGTCACAGATCAAGCCTCGGAAAATTTAAGAAAATTGAAATCATGTCAAGCATCTTTTCTGACCACAATGATATGAGAGTAGAAATCAATTACAGGAAAAAAAATATATAAAAAACACAAACACGTGGAGGCTAAACAATATGCTACTAAAGAAGAGATCACTGAAGAAATCAAAGAGGAAATTTAAAAAATACATAGAAACAAATGACAAAGAAAAAGAAGGAAAATTTAAACAATAATTATCCTAGGATATGGGGAGGGGGTGGTGTGAGATGTGACAGGGTAAGAGAGTGTCATGGACATATATACACTACCAAATGTAAAATAGATAACTAGTGGGAAGCAGCCGCATAGCACAGGGAGATCAGCTCGGTGCTTTGTGACCACCTAGAGGGGTGGGATGGGGAGGGTGGGAGGGAGGGAGATGCAAGAGGGAAGAGAAATGGGAACATATTGTATATGTATAACTGATTCACTTTGTTATAAAGCAGAAGCTAACACACCATTGTAAGGCAATTATACTTCAATAAAGATGTTTAAAAAAACAAAACAAAACAAAAACAAAAAACAAAAAAAAACACAAAAAAACAAAAAAAAAGAAAATCTGGAAAAAAAAAATAATTATCCTAGGCCTTTGATAATAGGCAAATATGCACCAAAACTCATTCTTAGAGAAAATTTACATCTTTTCTCAGTGCCTTTGAGATGTAGACTTTCAACTCTGTCTTCTCTAGGACCTGAGAGCATCTCTTTTAAATGCAAACTTCAGGGAGGTGATTCTTGTCAGAAGTTAAAGAAATAAAAAAGGAGCTATTTGGAAACTAGACAAATGAAAAAATCTTAAAAGTCTTCTCTACAAATAGTAGTAAAAAGCTTTAGCCATCTGAGCAGATAACCTTAACTTTTCCATCTGCCAGAAACACAGTTTGAGTCCAAGTGTTCTATTATAAATTAGTGAGTTTTAAACTATTGTACCTATATCATTGCTAAATTTTAAAATGAAAGCTATATCTTTATTTGTCTGTATGTCTATGTGTATGTTAGAGATGTGTGATACTTCTCTACCTCCAAATGGTAAAAGATTTGTAAAAGATCTCTATTTGATTGGCTTAAAGAAAAATAAGTGCTTATATAAATTAAGTATTGCTAAACTCTCAGAAATAAAATAGAAACTAACACAAATGTTTTTCAAGTTCACATGATCTGAGATAATCTAAAGTAAATAAAAACTAGTTTGTTTGTTGGATTAAGACAGACATGTCTTCAGAGTTATCAACATAAAATATAATGCAGATACAACTTTTGTTCTACCTAGATGTACTAGTCATAAGTTCATGTTAGCTCTTACAATATTTGTCAGCAAGAAAAATAACAAGATTATGGCTAGCTGCTTAATGTCTTGTTAAAATTTCATGAGTGATCTCCACATAATTGTTAAGAGCAAGTGAATTAAGTAAATGTACATAAGATAAAAGTGTATAAAAGAACTTTCAAACAGTAATTCTTTTTTAAAAAATATTTATTTAATTTATTTTTGGCTGTGTCGGGTCTTAGTTGTGGCACGTGGGATCTTTCATTGTGGCACGCAGGCTCTTCACTGCAGCACGCGAGCTTCTCTCTAGTTGACTCCAGAGCACGTGGGCTCAGTAGTTGGGGCACACAGACTCTCTCGTTGTGGTGCATGGGCTCCAGAGTGCGTGGGCTCTGTAGTTGTGGAGTAATTATGTTTTATAATGTCTCCTTAAAAATAGTTTCCTGGGCTTCTCTGGTGGCGCAGTGGTTGAGAGTCTGCCTGCCGTTGCGGGGGACACGGGTTCGAGCCCTGGTCTGGGAGGATCCCACATGCCGCGGAGCAACTGGGCCCGTGAGCCACAATTACTGAGCCTGCGCGTCTGGAGCCTGTGCTCCGCAACAAGAGAGGCCGCGATAGTGAGGGGCCCACGCACCGCGATGAGGAGTGGCCCCCACTTGCCGCAACTAGAGAAAGCCCTCGCACAGAAACGAAGACCCAACACAGCCATAAATAAATAAATAATTCCCATTTAAAAAAAAAAGTTTCCCAAATTAGTAACTTTTAGTAACTTCCAACCTTAGAATTTTGCTGAGTTAAATTATGGATATTCTTGGAATATCTAGATCATTTCAAAATTATACACGGAAACATTAATTGCTAAACATACGTCTAGGTTTACCTACTTTTGTCCCCTTATTAAAAAGGAACAAAAAAAAAAAAAAAAAAAAGGAACAAAAGATATTTGGTCTTGTTAGCAAAAATGTCTTGTGCCACATTGAAAGTTTGCACTATGAGGAAGCACATGCTTTTAAAAATTATCAAATGTATTCATCAATTTGCCAATCTACAAAATGTTGGTATGGAACAGACAGTTCACAATTGCTTACTTCCTAGTTTTCACTATAGTTTATGGTTTGTAAGCATTAAGAATTCTAATTAATACATATAATTAAAACTGCTAAAATTACTATGGGAAATTATTTCATCTCTGTATGTAAGAAAAGTAGGATGTTTGGGGATAAGAAAAGGTGTGAGGTATGGAGATGCATTTTTGGTAAAGGAAAAGGTAATTTTGTCCTACAGTAGAATGACTTATTGTTTCAGAATGAGAAAGAGGAGAATACAGGACACACTAAATGGATATAGAAAGTAGAGGAGAGAGAAAGAGAAATTTACTTTGTATGGTCAAGCTGGCTAAAATTGAATGAATTTATTATAAAGGTTTAATTTTTTTATTTTATTTTTTTGGATGTATGTTTTTAAACTTTTTATTTTATATTGGTGTATAGCTCATTAACAATGTTGTGATAGTTTCAGGTGCACAGCAAAGCGACTCGGCCATACATATACATGTATCCATTCTCCCCGAAACTCCCCTCCCATCCAGGCTGCCGCATAGCATTGAGCAGAGTTCCCTGTGCTATACAGTACACCCTTGTTGGTGATCCATTTTAAATATAGCAGTGTGTACATGTCAATCCCAAACTCCCTAACTATCCCTTCCCTCCTGGTAACCGTAAGTCTGTTCTCTAAGTCTGTGAATCTGTTTTTGTTTTGGAAATAAGTTCGTTTGTATCATTTCTTTTTAGATTCCCCATATAAGCGATATCATGCAATATTTCTCTTTCCTGTCTGACTTACTTCACTCAGTATGACAGTCTCTAGGTCCATCCATGTTGCTGCAAATGGCATTATTTCATTCTTTTTTTACAGCGGAGTAATATTCCATTGTATATATGTACCACTTCTTCTCTATCCATTCCTGTGTCGATGGACATTTAGGTTGCTTCTATGTCTTGGCTATTGTAAACAGTGCTGCAATGAACATTGGGAGTGCGTGCATCCTTTCGGACCATGTTTTTCTCTGGATGAATACTCAGGAGTAGGATTGCAAGATCATATGGTAGCTCTATTTTTAGTTGTTTAATGAACCTCCATACTGTTCTCCATAGTGGCTGTACCAATTTACATTCCCAACAACAGTGTAGGAGGGTTCCCTTCTCTCCACACCCTCTCCAATATTTATTGTTTGTAGACTTTTTGGTGATGGCCATTCTGACTAGTGTGAGGTGATATCTCATTGTAGTTTTGATTTGCATTTCTGTAATACTTAGCGATGTTGAACATCTTTTCATGTGTTTGTTGGCAATCTGTATGTCTTCTTTGAAGAAATGTCTATTTAGGTGTTCTGCCCATTTTTGATTGGGTTGTTTGTTTTGATGATATTAAGCTGCATGAGCTACTTGTATATTTTGGAGACTAATCCCTTGTCGATCACATCATTTGCAAACATTTTCTCCCAATCTGTGGGTTGCCTTTTCGTTTTATTTATGGTTTCCTTTGCTGTGCAAAAGCTTTTGAGTTTAATTAGGCCCCATTTGTTTATTTTTCTTTTTATTTCCATTACTCTGGGAGATGGATTGAAAAAGATATTGCTGCAATTTATGACAGAGTGTTCTGCCTATGTTTTCCTCTAGGAGTTTTATAGTGTCCAGTCTCATATTTAAGTCTTTAATCCATTTTGACCTTATTTTTGTGTATGGTGTTAAAGAATGATATAATTTTATTTTTTTTACATGTAGCTCTTCAGTTTTCCCAGCAACATTTGTTGAAGAGACTGTCTTTCCACCATCGTATAGTATTTCCTCCGTTGTCATAGATTAATTGACCATAGGTGCATGGGTTTATTTCTGGGCTTTCTATCCTGTTCCATTGATCTATATTTCTATTTTCGTGCCAGTACCATACTGTTTTGATGACTGTAACTTTGTAGTATAGTCTGAAGTCAGGGAGCCTGATTCCTCCAGCTCCGTTTTTCTTTCTCAACATTGCTTTGGCTATTCAGGGTCTTTTGTGTCTCCATACAAATTTTAAGATTTTTTGTTCTAGTTCTGTGAAAAAATGCCATTGGCAATTTGGTAGGGATTGCATTGAATCTGTAGATTGCCTTGGGTAGTATAGTCATTTTGACAATATTGATTCTTCAAATCCAGGAACATGGTACATCCTTCCATCTGTTTGTCTCTTCTTTGATTTTTCCATCAGCATCTTATAGTTTTTGGAGTACAGGTCTTTTGTCTCCTTAGGTAGGTTTATTCCTAGGTATTTTATTCTTTTTGATGTGATGGTAAACGGGATTGTTTCTTGAATTTCACTTTCTGATCTTTCATTGTTAGTGTATAGAAATGCCACAGTTTTCTGTGTATTAATTTTGTAGCCTGCAACTTTACCAGATTCATTGATGAGCTCTAGTAGTTTTCTGGTAGCATCTTTAGGATTTTCTATATATAGTATCATCTGCAAACAGTGACAGTTTTACTTCTTCTTTTCCAATTTGGATTCCTTTTATTTCTTTTTCTTCTCTGATTGCCATAGCTAGGACTTCCAAAAACTATGCTGAATAAAAGTTGTGAGAGTGGACATCCTTGTCTTGTTCCTGATCGAAGAGGAAATGCTTTCAGCTTTTCACTGTCGAGTATGATGTTAGCTGTAGGTTTGTCATATAAGGCCTTTATTGTGTTGAGCTATGTTCCCTCTATGCCAACTTTCTGGGGAGTTTTTATCATAAATGGGTGCTGAATTTTGTCAAAAGCTTTTTCTGCATCTATTGAAATGATTATGTGGTTTTTATTCTTCAATTTGTTGATGTGGTGTATCACACTGATTGATTTGTGGATATTGAAAAATCCTTGCATCCCTGGGATAAATCCCACCTGATCATGGTGTATGAACCTTTTAATGTATTGTTGGATTCGAATTGCTAGTATTGTGTTGAGGATTTTTGCATCTATGTTCATCAGTGATATTGGCCAGTACTTTTCTTTTTTTTGTGGTATCTCTGTCGGGTTTTGGTATCAGGGTTATGGTGGCCTCACTTGAATGAGTTTGGGAGTGTTCCTTCCTCTGCAATGTTTTGGAACAGTTTGAGAAGGATAGGTGTTAGCTCTTCTCTAAATGTTTGATAGAATCCACCTGTGAAGCCATGTGGTCCTGGGCTTTTGTTTGTTGGAAGATTTTTAATCACAGTCTTAATTTCAGTGCTTGTGATTGGTCTGTTCCTATTTTCTATTTCTTCCTGGTTCAGTCTTGGGAGACTGTACCTTACTAAGAATTTGTGCATTTCTTCCAGGTTGTCCAATTTATTGGCATACAGTTGCCTGTAGTAATCTCTTATGGTCCTTTGTATTTCTGTGGTGTCAGTTGTAACTTCTCCTTTTTCATTTCTAATTTTATTGATTTGAGTCCTCTCCCTTTTTTTCTTGATGAGTCTGGCTAAAGGTTTATCAATTTTGTTTATCTTTTCAAAGAACCAGCTTTTAGTTTCATTGATCTTTGCTGTTGTCTTCTTTGTCTCTATTTCATTTATTTCTGATCTGATCTTTATGATTTCTTTCCTTCTACTAGCTTTAGGTTTTGTTTGTTCTTCTTTCTCTAGTTGCTTTAGGTGTAAGGTTAGGTTGTTTATCTGAGATTTTTCTTGTTTCCTGAGGTAAGATTGTATTGCTATAAACTTTCCTCTTAGAACGGCCTTTGCTGAATCCCATAGGTTTTGGATCATTGTGTTTTCATTTTCATTTGTCTCTAGGTATTTTTTTAATTTTCTCTTTGATTTCTTCAGTGAACCATTGTTTGTCTGGTAGCATATTGTTTAGCCTCCACGTGTTTGTGTTTTCTATAGTTTTTTTCTTGTAGTTTATTTCTAATCTCATAGCATTGTGGCTGGAAAAGATGCTTGATACATTTTCAATTTTCTTAAATTTACCGAGGCTTGCTTTGTGGCCCAGCATGTCATCAGTCCTGGAGAATGTTCCACGTGCACTTGAGAAGAATGTGTATTCTGCTGCTTTTGGATGAAATGCTCTATAAATATCAATTAAGTCCATCTGGTCTAATGTGTCATTTAAGACCTGTGTTTCCTTATTGATTTTCTGTCTGGATGACCTGTCCATTGATGAAAGTGGGGTATTAAAGTCCCCCACTCTTATTGTGTTACTGTCGATTTCTCCCTTTATTGCTGTTAATATTCCCCTTAAATATTGTGGTGCTCCTATGTTGGATGCATATATATTTACAATTGTTATATTTTCTTCTTGGATTGAACTCTTCATCATTATGTAGTGTCCTTCTTTGTCTCTTATAAGAGTCTTTATTTTAAAGTCTACTTTTTTCTGAGATGAATATTGCGACTCCAGCTTTCTTTTGATTTCCATTTGCATGGCATACCTTCTTCCGTCCTGTCACTTTCAGCCTGTATGTGTCCCTAGGTCTGAGGTGGGTCTCTCGTAGACAGCATATATACGGGTCTTGTTTTTGTATCCATTAAGCCAGTCTGTGTCTTTTGGTTGGTGCATTTAATCCATTTACATTTAAGGTAATTATCGAGATGTGTGTTCCTATTGCCATTTTCTTAATTTTTTCGGGTTTGTTTTTGTAGGTCATTTTCTTCCCTTCCTCTTTCGTTCCCTTCTCTTGTGATTTGATGACCATCTTTAGTGTTGTGTTTGGGTTACTTTTTCTTTTTTGTGTGTGTATCTATTGTAGTTTTGGGGTTTGCTGTTCCCATGAGGCTTTGATATAGCCGTCTATATATGTACAGGGTTGTTTTAACTTGCTAGTCTCTTTCCCACCTAGAGAAGTTCCTTTAGCATTTGTTGCAAAGCTGGTCTGGTGGTGCTGAATTCTCTTTGCTTTCGCTTGTCTGTAAAGCTTGTGATTTCTCCATTAAATCTGAATTAGAGCCTTGCTGGGTAGCGTATTTTGGCTGTAGGTTCTTCCCTTTCATCGCTTTAAACATATTGTGCCATTCCCTTCTGGCTTGCAGAGTTTCTGCTGAGAAATCAGCTGATAACCTTATGGGAGTTCCCTTGTATGTTATTTGTCATTTTTCCCTTGTTGCTTTTAGTATTGTTTCTTTGTCTTTAATTTTTGTCAATTTGATGACTATGTGCCTCAGCGTGTTCCTCCTTGGGTTTTTCCTGGCTGGAACTCT
This sequence comes from Balaenoptera borealis, assembly GCF_965194805.1. Taxonomy (NCBI): domain Eukaryota; kingdom Metazoa; phylum Chordata; class Mammalia; order Artiodactyla; family Balaenopteridae; genus Balaenoptera; species Balaenoptera borealis. The sequence goes on from NW_028123647.1 coordinate 419,515, forward strand.
GTGCTTCCTGGACTTGGTTGACTGTTTCCTTTCACATGTTAGGGAATTTTTCAGCTATTATCTCTTCAAATATTTTCTTGGGTCCTTTCTCTCTCCTCCTTCTGCGACCCCTGTAACGCGAATGTTGGTGCGTTTAATGTTGTCCCAGAGGCCTCTTAGGCTGTCTTCATCTCTTTTTTCTTTATTCTGTTCCACGGCAGTGATTTCCACCATTCTGTCTTCCAGGTTACTTATCTGTTCTTCTGCCTCAGTTATTCTGTTATTAATTCCTTCTAGTGTATTTTTAATTTCAGTTATTGTACTGTTCATCTCTGTTTGTTCTTCAGTTCTTCTAGGTCTTTTTCAAACATTTCTTGCATCTTCTCCATCCTTGCCTCCATTCTTTTTCCGAGATCCTGGATCACCTTCACTTTCATTATTCTGAATTCTTTTTCTGGAAGGTTTCCTATCTCCACTTCATTTAGTTTTTTTTTCTGGGGTTTTACCTTGTTCCTTCATCTGGGACATAATCCTCACCTTTTCATTTTGTCTAACTTTCTGTGGTTGTGGTTTTCATTCTGCAGGCTGCAGGATTGTAGTACTTCTTGCTTCATCTGTCTGCCCTCTGGTGGATGAGGCTATCTAAGAGGCTCGTGCAAGCTTCCTGATGAGTGGAACTGGTGGTGGGTAGGCAGGGCATGCTCAGTAAAACTTTAATCCACTTGTCTGCTGATGGGAGGGCTGTGTTCCCTCCATGTTGGTGTTTGGCCTGAGGCGACCCTGCACTGGAGCCTGCAAGCTGTTTGGTGGGGCTAATGGGGGCCTCCGGGAGGGTTCACACCAATGAGTACTTACCAGAAGTGGTGCTGTCAGTGTCCTTGTCCCCATGGTGAGCCAAAGCCACCCCCAGCTCTGCAGAAGACCCTCCAACACTAGCAGGTAGGTTTGGTTCAGTCTCCTGCGGGGTCACTGCTCCTTTCCCCTGGGTCCTGGTGCGCATAAGACTTTGTGTGTGCCCTCCAAGAGTGGGGTCTCTTGTTTCCCCCAGTCCTGTGGAAGTCCTGCAATCACATCCTGCTGGCCTTCAAAGTCCGGTTCTCTGGGGATTCCTCCTCCTGTTGCTGAGCCCCCAGGTTGGGAAGCCTGACACGTGGCTCAGAGCCTTCACTCCAGTGGGAGAACTTCTGTCGTATAATGGTTCTCCAGTTTGTGAGTCGCCCACCCAGCAATTATGGGATTTGATTTTATCATGATTGTGCCCCTCCTACCGTCTCATTGTGGCTTCTCCTTTGTCTTTGGATGTGGGGTATCTTATTTTGTGGGTTCCAGCGTCTTCCTGTCAATGGTTATTCAGAAGATAGTTGTGATTCTGGTACTCTGGCAAGAAGGGGTGCGCACACATCCTTCTAACCCCCCATCTTGAGCCACTCTTCCATAAATGTTTAAATGATAAGCTTTAATATCAATAGTATATTTATGTTAAAATAAAACAATTTTCTTTCATCTGCTATGAAGACAGGGTTTCTTTGACTGTAGGTCTGCTCTTGATAAGAGATTGGGAAAGGTTTTTCTGCACCTTTTAAATAATCTGCCTAGAAAGGGGATAGTTTTTCTCTTTCCAAAATAATTTCCTGTCCTTCATGTTGTGTTTATCATGTCTTTAACTACATAAGAAAACTGTCTTCTCAGTATTAAAATAGCTAAGTTTTGCTCACAACTATGTATCCTGCTGTATTTGCTTTTAAATTCTTTTATTGTCACTTCGGTTAAATAGATAATTAAGTATTGTTCCATAATGGTCTGTGATCCCATTTAGTCAAATGTCCCTTTCTCTTAAACTATCTAGAACCCCATGTTATTTTGGGGATCTCAAGAAGAGATAAAAATAGCAAAAATCATTAGAAAACCGTGGTGTATACTGTTCATGGATAAGTACTCTTAAGAGGTGAGTGGGTCCATTGTAAAGCAATTATACTTCAATAAAGATGTTTAAAAAAGAAAGCATGCATCCATATATAAGAAGACTGGAAGGAAAATAAAAATGTTGATGCATTGGAAAAAAAAAAGTACAGAGCTCTTCAATTCTAAACCCTTAATTAAAAGCCTTTTACTTGAACACCCCCAGCCGCAAAAATGTACAGAGATGGCTCCATCTAGCACCGTATATTATTTAGATGCATCCGTATACACAGTGAGATTCAAAGAGTGCAAGTATTAGTCTACTAAACGAAATCAATCAATCAGTCAATCAGTCAATCATGGGCAATTTGCCCCCCTCCAATTTAAACATTGTGCATTTACCAGGCACCCTGTTTTAGATCATTTTTATTTTAATCTGTCAGAAATTCCAGATTTTTACTACTTATATTAAATAACTTCTAAGGGACACTTGTCATTAAATAATATCTAATATTAAGAAAAGGAAACTGATTCACTTTGTTATAAAGCAGAAGCTAACACACTATTGTAAGGCAATTATACTTCAATAAAGATGTTTAAAAAAAAAAAAAAAAAGAAAAGGAAATGTATTTGATCTGCAGTATGTAGTATTAATATAATCTGTATAATGTGTTATTTGAAATTTCGACTCTATTTTCCAAGGAATAAAGCATTGATATTAAATACAAAAAAAAAAAAAAGAGGTGAGTGTGTATTTGTTTTCAGAAATTTTGTTATGCAAATATAACCTGCATTTTTAAGATGAGCAATGAGATGATACCCTACATACGGTTTTGTACACTGCTTTTTTTCTACAAACACCATATTATGGAGGTCAATTCACGCCAATCAGTATAAGCCCACATAATAATAAAATGGCCTTAAACACTAATGGTCAATTTAGGTATGATAATCATAAGAACTGTTAATTATAACTGCTGACTCCCTCAGTTCCCCACACTGTGGTAAGTGCTAAACTTGTACTCGCTCATTTAATCCTCATCACAACCTATGAGGAGGAGCTCCTGTTGCCCGACTAACCATCAGGGGACTGAGGCACAGTGATGGCAGTGCTAGCCAGTCACAAGATTAAGATATGATTTCTGGGTGGCAGCTGAGCCCCACATCTAACTAGTGTACACTAGTGCTTCTTATCTGATAAGACCCTCAACCTTACTGTTCATCAGGGCACAGCAAAATAAAACTAACGTCCCATGGTTTTTTCTCAGTTAGCTGGGCAAAAGTTTAAACAACAGATCTTAATCAGTGTGGTTTGGAATTTGGAGACCTGTGTCCTGTTATATTGTGGAAGGGGCTCCTCCAACATTCTGTCTCCCTTCCTGTGCCTCAGGGATGTTCCCCTACTAAAGTGGATAACTCTCCTGTGCTTGGAGCAGAAAATGTTTATGTTTCTCCAGCCTTTTTAATATTTTGTATAATTGCAAGGGCAATAGGAATTTATTACAGTTAAAAATAGATAACATACAAATGGAAATAAAATAATAATACCTCAAAGCCCACCATCTGAAGAAAAGCCCTTCTAGGCGCTTAGCGCCGAGCCGGCTGAGAGGAAGATGTGTTGGGTGCAGGGCTTGGGCTGCTGCTCTCGCCCCTTCGGTCACCGCCCCTGGAAACCCCTTTTGTAAAGCCTATACAGTTCAGACCCCCGATCAGACCCCCGAGAGTACGTCTCCAACTGCTGCTACAGAGGTTTATTCAACAGCTTTAGCTGTTTGCCATGGACCACTGGACCTCTCTGACTTTCTGATCAAAGCTCGTGAGCTAAAGGACGATGAACATCAAAGAAGAGTCATACAGTGTTTGCAGGAATTACATGAGGACCTTAAAGGATACAGTATAGAGGCAGAAGGCCTTTTTTTCTAAGGTACAGGGAAGACAATGGTGATGGACATGTTTTATGCTTATGTGGAAATGAAGAGGAAAAAACGGGTTCATTTTCATGGTTTCATGCTAGATGTTCACAAAAGAATACACCGCCTTAAACAGAGTTTGCCAAAAAGGAAACCAGGACTCATGGCTAAATCATACGATCCAATAGCTCCTATAGCTGAAGAAATCAGTGAGGAAGCATGTCTCTTATGCTTTGATGAATTTCACGTCACGGACATTGCTGATGCCATGATTCTGAAACAGCTTTTTGAAAACCTGTTCAAAAATGGGGTCGTCGTTGTGGCAACATCCAACTGGCCACCAGATGATCTCTATAAAAATGGACTCCAAAGAGCTAACTTTGTACCATTCGTAGCTGTCCTGAAGGTCTCTGAGGCAATGAGAGAGTGGGATGCATGTATGTGGGCAATGCTGTATTTCTTTCTGGAATACTGTAATATGGTCCAGCTAGATTCTGGGATAGATGATCGGAAAAAGGAACTTCCTGCTGCAGGAGAACTCTACTATCTCACAAGTGAAGCTGATGTGGAGGCTGTCATGGATAAGTTGTTTGATGAGCTGGCTCAGAAACAAAGCGATTTAACTAGACCAAGGACTCTAAAAGTGCAAGGCAGAGAGCTGCGGCTGCATAAAGCCTGTGGAGCTGTTGCCGACTGCACATCTGAAGAGCCATGTGAGAGAGATCCCATCCAGGACACCACATTACCTTTAGTCATCATGCCTCCTTAGATTCCTCTTAGCTGTGACAGTTTCTCAGACTTTCCTTCTTTTTGATGACCCTGACAGTTTTGAGGAATACTGGTCAGTTATTTTGTAGACTGTCCCTCAAATGGGATTTGTCTGATGTTTTTCTCATGATTTGACTGGAACTGTGGGCTTTGGGAGGAAGACCACAGAGGTCAAGTGCTATGTTCGTCAGCTCATATCAAGGGCACATATGATCAATATGACTTAACACTGTTGATGTTAACCTTGATCACACTTGTCTGAGGTAGTGTTTGTCCCCACTGTAAAGTTACTCTTTTCCCCCTCTTTCCATAGTGAACTCTTTGGAAGGAAGTTCTTGCTGAGTTTTCATGTAGCAGCGAAGAAGAAAATCCACAATTATCTAACAAGGCTGTTAAAATACTTTTCCCTTTTCCAACTACACATTTGTGTGAGGCTAGATTTTCTTATATGACTCAACTAAAGCAACATAACAATAGTCTGACTGTAGAAGCAGGTATGAGAATTCCACTATCTTCTATTACACCAGACATTAAAGAGATTTGCCCAAAGTATAAAACAATGCTACTCTTCTTACTATTTTCATTTTAGAAATATAATTATTTTCATAAAAATGTTATTTCTGTTAATTTTATGGGTTGAATATAATGGTTTTATCATTGTTATTTTAAATAAATTAATAAATATTTTATAAATTTTATTTATTTATTTATTTATTTGGCTGTGTTGGGTCTTCGTTTCCGTGCGAGGGCTTTCTCCAGTTGCGGCGAGCGGGGGCCACTCTTCATCGCGGTGCGCGGCCCTCTCACTGTCGCGGCCTCTCCCGTTGCGGAGCACAGGCTGCAGACGCGCAGGCCCAGCAGCTGTGGCTCACGGGCCCAGTTGCTCCGCGGCATGTGGGATCCTCCCAGACCAGGGCTCGAACCCGTGTCCCCCGCGTCGGCAGGCAGATTCTCAACCACTGCGCCACCAAGGAAGCCCGATAAATATTTTATAAAAAAAGAAAAGAAAAGCCCTTCTAATGTTTTCATCTGCATTATATTCCTCCAGAATTATTCTTATGCAGGTATTATATATTTATACATGTATGCATACATTTATATATTTACATACAAATCATAAGATCTCATCTTACATTTAATTTTATAACATCTCACTGTAGTGGGTTGAATTGTGTGCCCCCCAATATTGCCAAATCGTAACACCCCCATACCTTAGTTGGAAATAGGGTCTTTGCAGATATAATTAAGTTAAAGATCTCAAGAGATGATTGGATTTAGGATGGTCCCTAAACCCAATGACTAATGTCCTTATAAAAGAAAGGAGGGGGCTTCCCTGGTGGCGCAGTGGTTGAGAATCTGCCTGCCAATGCAGGGGACACGGGTTCGAGCCCTGGTCTGGGAAGATCCCATATGCCGCGGAGCAACTGGGCCCATGAGCCACAATTACTGAGCCTGCGCGTCTGGAGCCTGTGCTCCGCAACAAGGGAGGCTGCGATAGTGAGAGGCCCGTGCACCGCGATGAAGAGTGGCCCCCGCTTGCCGCAACTAGAGAAAGCCCTCACACAGAAAAGTAGACCCAACACAGCCATAAATAAATTAATTAATTAATTAAAAAAAGAAAAGAAAAGAGGAAGATTTCACACACACAGGGAAGAAGGCCATGTGAAGACAGAGACAGAGACAGGAGTTATGCTGCCACAAACCAAGGGAAGCCAGGAGCCACCAGAAGCTGGAAGAAGAAAGGATGAATTCTCCTCTGGAAGCTTCAGAGGAAGCTTGACCCTGCCGACACCTTGATTTCAGATTTCTGGTCTCTAAAACTATGGGATAATGCATTTCTCTTGTTCTAAGCCACGAAGTTCCTGTTAATTAGTAACAGCAGCCCTAGGAAACAAACACACTCACTAACCATATACCCCAAATGTCATTGATTGTGAATAAACACCACTCTGTATCCTATTTTTTTGTGTGTGCCTGTGGGGATAGTAATGATAATAAAGGTATATACGAAAAATAAATATGGCTAAAGTTTTTAGCTCCTAATGGTTTTTACTGTATTGATTCATTTAATGCGCCAGGCACCCCTATGAGGTAGGTACTGTTGCTCAACCCCATGTTGTAGATGAAAAACTGAGGGACAGAGAGAACTTGGCCTAGGACTACACAGTTAGAGAATAGGAAAGCTTGGGTTTGTACCTCACGCTCCAGAGCCTGGGAAACTGTCAAAGCTTTGTTGTTAAGTAACAGAAGCAGTCTGCATAGCATGTGTAATTTAGGAGGTCATTAAGGCAATTTTCAGGTATTAACATATTTATACAAATAGCTGGACCTAGTGACCTTGGTGAGAGCACGTTCATTGCAAGATTCAATAGTGCAGTGACATAAGAGGTTAGTGGGAAGTGAAGAATGTTAACCGGGAATGCAGAAAATGCTTTCTGGAACTTTGATTTTGAAGGACGGGGGAGAAAGGGAGAGAGAAACAGAGACAGACACAGAGAGAGAGAAAGAGAGAGAGAGAAACAGAGACAGACACACAGAGAGAGAAGGCCTGTGACTGAATGGGGAAAAGGGGTCCAAAGAGGGATTTTTTTTTTACATCTTCAGTTCCTTGAAAGTATAAAAGTTAATATTGCAGGAGTCATGTCATCTCAGATTTAACCTTTGAAAGAATTTCCCCATATTTCCCTCTTATTTCCACTTTAGAGTTAATGGGATGCCTCCAATGAACAGTATGGGTTTTTGAGCTCAATATCTATTTAGCTATGAGTGATAGGAAGAATGGATAATTGTGTGTCAAAGAAATGGTAGTAATTTGTGGATTTTTGCCTCTCAGGGAGGCAGCACATGGCTGAAATCCTTGTGTGACATGATCTGAGGACCCCTGCACAGTTGAATGGGAAACAGGTCTAGAATTTTCCTATAAACATATTAACATACAGAGTAGTCCAGGAGCAGCAGTTAGACAAACACCGCAATTTGCTGCCCTGGTGCCACCTCTCACTGAGCTCACCAGGTGAGTCAAAGGCAAATCTGTCTTCCCAGCGTGGGGAACTGGATTAGGGTCTGCTCAGAGGCACGATGTTGGGCAGCTCTTAGGAGCTTCTGAGTCTCCCAAGAAACTAGAGATCCTTCTGTCTTTAAAACTTTGAACTCAAGGCATACCAGAGAGAGATTTGCTTCCTTCATAAAGGTATCTATATTCTCATTAGGAGAAACAATGAAGAACACCTTTCCACAGTGCCTGCCTTAGCCCTAAGGCTCAGTCAGCCCCTGCTACTGAGTCTTGACTTTTAAAGAGCCCTCGAAGTCCCACAATATGCCATATACTTTGGGCAGGTTTTCTCATTTTCTCCTTGGGATGGTCCTGACAAAAGGACCCTGAGTCCCATTTCATAGACAACAAAGCTCAGGCTCATAGAACCGACAGCACCTCTCCAGATAAGTGGCAGGATTCAAATGAAGTTACCCTTGCCCTAAGGAGAGGACACAGAGCAGCCTCCCTTTGAGAAAATGGGCTTCCAAGGCTTGAGAAGTGAGCCTCTTACACTCCCCTGATATTGTGGCCCCATGGGTACTCACCCAAAAATCCCTCTTGACGATGAAGATGATAGTGCACATATGTGTGCACATACATTCTTCACGCTATAAACATTCATTATATTCAATTTTATAGAAGAACAAAGTAGATTTTAAAATTGAATTGACAGTGTGTGTATATGTGTGTGTGTGTGTGTGTGTGTGTGTGTGTGTGTTTCTGTATGTCCTATGGCTTGTACACTCCACAATCTTTATCTTCACCTCAGACCAGAGCTTGATTCCTATCTCAGATTTAGATATGCCAGAAAAATGGTAGATACAGAGAAATTGCCACCAGTAAGTGAAAAATTCCGGAAAACACTGGCTAAAACCATTAACCCAGAGCCCAAACTTCGTCCTCACTCTCCTTTGCCAGGCTCCCTGGTCGGAGCCTCAGAGCTGCAATCCTGGATCTGGCCAGCAGGTGGCTTCCACCTCCATTTTTCTTTTACAAAGAAAATGAGCACATGACGCCAAGAATAAGAAGATCTTGGAATGCTTTGTTTACTAAGACACTAATTATGTTTGTGAAACTTATATGTATTACTAGAGCAGTCCCATCTGCTGTTGACCCGAAAAGAACATCGAGTTCATTGAGGTATCTCCTTCCCTCCTAAGTGTAGGTTGAAGTGTCCACACTGCAGAGGGGGGGGGGGTCCCTCCCAGAGAGTAGGGTATTCACCCTCCAACCCCACCCACCCCGTAGAGTCTGTCCAGAACTTTTCCCACTCCTTGTCTGTCATACCCTGTCCATGACACTGGACACAGCCGCCAAGACCCCGCTCTGGAGCCCCATTCTCTCTTCCACCTCCCACCAGTCCTGCAAAGCCCTTCAACAGCCGACCATTGCCAACACGCTACTGCCACCTGGTATTTCGTCTTCGTATTCAAGACCCGGAGTATATGTTTTTACACTCTTCTTTTACACCTAACAGGTTTTTCAGGCAAAATTAGAATCATTCTGTACATAGGTTCATGGGCTGGGTTTTGAGGAAGAGGATGGTATTTTTTTTGCTCTTTGAATGAACGTCTTTGTAGAGAAGTTTGACAATGGAGGTACGATGGTGCCACCTCGTGACAGTGGACTGAACTGCAGCATGAACATCGCTGAGCCAGAAGGTGGGAGGGAAAGGCCTAAATCCAGAGAGCTTTCTGGAAGTCTGGGTGGAAAAGGGACACACTCCGGGTACAGGGATACTGAGGTATCTAGACAGAAAGTGCAGCCTCTTTCTATGCTGAGTGGAAAGCTCTATGTGATTTCAACAGAAAGACCATTTTTATTTTTATGTTTTAACAGAAAGTTTTTTTTTTACTTTTAAAGACCTCTGGATAAAGAGGTATACACCTATATAAGCAAAACTGGATCCCTGTCATTTATGATCATTGTAACCCACCTTGGCACTTATTGTGACCATATTTCCATGTAAGTGAATTTCTGTGATAACGTTTTAAGTTACTTGACAATAAAATTTCACTTATTTTTTTGTATTGACCTGTTGTTGCAGCATATGGATGCTCCAGAATTCACTTTTCCAGTACTAGTGATGTAAATATAGTTCCTTTACCACGTTTTCTATTACAAACTATAGTGTGCTTAACATTCTTGTTCATATACATGCAGATATCTTAGTAAGCATTTTTATAAGTTCCCGAAGTGTTCTTTCAAAACAATGAAAAAACTATTTTATTTGAACAAACTATTACTGTTTTATATTTCTAACAATACCATATGAAAATTCCTGTTTCTGCACACTTTAGAAATAATGTGAATCGTTGCTAATCTGATAGGCAACAAATCCTCTCTCCTTGTCGTCACTATAACTCGTTTCTGCTGCCTGACTAGAACTCCATCCTATGGATGTAACATAATGGATTCTCACTACCTCGTGTCATTTGGAATTCAGTGTTTCTTATATTCCCCATCGTCAAGGCTGTGTGGATGGCATTTAACTGTGCTGAAGGGCACAGTTCAGGATTCATGTGGCTATTTGCACATGAGCTGAACGTGTCCTCTTTGAGCACACATTGCACTCTCTTGTGAGAGTCCTAGGATTCAAAACGCAGCCTGGTCGATGTATGAATATATATGGTGTGAGTGTGTCAGTGTATGGGTGCATGTGTGTGTGTGCGCACTGACAACCACATTTCCTTCTGTTTCTTTCAACCCCTTCATGGCCTTGCTTCTCATTCATTCTCCCTTCCTAAATCCAGGCCCAGGAATGAAGGTAGGGAATTATCAGGATGGCAATCCTTATAACCAACTCCTATCACCATCCTTAACTACGTCCGTCCTGAATGTAATTTGCTTGTTATGGTGGTACAAAAGAAGACCAGGCCAACATCATATTTTATTTTATTTTATTTTTTATTTTAAACAGCTTTCTTTGGGTAAAATTTATAGGCAATAAAGTTCACACATTTTAAGGGTACAGTGTGATGATTTTTAGTAAATGAATGCAACCATCAACATCTTTGAATTTAGGCATTTCTGTAGTTCCCCAAACTTCCATAATCCTTGAAAACACTAAACCCCCGTACCCAGAGTTAGTACCAGGCAAGCACTGATTTGCTGTCTGTCTCTATGGATTTGCCTATTTTGAACATTCCCTATAAATTGAATCATATAGTATTTGGTCTTTTATGTTTGACTTTGTTCATTTAGCATAATGGTATCAAGGATCATATATGTTGTACATGTATCAGTGCTTCATTCATTTCATGGCTGAATAATAGTTTGTTGTATGGCTATGCCAAATTTTACTTGTGCATTTATCAACTGATAGGCATTTGAGTTGTTTCCACTTTTTGGCTGTTATGAGTAATGGTACTATGAATATTTTTCTCCGAGTTTCTATGTAGACGTGTTTTCATTTCTCTTGAGTATGTAACTAGAAGTGGAACTGCTGGGCCATGTGGCGCCTCAACACGTGAGACAACATTACAATTTCAGATGATTTCATTCCGTAATTGGAAATACCTTGAGAAAAAAAAAAAAGAGACAGGTGAGACACAGTCTAGTGAGGCGACCCTAATAAACATTGTTATCCTGCTGTAGACCTATTTGTAAAATCCCTTCCAATGATGCAAAAGTATGAGACATGTGGGGGACATTTTCAACTTCATTTGAAAGCCTACTGTCTATAGCACACACTTCCCCATTATCTGACTTGGTCTCCATGGAAGGTGTTTTACAATTCTAGATTTCAGGTAACTGACAGTATCAGTTTGCAATGTAATCCTGGTCTGTAGACAAGCAACTTAATTGTATCTTGGGAAGAGAAACCTCTGTCTCCATTTGACCATGCATTTCAACACTCATGATGTATAAATGTGACAAAAAGGTGGTTGTTGACTTTGGCAAGATAAATTTCAGTGGAGGAGTGGAGGGACGTCCCCATTAGATGAGAGATGAAGACTGAGTTGGAGGGGAGGTGGGGGGATGTGACTTGAGTATCAAGAATTCACTGTAGATCTTTGGTTGCAGAGTGCAGAATATATATGTAAAGAGGTCAGTAACCAGAGATGTGGACAGAGGTCCACAGCATTAAATGATGTTCTATAATCACCATTTATAAGATACTTGAGCAGCTTGAAATCTTAATGAGAAGGATCTATCTCTTCTTAGATTTAACATCTGAATTTACCACACCAGCCTTCCCACACTTTATTTCCTTGTTTCCATTCTGGAGAAGCCTAAAACTTACTGAAGGGATAGTGTAGAGTTTCTTCTTAATGTCTGTTAAACGTATGAACGGATGAATAGGTGGATGCACGACGTGTCAAAGATGTGCTAAGAACTTAAGGATTTTTATCCCTGAGTGCAGAGCTCCTCATGCAGATGACTGAACCCATGGTGGTGGGTGGCTGAGAGGATGCGGCTTCTCAGGACTCTGCAACTGACGGCTGCAAGATGGGAGCCCTCAACGTCAGTGTTCAGAAGCGCATTTAGGCAGACTGCCACACCTTATGTCCTGGAGAGATCCATCCCTGACCTGAGCAGGTGAGTTCACAGACAGGCTTGCCTTCCACCTGGGGGAATGGGACTACTGTCTGCTCAGAAGCTTGCTGTGGTCCAACTCTTGTGCCATTTCGAAAGACTCAAGAACGAGCAGATCCAGCTCCTCTCTAAACTTGAACTCAACATATATCACAAAGAGATATTCTCAGTCTCTTTCTAGGGATACACATTGTCCTTAGGAGTCCAGAGGACACACACACACACACACACACACACACACACACACACACACACACACAAACCTGGAGCCTTCATGCAGGCAGTAGCCCTAGGAGAACTTGCTGGCTTATAAGGCCGTCACTCATTGTTTGTTAGGTTGCAGATGTCACTGGACCTTTTTGCATTAATAACTAATGCAAATGATGATTAGCAGAATAGTCTGCATACTAGGAATACTTTTAAATAACCTTACTATCCAATTAAATCTGATGACAATAAGAGAATTTCTATGTTCATGTTTTTCAAGTGTAACAATAAACTACTGAGAATTTCCAGTGTGGGTGTGCATAGGGGGAATCCTACAAAGTCTGATATTGCTGGTGGGGATTGCACTTAGTACAACTTTTTCACAGGTTGATTTATCAATATGCATTAATGAATCCAGGAACTTTTGACCTTCACGCATTTGGAGACTGTTCCTTCAATTATTCATCCTCAGCATAACACCAGCCCCTCTATTATACTGTGCATATTCCTTATGTTGTCTGGGAATTCACTTTCAAACACTAATGACCTAATCACATTCCCTTGTCTCTACAGAACAGGAAATTGAAGTACAATTGATGTTCACCGACTTGCATAAATACAAGCAGGACTATCAGCCTGGCGTCGCAAGTGAAGATAGATTTCAGAAGTGACACAGATCAGCAGGAAAGCAAGACTTATTTGAATACGGTGTCATGTGCAGCTGAGCATCATGCAGTCTGCACTCGGACATATAGGGTGTCAGTCTCTGCTTTTCCTCTTAAGAGAAGGATGACCCCCCAGCCAAGTTGCTTAACCTCTGTACATTACTGTTTCTCCAGCTACAACATGATGTAAAGATATGTTATTCTCTACCTTCCAGGAATGTTGTGGAAAATGCATGAGAGAGAAAAAATGCATGCATTCACAATAGATAAGTCCCTATGACTTTCTGGGTCAGAGGTCCTGCCCTAATATATAACTTTTCAGTTCCAGCCACCCTAAGACTACTCACAAATGGCCGTTCAAGTACAAAGTAATGCAAGGACTTATGCCTATTGAATTCATTCGACACAGAGTATGATAATATCTGAAGTGTAGATTGGAAAGTAATTACGTAGAAATAACAGCTTCTTCTATCCTATCTAAGGTCTCAAAAGTGCTTTCCCAGATGGTATCTCATTAGCCTCTACATCTGAGAGGTTTTATCCAAAAAAATGGCCAGCACGGGGGAAACGATTTACCCAAGAACCTATGATGTGCCTGGCCCCCAGTGATTTACTGTAGTGTTCTTCTGCAAAGCCCATTCTTGCTGGGTTACAGTACATGTTATTCTTTTTTTTTATTATTATTATTGAAGTATAGTTGATTTACAATGTTGTGTCAGTTTCTGCTGTACAGCAAAGTGATTCAGTTATACATATATATACCTTTTTACATTCTTTTCCATTATGGTTTATTACAGCATATTGAATATAGTTTCCTGTGCTATACAGTAGGACCTTGTCGTTTATCCATTCTATATATAATAGTTTGCATCGGATAATTCCAAACTCCCAATTCGTCCCTTCCCCACCCCCTCTCCCCCTTGGCAACCACAAGTGTGTTCTCTGTCTGTGAGTCTGTTTCTGTTTCATAGATAAGTTCATTTGAGTACACATGTTATTCTTAAGAAATTAACATAATTATTAAAAGTGGAATGGGAAAGGATATGAAATAGTGTGAAATGGACCAATGGTTTTCTTTCACACACCCAATGGAAATGCTAGAGTCAGTTTCCCTTTTTCCTAAATTATCTGAGAAATGACTCCAGCACAGAGAAATGACACTGAAGTGAATACGTAATGAAAACTTATACATTTCCCTTCCATTTAATATTTCCACATTATTGTCTTATAATCATGCTGTTTGGATTGTATCAAGGGAATCTCCTTTAAAGGAAGGTCAGGTATGAAATAAGACTATTCATACCTATTCAGTACTGTATGTATCATCTGCCCGATTGACTTTTTGCTCCTCACAGTAATTGTCTAATATGGATAGAATTGTTTCCATTTTACAAGTGAGGAAAGGCAAATTCAGAGACACAGTGACGCAGCTATTATAAAATTTCCCATCTGCTTTTCACATCCCTTTTTGGCAGCCTCTAATGATCACTGCCTAGAGCTACATTTCATAAAAGGTTGCAAAAGCATGATGTACAAATTCTTTAATTACTTCTGCATGTATTAGCGGAAATTCTTTTATAAAAGAATTCTTCCCTCAACAACTATGCGTAGGTATAACATGCATATAACATGCACAGGAAAGGCAAGGTGTATATACAATTCATTGGCAATATTTCCACTTTCAAAAACCAGGTGTTTCCCTAGGACTCTCAAAGGTGAGCAGTGAGTTGGTTTTGTTGGCTTTTTTTTTAAGAGTGTCATAGATGTTTCTATGTTTTTGATGTTCAAATTGTTCTACCTTTGGCCAATGGGAGGCCCTGAGGTTATGAGTCTTTTTGATATAATTTCTGGTATGAGAGTTCAGTCCAGACTCACCTGGTACAATCCTTACCTAGACCAAAAATCAGGCATTTCTCCAAGGAAGCCTGGTTCCTTTTAGTGGGAAATTCAGTCTAGGGACTACAGTTGCTGATTACTACTGTGTTGGTCATTGTTTCTTGCCCTTTCAGTGCATAGAGCCAGTAAACCTAGGTTTCATATTTAAGAGAATTTACAGCATTGGCTTGCATCCTGGGCTGCTCTTCTGTCCCCTTACAGGTACGCATTTTTATCATCTTTTGTATTAACTGTACGGTTCTTAAAGTATAAGAAAATATAACATACATTTGTTTTCTCCCCCTTTCATATGTAAAAGTTGTCATATGCTACACCAGTGCTACCCAACAGAAACTTCTGTGGAGAAGGGAATGTTCTGTACCTGTGCTGCTCAACACAGCAGTCATTAACTACCTGAGTTTTATTCAGGAATTGAACATTTAGCACCTAAAGCGTGGCAACTGTGACTGAGTAACTGATTTTTAAATTTCATGTAATTTTAATTTAACTTACTGTAAATAGCTACTTGAGGCTAGTGGCCGTCATATTGGACAGCAGCAGCTCTACACACTTCTCCGCACCTGGCTTTTATCACTGAACAATATATCCCGGAGATGACTCCACAGCAGTACAGAGAAGGAGTCGTCATTGCTTTTTATAGCTGCACAGTCCTCTCAGATGTAGATGGACCACGGCTTATCCAACCAGCCCCTTATTGGTGGATATGTCTTGTTTCTTGCCTTCTGCTGTATGAATTGTTCCGGCAGGAATGGCTTTGTGTTTATGTCTTTTTGCCTTTTTACATTGTTACTTTGGGATAGATTCTTAGAAGAGACATTGCTGGTTCCAAGGGTAAGTACCCTGGTAATTTCATAACACCGTATCAAATCCCCTGGCTAGGAGTTATACCATGTTAACATTACCACCAGCAATGTACGTGACTGCCTATTTCTTCACAGACTTATGTAAATGATGAGAAGAGGCATCTCGGTGTTTTGTCTGTTTGTTTGTTTTCTTTGCATCTCTTAATCCACAGTTAGGTTTCACACTTTTTAACATGTTTAAGGAACAATTGTTGGGGAAATCCTTTTTGTATCTAGTGCCCTTTCTCCTTCGGAATGTTCTAATTTGCCTTTGCTTTTTCATAATCTTTCTACTACAAGGTAGATAACCTTTGTCATTGATGTAAGCTGTACGTTTCCCAATTTGTAATTTTTCAGTTTAATTTGCTTATGGGATGCTTTCTGCCTCACAATTTTTAATGAAATCAGGTGTATTATGGTTTTCCCTTATTGCTTCTGGATTTGAAGCCATATTTAGAAAACTTTTCTACACTACTGGCTTTTAGAGGAATTTATTGTGGGTATATGTTTGTGGACAGGAGAGAGAGAAAGGGATCATATTTGAGCGTCAGGTGTAAGAGGACCCCAGAAAAGAAGTGACCATCATGTGAGAAATATGTGAAAACCATTTCACTCAGTCAAGAGAATTAGGCGTTTGGACCAGAGTCTTGGTCCTGTGTTTGTCTTGATAGCTCGGTCTCTACTCTTTTCTGTCTCTTGTGGGTATGGATCCAGGCTCCCCCTGACTGGCAGAGAAGGTCTTCATGAAGCAGGAACTCCATGTCACCTCAAATGGACCTGTCAGATGACTAAATGGATAGGACCACCCTCTCAGGGATAAAACATACAAAACCAGTTCTGAAATGTACCACTCTGACTGAGCAAAGGTCTAAGAGAAAATAAAACCTCCAGCTGGAGCCTGTGAGGAGAAGCAAAACTGAGACCAACACTGTTCACCTCATCCTTGACTCTCTGAGTGATGTCCCGTCAGGAGGAGGTAATAGCCTATTCGTCCTATGCAAAAAGACGGGGGTTTGAGTTAGAAGGTGCCACAGTTTCCCAAGTTATAGCCTCTCCCACTAAGCTACATCATTTCCTGTTTCCATGCTGGTTTCCAGGACTCAGGGTCAAGCTTGGGCTAATCTTGCTTAGAATGGAGCCTGAGGTCATGGGGCTCCATGGGGTGGGCACTAACATCCATCTTGTTTCCTGGGGGCTTTTCCAGTTATGCAGGTCTGGAGATGAAGAGAGGGAGGTTGGGATGCAGATAAGGAATTGGACTGACAGTTCCTGCCACATAGTACACACACAGTACACATTAATAAATTAATGAGAAGCGGGATAGAAACTACACATACGCCCGTTTAGTCTTTCTATACACCTCTGAATTTTTCAAAGTAAGTTAAGATCACACTGTACTTGTTTTTTTCCAATAGACTTTGAGGAAACTTTTCACTTCTGTTTTAAAACTATGTATCTTCCATTGAGGGGAAAAAGAAAAATGTGTAGAAAATGGAGAGCGATGCCACCTGGTGACCAGAGTCAGAACTGCAGGTGTAAAAGTCTGACCTGGGGGCTTGGCAAAGGATGGGGGATGGAAAGGACTGTGGTGTTGGTGAGGAGGGGAATGAATTTCATCCTAAAGGCAAGATTTCTAGGCTTCACACTGGCAGCGATCCTTCTGTATTCATGCCCATGCTGGGATCTTCAAGCCCTGGGACCGGAAATCTGGCCCGTAAGTGAACTGAGTAGAAAGCTGCATGAGTTAGTGTATGAATAATTGGTGTAAAGAAATTTGAGACAAAGAGACATATACAAATACACACACATACAAAAAACTGTCAAATCAACTGTTTTGATCTGCTTCCGAATCCATGAATATATGGATAGCGTATTGGTCATCAGTTTGCAATTTTTTGTATTTTCAACATTTTAGTCAATGTTTCCATTCTGGAAACAGCATAGAAATGCAAAGTTATAAAACAAAAACATCTTCTGTCTTCAACAATCCACACTCAGTGATTTATTATCAAAGAAATCTGTTTAGTGTCTAAGTCAATAAATGTATTTCTACACTATTATTTTGTGACTTGGCTGTTGATATACTGGTTTTGCAAAACTTTATCTCAGTACTTTGTTAGGGCACCAATTAATACTTCTCTTTGTTTAACACATATGGAGAAATACAGACATGCGTTTTTGGAAACCAAAATTACATTGCCACACCCATCTGTCCCTACCTTTTGGCCACCATAATACAAAGAGAGTTTCTCTTAACTTATTGGTGCCTACTTTCCAGATTTTTCTCTGTATGTAATGCACTAACATATTTAATCACCCTCATACACCCATGTTGATATATATTCTTTTGCAGAAAAAGGGTCATCATATTTTACTTTGTACATCATGACAACCCTGTTCGCTTAATATGATTTATTTCCTATTAATTTATTTAGCTTGGTTTGTTTTCAAGTGGTTTTTCTTTGCATCCGCTCTTGATATCATTGACCTAACTCTACTGTTTGAGAATATTTTGTACATTGAAGAGATAAACCCACGTCTGAATACAATATCCCCCAGATTTTCACACACCTTTTAATGTTTGTAATGCAGAGGGTATCTAATCCTTTTTAATGAGTTTTAGTGTTTTTATTTCACTTCACATTGTTTTAAAAGGAACAACTGAATAATAATGCCTTCTGGGATGTCGAATGTCAGTTCATAGGATAAAATGTAACTCCAGATTACTTTGTGTAACTCCAGATTATGAATCCTGGAGCAGCAATTGATAAGGTTGTTTCTAGGTCATGTTACTTAACTTTTAAATTCTGTTCCCTGAAATGAATTCAGCAAGGTAGCAGGGTACAAGATTAATATACAGAAATCTGTTGCATTTCATTACACTAATAATGAAATATCAGAAAGGAAAGTAAACCAATAATCCCATTTAAAATCCCATCAAAAAATGAAATACCTAAGAATAAACTTAACCAAGAGGTGAAAGACCTATACGATGAAAACTACAGAACATTGATAAAAGAAATGGAAGGTGATTCAAAGATATGGAAAGATGTCCCATGCTCTTAGACTGGAAGACTTAATATTGTTAAAATGGCCATACTACCCAAAGCAATCAACAGATTTAATGTCATCCCTATCAAAATACCTGTTACATTGTTCACAGAACTAGAGCTAAAAATCCAAAAATGTATATGGAACCACAAAAGACCCAGAATTGCCAAAGCAATCCTGAGGAAAAGAACAGAGCTGGAGGCATAACCCTCCCAGACTTCAGGTTATACTACAAAACTACAGTAATCAAAATAGCATGGTACTGGCACAAAAACAGACATATAGATCAATGGATAGAATAGATAGCCTAGGAATAAACCCACCCACCTACAGTCAATTAATCTTCAATAAAGGAGGCAAGAATATACA
The DNA here is from genome assembly GCF_965194805.1 of Balaenoptera borealis. Lineage (NCBI taxonomy): Eukaryota > Metazoa > Chordata > Mammalia > Artiodactyla > Balaenopteridae > Balaenoptera > Balaenoptera borealis. The sequence continues at coordinate 438,674 of NW_028123647.1, forward strand.
ATGGAGAAAAGACTGTCTCTCCAACAAGTGATGCTGGGAAAGCTGGACAGCTACATGTAAATCAATGAAATAAGAACGCTCCCTCACACCATATACAAAAATAAACTTGAAATGATTTCAAGACCTAAATATAAGACATGACACCATAAAACTCCTAGAAGAGAACATAGGTGAAACACTCTCTGACGTAAATCGTAGCAATATTTTCTTAGATCAGTGTCCCAAGGCAAAAGAAATTAAAGCAAAAATAAACAAATGGGACCTAATTAAACTTAAAATCTTTTGCACAGCCAAGGAAGCCATCAACAAAATGAAAAGACAACTTATGGAATGGGAGAAAAATGTTTGCAAGTGATGTGACTGACAAGGGGTTAATATCCAAAATATACAACTCCATATCAAAATATAAACAACCCAATCAAAAAACGGGCAGAAGATCTAAATAGATATTTTTCCAAAGGAGACATAAAGATGGCCAACAGGCACATGAAAAGATGCTCAACATCACTAATTACTAGAGAAATGCAAATCAAAACCTCACATGAGTCAGAATGGTTATCATCGAAAAGTCTGCAAATAATAAATGCTGGAGAGGGTGCGGAGAAAAGGGACCCTCCTACACTGTTGGTGCGAACGTAAGTTGGTGCAGCCACATGGAGAACAGTATGGAGGTTCCTTAAATAGCTAAAAACAGAGCTGCCATAGGATCCAGCAATCCCACTCCTGGGTATATATCCAGAAAGAAATGAAAACTCATACACACACACACACAGTGGACAATTACTCAGCCATTTGCAGCAACATAGTTGGACTTAGAGAATATTATACTTAGTGAAGTAAGTCAGACAGAGAAAGACAAATATTACATGATATCACTTATATGTGGAATCTAAAAAATAATACAAATGAATCTATATACAAAACAGAAACAGCCTCACAGACATAGAAAACAAACTTATGGTTACCAAAGGGGAGAAGGAGGGGGGAGGGACAAATTAGGAGCATGAGACTGACAGATACAAGCCACTATACATAAAATAGATAAGTAACAAGGATTTACGGTAAAGTACGGGGAATTGTATTCAATATCTTTTAATAACATATAATGGGGAATAATCTGATATCCAAATCACTTTGCTGTGCGCCTGAAACTAACACAATATTGTAAATCAACTGTACTTCAATTTTTAAAAATACACACAAAAAATTCTGATTCTGATCATTTATAAGTACCTATTGGTCTTGAAAAGAGTTTAGGATTAAATGAGATAACATGTAAAACCCCTTTCATATAGTGGTTGTGTACATGTTAATATCCTACCATTCCGGTTCTCTTTCCAAAGGGCAACAGCTTGTGCTGCTTTCTGGGTCCAGTTCAGCACCTCAAGAATCAGCTAGTCATTGTGGCCCCCACACCCAGTCCTCTTGGCCCACAGAGTAGGATTTCATCCCTACCATCATCTTCATGTCCAATGGGGAGCATGACACAGCCCAGATTCCACATCAGGCGAGTTTTCCACTATCAGTCTTTTAAGCCCTGGAATTCTATCATCTAAACAGGAGGCTGCTGCTTGATCTGTGTAGAGGGCAAAGTGTAGACATTTGACCCTGGAAAATTTACATACTCCGTGAATCTGAGGTTGGCCCTCTGTAAGATGGGACTAAGGGCGCCTACTTCTAGACTTGTAAGAAGAAAAGGAGAAAACCTCAAAGAATGTCTGGCATGCAATAGGACTTTGAGATATATTACTCCTGGCCCACCTTGCCTCCTCTGTCCTATAAAATAGATTTGAAACAGCACCTGGAAATGTAGCAGCAAGAAGAGAACTTTGGTGCCATCTCATCATTTCCTTTTTCCTCATGCTTTCTTGTCTCCTTTTTTTCATTCCAGTTTGACCAGAAGCAATTTCTTATTGAGCCCCAGGAAGAAGAATTAGCACAGAAGAGCAAAGAATAGGAACAGGTCAGCTAGACAGAAGTCATCAAACATATGTCCAGTTCCAGAGCCATCAACTGACCACAGGACCCGGGTTGAGTCTCTTCCCCTGTGTCGGCCTGAGTCCTAACATAGAAGTACACTCAATATAGAAACAGGGGTTAGGGGTGGGGCCTTTTCGGTCAGAAGACCAGGATTTGATACTGGGAACCATTACTGGCTGGTTGACTTACCTTGAGCAAGTAATTTATCTAATATGTGTGCTATAATTGTTGCTATCTTTTATTACTATTGTGGGTTTATTATTCTTTCAGTTTTATGAGTATTATTATTTTTCTTACCACCCAGCCAAGTGTGAGTGGTAGGAGTGGTGATTAGCACAAAGTTAGGGATGAACCCAACTGAGGGTGGAGAATATAGGAAGTGAAAACAGAGAATGGAGGTGAAGTAAGCAGACAAGCCCTGGGCCCTCCCTGGGTGCCAGGCCCTGTGCCCACCCTTTCATGACCCAGGGAAGGTTCTTACCCAACAGCACTCCTGGTTCTCAGCTGCAGACAGTGATGACCTGGGGGCTGCCAGGGAGGTGCCCAGATGAAGGACTATACCCTTATTAGCTCCCTCCCCATTGAAGACCACCAGAGCTGCCTCTCCATTGCCATCTCCCTGCTCTTTGCCTCTGGGTATCGGAAAAGGTACCCCGTGGAAACTTCCACACCTGACCCTTGAAGGGCTTTCCTCATACAAAAGATACTCTACCTTCCTCACTCCTCAAAAGTTGTCCTGCACAACTTACATTCCCACCAACAGTGCAAGAGGGCTATGACCCAGCAATCCCACTACTGGGCATATACCCTGAGAAAACCATAATTCAAAAAGAGTCAGGTACCACAATGTTCATTGCAACACTATTTACGATAGCCAGGACATGGAAGCAACCTAAGTGTCCACTGACAAACGAATGGATAAAGAAGATGTGACACATATCTACAATGGAATATTTACTCACCCATAAAAAGAAATGAAATTGAGTTATTTGTAGTGAGGTGGATGGACCTAGAGTCTCTCATACAGAGTGAAGTAAGTCAGAAAGAGAAAAACAAATACCGTATGCTAACACATGTATATGGAATCTAAAAACCAAAAACGGTTCTGAAGAACCTAGGGGCAGGACAGGAATAAAGACGCAGACGTAGAGAATGGACTTGAGGACATGGGAAAGGGAAGGGTAAGCTGGGACGAAGTGAGAGAATGGCATGGACATATATACACTACCAAATGTAAAACAGACAGCTAGTGGGAAGCAGCCGCATAGCACAGGGAGATCAGCTCGGTGCCTGGTGACCACCTAGAGGGGTGGGTTAGGGAGGGTGGGAGGGAGACGCAAGAGGGAGGCGATATGGGGATATATATATACATATACCTGATTCACTTTGTTATACAGCAGAAACTAACACAACGTTGTACAGCAATTATACTCCAATAAAGATGTTAAAAACAAAAAAAAGTTGTCCTGCACACTAAGGAAGGGGGACTCTGTGGTAAAGAAGGAAGTGCCTGCCTCTCAGAGGTATGTCATCTCCACGTTGTTACCTGACATATTGTACTTTTATCACTAATGACTTTATACATTTCCTATACACAGCCCATCGATACACACACACAAACACACACACACACACACGGAGATACGCTGTCAATTCCACTTGGTTCTACTTTATCTCCCCCATGAAATTGAGCACAATGAATGCTTTTCCAAGTTAATGAATGCATGTGCACATGTATGTGCACTATCATATTCATCAATAGGGGTTTTGAGGGAGTACCCCTGGGGCCTGTTATATCAGGGGAGAACAAAATGACCATTTCTCCAGCCCTAGAAGCCCACTGTCTAAAAGGGAGGCTGCTCCATTGTCCTCTAGAGAGGGCGAGGGATGGAACCTCATTCCCAAACTCCCACTTATCTGGATAGGTGATAGAAGCTATATGAGGAGGAGCTTTGTCATCTGTGAAATGGGACTCATCTTTAACACAGAGCTGTCCTGAGGGGTGAATGAGAAAACCTGGGGCTAAGGCAGGCATTATGGAAAGGTGTTTCTCATTGTTTCTCCTAATGAGAATATCGATATCTTTATGAAGGAAGCAAATCTCTCTCTGGTATGCCTTGAGTTCGAAGTTTTAAAGACAGAAGGATCTCTAGTTTCTTGGGAGACTCAGAAGCTCCTAAGAGCTGCCCAACATCGTGCCTCTGAGCAGACCCTAATCCAGTTCCCCACGCTGGGAAGACAGGCTTGCCTTTGATTCACCTGGTGAGCTCAGTGAGAGGTGGCACCAGGGCAGCAAGCTGTGGTGTTTGCCTAACTGCTGCTCCTAGACTGCTCCGCATGTTAATACGTTTATAGGAAAATTCTAGACCTGTCTCCCATTCAACAGTGCAGGGGTCCTCAGTTCATGCGTCATCCAGCCACGTCACACCACAGTTTCAACCATCTGCTGCCTCCCTGTGAGACAAAAACCTAAAATGTACTACCATTTCATTGAAATACAATTGTCCATTCTTTCATTCACTAATAACTAAATATATATTGGGCTTAAAATTTATACTGTTCCATTTGAGGTGTCTCATTAGCTCTGCAGTAGAAATAAGATAAGAAGGAAAATTAATATATGGGCAAATTTAAGAGTTAAAAATGAGCTGAGATGGCTCCTTCACATTAGCTGTTAACTTGCTCAAGTTTCAAGGCACTGAAGATTAAATAATCCCTCTTTGGACCCCTCTTCCCCATTCAGCCAAAAGCCTCTCTTTCTCTTTGTCTCTGCCTCTCTATTTCCTTCTCTCTCTCTCTCTCATGATGAGACCTCATTTTCTGTAGATAAATATAGAAATATATAAACGTGCATAATAAATATGTAAACACCTACATAAGCAAACTTACAGGAAGATATGATGAAGATGAAAACATTCAACGGTTACCTTTGGGTAGTATGTTTTGGGGTAATGATTTTTTTCCCCCTCCACATATACTGTGACATAAACAGTGGAATGAACCTCATGCACACTCCTGAACACCCAACTGTCTGTTAATACAGAAGCAGCATCCATGAAATTAATAAAAATAATACAAGGCTGCTCAAAATAACTAGTTTCATATGTAACACGAATGAAATGCTCAGATTAAAAATGACTGAAATAAACAAGGACAACAAATTAGCTTCAAGTTCCCATTAATCACTCCTCTACTCCTCCCAGCTCCCTCCTATCCCCACGCAAACCCAGCACTCACTTCTGAGACCACTAGAGGTTCACCTCAGGTGGGGTGGAGGACGCCTGCATGATGTCCTGCTGCTCCTGGGAGAGGGTGTGCATGGAGCTGGAGGTGGGCGTAGGCACTGGGATGGAGAACACACTCTGGGTCTCACTGGGGCTGGCGTCCCTCACAAACAGCTCGTCATTCACGATGCACAGACTGAAGGAAAAATGGGCCCTCAGACTACGCCTGGATGGACACCCACACCCCCAATATTGACTCTGCTCCCACTGGCACTCAGCAACCAGATTCCTTCCACGCCCCTCCTGTGTCTGTCTCCCAGGTTCCTTGACTGGTACCTCTGGCCCTCCCCACAGAGCCCACCTTTGGAGAGACTGTCTACCACCTTCACTCGATTTATAGGTTTATCCCCAACCCACGGGCAATTTCGCATTTACCCTTTACCACAGCCCAAGGGGTGGACGCTCTGATCCCCATTCTCGGAAGAAGACACTGAGTCACAGAGAGGTCATGTGACTTGACCAAGGTCACACAGTGAGTGAGTGTTGGGTCAAGGAGAGAAGGCATAGGCCGATTCCAGAGCCCATGCTCTTCTTAACCACTAGGCTAGACTGCTCCTGGGATCTTCCCGCTGGCTTTCCACAATACCGAGTAAACCTAAGGTCTGCGCCACCACATTCCCAAGCCCCTGAGCCCAGGCGGGGATGGGCATTCCCGCCCACAACAGGGCTCTCACCTGGAGTACCTGGCAGGGGTAGCGATGAAGGTCCGGGTGAAGGCACGCACACAGCCCTGAGAACTTCCTTCCACTTCAACAGCAAACAAACAACAGTACCCCTTAGAGCCACACGTGCTGTACACGCTCAACCGGCGGTCCCCAGTCAGGCTGTGACTGGACACTCATGCTGAGAGGGCAGTTGTTCACGGGGGCAGGGTGTCGGGAATCGGGAGGGCAACTATAGGAGCAGTCTGCGCCCAGTGACAGGGCCCCTGACAACCACTACACAGGTTCACGGGATGCGTTTTTCACAGCCGCCCAAGAGGTGGATACTACTACCCCATTTTGCAAATGAGGAAACTGAGAGGTTAAGTAACGGCCCAAGTTCTCAGAGTGAGTATCTGGGATGAGAGCCACCAAACTCTGCAGCCTGTGTCCCCAACGCCCAGGGTGTGCAGGGCAGACAGGCATGGACACAGCTCAGACCTGGATTGTCTGTGGGAAGCCTGAGGGCTGGAGAACACAGTGAGGGAGGGGAGGGGAGGGGAGGGGAGGGAAATGAAGGGATGGGAAGGGAAGGGGAGGGAGGGGAAGGGAAGGGAGGGGAAGGGAAGGAAACGGGAGGAAAGGGAGGGGAGAGGAAAGGAGGGGAAAGGCAGGTAAGGGAAGGGAAGGGCAAGGAAGGGAAGGGAAGTGAAGAGAGGGGTAAGGGAGGGGAGTGGAAGGGAAGGGAAGGGGAAAGGAGGGAAAAGGCAGGGAAGGGAACGGAAGGGAAGAGAAGGGAAGAGAAGGGGAAGGGAAGAGAAGGGGACGGAAGGGGTCAGGGAAGCTGGGTGGTTCTGGGAATGAGCCTGGCCAGGGGGAGGCAGCAGTGGGGAATCTGGGGAGGGGACTCTACACACACTCACCTTCCTTGAACACCCCGTTGACAGAGAAGCAGAGCATCCTTTCCTGAAAGGGAAGAGCCAAGGTGCCCAGTCACCACCTGCACCTCCTACCCACCTGCGGCTTCCTGGGCCCACCCGAGGGAGGAAGCAGGCGCTCACCATCTGGAACCACGTGTCCACCAAGAAGGAGCTTAAGTCATGCTGAGTCTTGGGCAACACACAGAGGGTGTGCACAATGACATGATTTGTGTGCTTCAGCAGCTGGACCCGCAGGTCTGTGAGGGGAGGGGAAGCGAGCGACGGTCAGGGGCTGCCACGGCCTGGGCCCTATGATTGACCCCTTCACCGCCCTTTCCCACCCAGTCTTCCCATCACACACTCACGGGGGTCCGTGAGCTTCTTCATATTCCGGCTGTCCTTGAAGTACTCGCACAAGCTGCTTCTAGGAGACAAAGAGCAACAGTGGGTGGTGGGTGTCTGCAGGAGCTGGCCTGTGTCTCCTGGGGAGCCACACGGCCCAGGAGCAGAGCCTGTGCTGTGATACTCACGGGGCTGGGTCCTCGGGGTGGAAGGGAATGGTCAGGGAGAAGCAGGCCTCCTTGTGATAAAGAGCCACGAGACACCGTCGGTCTCCATAGTCATGGATCAAGTAGAACCTGAGGGGGAGCAATGAGGACAGTCTATCTCTGTGGTCTGGACCTCACATGAGACTTGGAAACTCCCCTGAGCAGACCTGTGCTTAGGTGGCCTCACCTGTCCTCACCCTCCCCCCTTGCTCAGCTTCCCAGAGGTACTTACTGCTGCAGGAATTGCAGGACTTGTCTCTTCAGCTCATCAGATCCAAAGTAGCTGCCCTGGAATCAAATGGCATTTGAGACTATGCAGTGGATAAAGCCTCCCTGCAACACCCCAAATGTTGTTTGATCCTCTTCCTCACCTTGCAGGGCTTTACTTCGTAGGGAGTGTCAACATCAACGGTAACTGGTGACGGTAACTCCTGGCCATCCTGGAGAAGGGAAGAGGAAGTCAGGAGTGGAGACCAGGGGAGTTGCCCTGGATGATCCGGGAAAAGGATGGGCCCAGGAGGGTGAGGGTCAGAGGTCAGGTGTGAAAGGGCCCTGGAAATTCCATGGGAAAGCTTACACTGGATGTCTTCATCATGAGGTCCTGGAAGTCTCTAGTGTTATATTCAACTTGTGTGTGTGCGTGTGTGTATTTATGGGTATTTTTCCAGCAAGTCTATCCATGTCATTTTCAGGAGTCCATGCCCCCCAAAATGGTTAAGGTTCTGATGCTAATATGTGATCTAGGCAAGACCCAAAGGGCTTGAGGGCAGGTGCAGAGGCCACCGACATTCGTAAGAGACAATGATTTACGTAGGCACTTACCAGGCGTAACAACTTCGGGAAACATTCTCTGATGGCCCTGTCCAAAACCAAAAATAGAGAAGAGGTGGTTGATAGTTCAAGGTTGCAATGCTTCCTTTGAGTTAAAACAGTAATACCATAAACAGAGATCAGTGTGTTCTGGCCCATCCAGCAGCACCCTTTGCCTACCTCTGCTTCTGATTTTAAGGGTTTTCGGTCCACTTCCCTGTTGAGCACTGAGCATCTGTCATCTTACTGTCTGAAAGGCACTGTGTCCTCATCTCTCTCAATACCTTCACTTTAACATTCCTTCCCTCCCTCCCTTCCTCTCCTTCGCCTGGGTAGCTGCCACCCAGACTACTCGCACTCCCTTCTCCAGTGCCACAGGGAGTAGCATTTCAAACCCATACTGCAGGGCTTCCTTCTCCTCCCTTCCTTCCTCCAGGGCCCCACTGAAGGCTGTGGGGAGAAGAGGGAATGGGGTGGGAGCCCGGGGCTCTGCTACCTCACTGGGGGTCCAGCACTCTGGCAAGACCCGGACACCCCCCAGGGATGGCCCAGGATGCTGGGCCAGGGAGGTGAGTGAGGTGGGGCTCAGGGAGGGAGATGGAGGGGATGAAGGCAGAAAGGGAGTGAAGGTAGGAGGGGAGAGATGAGAGAGACATAGGGGCACAGAGACAAGGGAGAGAGAGAAAACAAAGGGAAGGGAAAGAAGCTCTCCCGTGGTCGGGGTCAGGGAAGAAGAGAGAAGAAAGGGGAAACGGCGCCCCTGTTGCGGCTCTTCACCTGCCCCAGAATCGCCCAGACACACCAGGTAGGAATGGAAAATATGCACATGTTGGGCTGGGGCCCCACTGGATGCTGGTTGAAACTTTGTCACCTGTGTGAGTTCAGCCAGACTTGGGCATGGGAAACAGGGCCGCCATGGGGGCACATCTCCCCCAGAATGAGGAAAGGGTCAGGTCCCAGCTCAGTATGGGGCTGAGGATCCGTGGCCCAGTCTTATGATCACCGTCTTCTCTCCTGATGACCCCTGCACCTGTCTGAGTTCGTTCTTTATCTGAGGAATCGTACCTGTCTCAGGCTGCCCAGGGCTCCTGTGAAGGACCAGATGGGATGATGTGACGTGTGCAGGGAGGGATGGGAAGTGCCCCTGAGAGCCCTGTCCTTCTGTCTCCTCTACCACCTCTGCCCTCTGCCTTCCACTCCTGCCTCAGGAAGCCCTCTGATCACTGGCGGGGGCCCACGTCTGGCCCCTTGACTCAAGGAGCCCTGCTTTTTCCCAAGGAGGCTCCAGCTCCTGGCATTGGGCCAGCAGAATGGATGTCATGACAGCAGCCACCCACGGCCTCAGCCCTCAGCATGGCGCACGAAAGCCCCCATGTCAACCTGGGAGACGAGGGGGAACCCCTTTGGAGGAAGGGGAAGAGGGCCCCTCTCAGAACGGGGGAGGCAAACGCCATCTCAGCACGAAGAAGGAAGGCTTCTCTCAGCAAAAGGCCCTGGACTGGAGGACCCTTCTCAGTCCAGGGCGCCAGCATCTGGATCAAGGCTGGTCGCTCCTGGTCCTGGTGAGGAGGAGAAGCCCTGCTTCCTGCGGCACACTCTTGGGAGGCCTTGGCGGAATATAGCTGGGCGCAGAGAGCTGGAAACAGACCCCAGAGCCCCTGCAGAGGTGAGCAGGTCAGGGGAAGGAAACTCCTCACCGGTGATAGGCACAGAGAGAGCAGAAGGTGGGGCCTGTGATCCTCCCAGAAGACCAGGGCTGCCACCTTTGGCAAAGGGGCACTGTCACAGATAGTCTAGGCTCCCATGGGTGAAGGTCACCAGGAAGGGTGACAGGGTGTTCACACTGACCTTACATAGGTGGACTGGTCTGGGAAGGTGCCACACAATGGGTTCCCTTGCAGCCACAGCTCTTCAAGCTTCAGCCCTTTAATCTTCCTCAACTCCCACGCAGACTTCAGCTGAGAAATATGGGGCGGAAGTGGGAAAAGGAATCCCAGGGAAAGAGGGACATCCGGCTCTCTGCACCCCCAGCCCCCTCCCTCCCCCACAGGTACCTTCACCTGCCTCCTGTCATCACTCTGATGGCCACTAACACGCCCCCCCCACTCTCAACCCAACTTTGATCTGGCTCCCTCTTCTCACCTTATTTTTGGAGAGGTTCAGGATCTTGACCGTGGGGGCCATCTGTATAATGTCAGACAGGCCATCCAGCTGGTACAGTTTGCTGCTGCTCAAGTTCAAGGACAACAGCTTTGGGGCAAGAAGAGGTAGAGTGAAGGTTACTATCTAGGACCTTGGAGACAAATCTGCCCTCCACCCCATCTCTTCCACCCCCTACCCTAATACCAGCACTGTGCCTACAGCCTCACCTCAGGGAAATTCTTTTTGATGATCTGCAGGGTGGCAGCCATGCAGCTTCTTTGATTCAGAATTATATCAATATCATGGCCCAACAAGCCTTCAGGAAGGAGATGGGAGGGAATCAGATGGCTGAGTGGGGCCTGGGGCCAGCACCAGCCCCGCCCCACGTTACCATCCCTAAGTCTCCCTCTAGGAAGACCCCTCTGCCGTCGCCCGCCCTAGAATTACTGCTGTCAGGCGTACCTGGGTCAACGCGGAGCCTCCGGAGGTCAAGAGCTTGCTGGGAGACATCAAATCGTTTGCTCAAGGTCAGCTGCGGAGAGAGAGATGGAGAGAGCCGCTCTGAGGCTGTGGTGGTGGCAGGGAAACTGGGGCGAGGGGGACAGGGGCCTGGAGGAAGGAGAGGTGGGTCTGAGCGCTGGCACACAACATGCCTTGAGTCTGCATTACCTTTAGCTGCTCCATTTCTTCTGGCTTCAACTTATCCCGCACAGAGTAGGGAGCAGCGGAGGGGCTGACAAACACAGGTATCTGCAGGAAGAAGAGGTGGGGTAAGCACCAGGAACTCTAGTTCCAAAGAAGACAACCAGCCCCTGGCCTGTACTCCTTCCTCAGGATGAGGTACAGGTAATGCCCGCGACACACACCTTTCGGCTCTCCTCGTCACAAATCTTGTTGCTGACATCCATCAATGCAGAGGCAGTGCTAGCTTCTTGGACAAAGAACTCAGCCCCATTGTGCATAAAGTGGAACTACAGGGATTGAATGCAACAGCAATAGTATCAGAAGCCAACAGACCCTGCTGAACCAGGTCTCTCTCTCTCCCCCTTCCCTGTGCCCACGCGTCTGGCTTCGGCATCCTCTCTTACGTCCACTGGAGTGAAGGGGACACTGCAATGGCGCTGGATTGAGTTCATTAGCCATGTCCTGTCATACTTTACCCCATAAGGAATCTAGGATGAAAAGAAGGGATGGGAGAGAGGACAGACAACAGGGAATTTAGGCTGGAGGACGAACCTTTTCCTGTTCTTTTCCGGCCTTCTACTGAGCTTGACAGGGTTTCTAAAGAAGGGACCACTGGCATGATTTCTTATGGGTGTGTGTAATATGGATTTCCTAAATACTCTTTCTCTCCAGTCAAACTCTCTTCCAAATAATCAAGGTGTCAGAGGTGATCTTCCTTTTATAAATTTCCAGGAGATCCTACCCAGTGCAGACACTGCTTGTCCCTCAGACAAGGTCTCCAGAGGCTCGACCCTCCATCTCCCACACTCAGCTTGCCAAACTGAGACCTCCAATGTGGAGTTGCTCCATATCCTTGGCAGTAGTTTCCATCTTTGCTCTGAGACAGGCTCCTCCGTTCTCCTCACAGTCAGCCTGTTCCCTTTACACTGCTTCTCTGAATCTGCCCTTAGATGAACAAGATTGTTAACTCCTGGTCATAAAAAGGACAGATTACAAACTGTCCCCAGTGAAATAAACCAGCATCTCTACATGAGACCAACACAACCCCCCCTGACTTTTCTCTCTTGCACATTCCATACATTTTTCAGGATACTCACGGTGACCCTGAACCAGCTCCCTGGGGTTCCATCTTGTGTGTTCTCCTGCATTTCTCTCTCCAGAGGTTTTCTGTTTCCCCACACAGTCATATGCATGTGGCCTTCACTGTGCCATCTCACACTCCTCTCGTTGCCTCGGATGGTACAGGGAGAGCTGCAGGGGGGATGTGGAGAGAAGGAGGGTGAGTGGCCATACGTGCTAAGAAAGTCTTCTGTACACCCTCGTCTCTTTGACACCAGCACTACAATTAGGATTGCTCAACCATTATTTCACTTCTAGCATGCTTCAGTTTTGCAGTGACAGAAGAAAAACAAGTCCACGGAGAGTGAGAGAGGTGCATAGTCCCAGGGGCTGCTGTGTACAAACCCTGCTGCCTGGTCACTTACTGTCTTACTTCGGGGTCCTCCTGGACATCCCTCTTCACCACGTTTCCATCATCCTCCTGCAGGTGTGAGGGCTGAGGCTCACCCCCACCGTGTTCATAATGAGGGCTCCTCTTGCCAGAATTACCTGGGAAAGAACTACAACCTTTCTTTCTTCCTTGAGGTGGTCTACCACCATCACTGTATTCTGAAAAGAGGAACAAAAATACAGGTTTGAAGACACATCTGTGGTGCACTTACCACATACCATGTCTTAGGCTAACAGGATGGTAGGGCAGGCACAGTGCCAACCTGGCCTAAGGGACCAATCCCACAAACCTCAGAAAGGACACTCTTCTGCCTGTGCAGAGAGGACAGCCTTATCCGACAGATGGCACTATCAGGGGAAGAATCGAGGAGGCGCAGGATGAGGAAGAGGAGGACAAGGAGGAGAAAGAGGGAGGAGAAGGAGGAGGGAGGAGAGGACAACTGCGTTGAAACTTTTAACACAGTGGAGCAGGACTGATAAGGAACCGAGGTGTATGCGTCCATGGGTTAGACTGGACACCAGTCATATATGTACCAGGAAGGCACCCGAATCTTGCCTTCTCTCAGGACCTTCCAACAACCACACCAATACCTCTCTCGTGCTTCCCAAATCCAATCAGCCACCACACCGATTCCACTAACAACCAGCAAGCTAGCTGGACTTCCTTTGCCGGTGCACTAGGAGCTTTAATGTCAGGTGGCACTGATGTCACAGCCTCCTGAACTGTCTCCCTCCCTCCAGCCTTGCCCTGAACAATACTCTGTTTGAAAGAGCCAGGGTGAGCTCTCTTTTGGGCCAGCCTGAAATGCCTTTCAGCTCAGCAGGCAACTCTTCCTCACTTCAGCTCTTCTATAACAAGGGTGTGAATGATAACCTGGAATGATGTGTCAGCCACCATTTCCAAGTGTTTAGGGATTCTTCTTTTTGCTTTCTATTACTGGTTTCTAATTTGATTCCATCGTGGCCAGGGAACACACTCTGGGACATTTCAATTCTTCTTTTTTTTTTTTTTAATAATTTAATTTCTTTATTTATGTCTGCGTTGCGTCTTCGTTGCTGCACACGGGCTTTCTCTACTTGCGGCTAGAGGGGGCTACTCTTCGCTGTGGTGCACGGGCTTCTCGTCGCGGCGGCTTCTCTTGTTGTGGAGTTTGGGCTCTAGGCACGTGGGCTTCAGTAGTTGTGGCACGCGGGCTCAGTAGTTGTGGCTCGAGGGCTCTAGAGCGCAGGCTCAGTAGTTGAGGCGCACGGGCTTAGCTGCTCCGCGGCATGTGGGATCTTCCTGACCAGGGCTCGAACCTGTGTCCCCTGCACTGACAGGCGGATTCTTAACCACTGCACCACCAGGGAAGTCCCTCAGTTCTTTTTGAATTTACTGAGGCTTGTCTGATGGTCGAGGAGATGGTCTAACTTGGTGAATGTTACAGAGACCCTCGGGGAAAAACCTGTACTCTGCTGTTGGTGGGCGGACTGTTCTATTTATGTCATGAAGATCTCGTTAGTTTCCTGTGTTATTCAGGTCTCCTATATCCTTGCTGATTTTCTCTCTGGTAATTCTGTCACTTGCTAAGAGGGAGGTGGGTGTGGAAGGCCCCCACTATAATTATAGATCTGGCTCTTTCTCCTTTCAGCTCCACCAGTTTTTGATTCATGTACTTTGAGGCTCTGTTGTTTGGTGCATACACATTTAGGATCTTTATGTCTCCCTGGTGTCCTGATCCTTTCATCATTCTGTAAGGCCTCTCTTTGGCTCTTGTTCATTTTCTTTGCTCTGACATCTACTGTATTGGATACTGAAGCCACAGGCACGCTTAGAAAGTGTCCTGGTTATACCTCACCTTTTATTCACTCCTAGGAGTTGTGTTGTTGTTCACCCCTCCGCCCACAAATTCTCCCCTCCAACATATCTAATTCACCATGGGAAAAGATTTGGAAGTTTTTCGGCACCTGCAGAAATAAGATCGTGTCAATTCTCTTCCCCATAGGTGGATTCACTAAGGGTATTTTATTTTTAACACATTCCACTGAAACAGGGAACCAGCAGATAATCATACCAGTGGCTTGTGGGGAGGGAGGATTATGGTAATTACACTGTTAGAAACCAGCTTCCTTTGGGTTGTAATACTTAAGGATCTCCAGGTTTGTGGGCTGTGCCTTTTGTACATTAACTATTCCATGTTGTCTCAGGGCACGCTTACGAGTAAAGATCCGTCCAGGGCTGATCACTCCACGATGGAGTGATTACGACCAGGCCTCAGATGAACTCCTCTGAGGAGCCGTTGCTTTCCCTGTGTGGCCCGCTGTCAGGGCAGTCCTGCTACTCACAACCTTGGGACTTTCCCTGTGTGGCACTGGAAGTGAAAGTAAACACAGATAGGGCATTGGACCCACAAATGCCACTTGCTCGGCCCCCAAACCTCGGAGGGGGCCTGGCGTGCTCTCTTTCTCCCACACTCCACATCCAACTGGTCAGGAAATTCTCTCGGCCCCTCTCTCAAAGTATGTCCAGAAGCCAGCCACTTCTCACCACCTCCATTACCACCACCCTGGCCAAGATACCAACATCTATCTCCTGGACTGTACTGCTGTCCAGCTGGCCCCTCTGCTTTCATCCTGGCTCCCTTACCTGTCTGCTTTCAACCCAGCAGCAGAGCGCAAGTCAAATCATTTCACTCCTCTGCTCAACACCACATAACAATGGTTTGAAGCCCACCAACATGTTCAAAAGCCAGGAGTTCATAATGATACTCATCAACAATAGCAACAACAAAGAGGAACCTTATTGGTGACCTTTGGAGAATGCCAGGCAACCAACTCGTTTTCAGGAAAATCCAGCAATGAAAGGGAAAAATTGACATTTTAAAGGGAGCAGTAAGGGCATGTGGTCTATGTATGGTGTATAGGAAGAGTCAGAGTCATTTGCAAGAACCCACATTCCTTCAGAAATAACGTTGCCAAGGGGAAAGCGTAGAAGGGGGCCAGCTAACAGCTACCGCAGTCCCCCGGCTGACCAACTATGTCGGGTGCCTAAACAGGGCTAGAGACCTCCCTCATCAAGGTGATTCAGACACAAGCAATCTCAGACATCGCCTTGTCAAGTACTTGATAGAATAATCCAGTGAAGCCATGTGGTCCTGGGATTTACTTTGCTGGGAGATATTTGAGAACTGATTAAATCTCCTTCCTCATTAATCGATCTGTTCATATTATGTATTTCTTTACGATTCAGTCTTGCTAGATTGTCTGTTTGGGGGACTTTATCCATTTCTTCTAGGTTTTCCAATTTATTGGCATACAATTATTCACAGTATTCGCTAATAATCCTTTTAATTTCTGTAGTATCAGTTGTAATGTCCCTCTTTCATTTCTGATTTTAATTATTTGAGTGTCTTCTATTTTTTTTTTCTTAGTGAGTCTAACTAAGGCGTTTGTCAATTTTGTGTAGCTTTAACAAAAAGCCAACTCTTAGTTTCATTGACTTTTCTTCTATTGTTGTTGTATTTCTTCTCTATTTCATTTATCTCTGCTCTTATATATCTCCTTCCTTCTGCTAGTTTTGGCTTTAGTTTATTCTTCTGTTTCTAATTTCTTGAGGTGTAAAGTTACGTTGTTGATTTGAGATCTTTTGTCTTTTCAATGTACACATTTAAAGCTATAAACTTCCTTCTTAGCACACCTTTGCTGCATCCCATAAGTTTTGGTATGATGGACTTTCATTTTAATTTGTCTCAAAGCAGTTTCTAATTTCCTTTGTGACTTCTTCTTTGACCCATTCATTCTTTATGAGTGTGTATGGAGATTCCAAAAAAAATGAAAAATACAACTCCCATATGACCCAACAATCCCACTTCTGGGTATATATCCAAAAGAACTGAAAGTAGAATCTTGAGGAGGTACTTGCACATCTATGTTCATAGCAGCACTATTCACAACAGCCAAGAAGTAGAAACAATTAAAATGTCCATCAATGGATAAATGGATGAACAAATTGTGGTATGTATATATATATATATACAGTGGAATATCATTCAGCCTTTTAAAGGAAGGAAATTCTGTCATATGCTACAGCATGGATGAACCTTGAGAACATTACGCTAAATGAAATAAGCCAGTCACGAGAAGACAAATACTGTATGATTCCACTTGCATAAGCTTTCTAGGGACTTCCCTGGTGTTCCCGTGGGTAAGACTCCATGCTCCCATTGCAGGGCGCCCATGTTCAATCCCTGGTCGGGGAACTAGATCCTGCAAGCATGCTGCAACTGAGAGTCCGCATGCCACAGCTAAGAAGCCTGCATGCCACAACTGAGTCCACATGCTGCAACTAAGAAGTCTGCATGCCGAAACTAGAGATCCCGCATGCTGCAACAAACAGCCGGCACAGCCAAAATAATAAATAAATAAATACTTTTTTTAAAAAAAAAGTTGGGAAAACTATAGTAAACAGAGTCCATGGGTTTGAAAATAAAAGGTATCTAAAGTATTCAGATTCATAGAAGCAGACAGTAGAATGGGGTTACCAGGGACCGGGGGGAAGGGACAAAGGGGAATTGCTGTTTAATGTGTAGAGTTTCAGAATTGAAAGACGAAAAAGTTCTGAAGATTGGTTTCACAACAATGTGAATCAACTTAACAGTACTGAACTGTACACTTAAAAATGGTTATGATGGTAAATTTTATGTTACGCATTTTTACCATAATTTTTAAACCTGTACATTAGAGTGTGATTACTCAAAAGGAAATATTAAGAAAAGTTTTTGTTTGGATATGTAAATACAAACGTAAAGAAGTCAACATAAAGAACACGTGAGAATGTCAACTGTGCTTATGAGTAGGTGTTTGGAATGCACAAGAGGTGTACTTTCATGTCCCTGCTCTACTTGTATAAAAGGCTGGGTCAGGGTTTTGCCACGGGCTTGGGGGGAAGCACTATTGCTACTGACTCATTACCTAGCGTAATAGAAACAATTACTGATAATCAGATCCACCTGTCTTCTCTCTGATTATTAAGCTACATCACTTTGGACAATTCACCCGACTTCTCCTGATCTCAAATTACTTACATGTAAAAATCAGGGATTAGAGCTAACCACCACCTCAATCAAGATATAAAGCATATACCACACTCCAAATGGTTCCCAGTTAATCTTTCCATCTCCCAGCTCCATATAAACCTTGATCTGCTCACAGTCCCTATATATTCGTTTTGCCTGCTGCAGAATTTCTTGTAAACGGAATCATACATACTGCACACCTTTGTGTCTGGCTTTTTAAAGTCAGCATCATGTTTTTGAAATCCGTTTATGTTCCTGCCATTTTTATTGCTGAGCAATATCCCACAGCATGGGTTGTAGTTCTCCACCTCGTTTACACAGTAGAGCCCCTTGGGGAGTTTGAGAATGCCACCAGCTCCAAGCTATATCCACAATAATTAAAGCAGAATTGGGTTGAGACCCAGGCACCCACATTTTCTAAATTCTCCACGTGACTGCAGTGTGCTACCACAGTTGAAAGCTACTGTATTAAAGTATCAGCTTTTGGTTTATGCTTGCCAGAGACCCTAGGAATGGATGCCACCTCATTTTGCTGGCTTTCCACTCTGTTGTTTTAGGGACCTAGTGATTCCATTAGCTTAAATTAGAGATTGGCAGACTACAGCCCATGGGCCAAACCTGGCCGGTGGCCTGTTTTTCTAGGGCCTGCAAGCTAAGAATGGTTGTTACATATTTAAATGGTTACAAAAATAATATTTCTTGACACGTGAAAATTATTTGAAATCCACACGCCAATGTCCACATGCAAAGTTTTATTGGAACACAGCCATACTTGTCTCTGGAGCCTTCCGCTCTACAACAGCAGAGCTGAGTAGTTACGAAAGAGACAAACTGGCCCACAAAGCCTCAAATATTTGTCACCTGGCCCTTTCCAGGGAGTTTGCTGAGCTCTGGCTTAGAGCAAGTGTCCTTAAAGCAAATGCACAGTAACTGTGGTAAATGGCTGACGGTCCCTTTGGCTAAGCCTGGGAAGAAGATTTACTGCAGTAACTTGCGACTTCACCATAGGGTCCTTCCTCAGTAGTCCACTCATTCATGGTGTTCTGGCTCAAGTGTGGGAATTGAGTAAGGGACTACCATTTGCCATCAAGATAGGTCAAGTCACCAGACCTAGAGCTTGATTTCTTTATTTTTATGTTCTTATATGTTATTACAAATATTTATTTATATTTTATTTATTTTTACACTGATCAAATGCAACTTTGGAGTATGTCAGATATTTCAAGATCCAAGGGATCTGTTGATCAATTAGCCACCTTCAGAGGTTGCTACAGGTCAAACCAATGTGACTACCCTTCCATCCTTGCTGTTTATTAGGTAAACAGCACTCACCTTGAGGCAGGAGATTAAGTGCTCCTACTGGGCCTGCAACACCAGAACCCCAACATCTCCACTCAAATGAGGGTGACCATGTCAATGGCAGAATCTCCCATCTCATCTGTGGCCTACACAAGTCAGCCACTTCAGAACACTTCACAGATGAAGATGCCCTCCACACTAATGTGTTTCTCAATGCTGTGGGGGAAAGGAGTGTCCTCTGGGTCCCAAACAGCAGCTGCCTGGTCCACCAACACATTGACTTCAAAGGCATTTCAATTCAAGTGACCACAGGTGGTAACTCTTGAAACCGAGTCCCCCTAAAACCGAGTTCCCTTGCCAGGTTGATGATTAACTTCTCTGTCCAAAACTTTATTCCCTCTCTTGTCCCACTCATGATCCCCTCAGGATTGAGGAGTATCAAAGAAAAGGGGGGACTGACACTGAACAGAACCCTTCAGGGCCCTCCTGGGTACAAAAGCCCCGCTGTGTTCCCTGTTTCTTGTCTGTAGAAAAAGGCTTTGGCCTCCTAGGCCTTCCCTGATTTCCAAAGAACAGACTCAAGCAGTTACTAATTAGGGAAGTGAGGAAATGCAGAAACAAAGGAAAAGCAGTCAAAGAAACGAAATTGAGTTATTTGTAGAGAGGTGGATGGACACAGAGTCTGTCATACAGAGTGAAGTTAAGTCAGAAAGAGAAAAACAAATACCGTATGCTAACACATATATAGGGAATCTAAAAAGAAATGGTCATGAAGAACCTAGGGACAAGACGGGAATAAAGACACAGACCTACTAGAGAATGGACATGAGGATACGGGGAGGGGGAAGGGTAAGCTGGGACGAAGTGAGAGAGTGGCACGGACATATATACACTACCAAAGATAAAACAGAGAGCTAGTGGGAAGCAGCCGAATAGCACAGGGAGATCAGCTCGGTGCCTGGTGACCACCGAGAGGGGTGGGATAGGGAGGGTGGGAGGGAGGGAAGGGGTGGGATAGGGAGGGTGGGAGGGAGGGAGACGCAAGAGGGAAGAGATATGGGGACATATGTATATGTATAACAGATTCACTTTGTTAGAAAGCAGAAACTAACACACCATTGTAAAGCAATTATATTCCAATAAAGATGTTAAAAAAAAAAAAGAAAGAAAGGCAGTCAAGAAACAATAGTGCAGTGATAAAGCAGAGTCCTAGTTTCTCTGCAGGAGATAACAACTTGATACATATCTTTGAGCTGCTATGCAGAAACTAAGATCCCCTGCCCAGGTGGAGGACGGTGACTCCATGCTGACCACAAGCACACAGACCCCAGACTGGTTAGAACTAGAATGCTGATGATTAAGATCCCTGAAACAGCACCCTGTTTCTTCACCACCAACCAATCAGAGGAAAGTCATGCACCCTGCAGCCCTCACCCCAGATGTTGCCTTTAAAACCCTTCCCTGAAAGTCAGCAGGGAGTTAGAGTCTTCTGAACACAAGCAGCCAGTTCTCCTTGCTTGGCACCCAGAAAATAAACACTGTACTTTCCTTCACCAACAACCCAGTGTCAGTAGATTGGTCTTGCTGTGCAGCAGGTGACTGGACCCAAGTTCTGTCCAGTAACGCAACTGCAACTCTTTCTCCATTGTGTGCCATGGAACACTAATGATTCATCCTCTATTACCAACTGGGTCCTTACTATCTTCAGATCCACCTAGACTGGATGACCTATCCCCGACCCCCACTTCCTTCAGGGCCCTTTGCTTGCAACCAATTTTGGTGTCAAGTACTCTATTAATCAAAGTTCCCACTTCCTTATGCCAGATATTCATTCTAGCTATTTTATAAAAATAAGACATCTTTAATAAAACACATCACACAGCTTACAAAAATTCTGTGAGGGCCAGAAAAGTGGGCTTGGATGCCGCACAGCCAGGGGAAGCCCCCTCACACCATGGGACTGGTATAGCTGAAACACCCCTGCTGCCTATGAGCTAACCAACATGTATGACAGAGACTGAATTCTAGGCACTCTGCTGTGGCTGCCCGTAAAAGCCAGAGACCTCTCCCATCATACAAAGCTGATCCTGCCTGTGGCTCCCACATTACTCAGTTCCACCTCCAAGTTTCACTATGGTGCATAGGCTTGATACATAGAGATCTTCTTTGGGACCCTAGACAAAAGGGGGTCTAGGAAACACACACACACACACACACAGACACACACACACACACACACACACACACATACGAATGTAGGTCTCCATTCTTGTTTTTAGCTTTCCAGGTCTCTACAGTACAGGAAAACATGTAAGAGTGTTTATGAGTGTTGGAATAGTTGCCAGCTGAGCCAACTTGAGGTATATTCCACAGGACCAATTTGTTTGCTCTCGTAAATGGTATACTCACAATGAAAATATTATTTTCTATTTCGTGCAATTATCTTGTGTATATTAGTCTTGCATCCAATAAACTGGTTAATCACTATTATTATAATTTTCCATAGATCCTCTTGAGTTTTATATGAAGACAATTATACTCACAGTTTTGTTCCCTTTCACTTTTACACATGTATTAATTAATGTATGTATGTATTTTGGCTTACTGCAATGCCTAGGAGACTCAGTAAGATGTTGAACAGAAGTGATTATATGAATCATCTTTGCCTCTTCTGAGTTTGAATGGAATGCTTTTAATGTCTCACTATTACGTACGGTGTTTGTTGTAGTTTTTGTAAAGTACACATTATCATTTTAAAGAAATATCTTTCTATTTCCAGTTAGCTAAGAGTTATTTTTGTGGTTGTTTAATCTTGATTGGTTGTTGAATTTTATTGCATGCATTTTTTTTCTGGAATCTTTGTGATAATCATCCTTTTCTTGCTCCTTTACCTATTAATGTGTTGAACTACATTATGAATCTCCTAATGTTAAACCAACATTGCAAGTTTGGTATAAGCACAACTTTGCCCTGCTGTATTATCTGTTTTAGCCATTGCTGGATTAAGTTTGCCATTATCTTATTTCTATTTTTGGCATTTTTATAACTAATTAAGATTCACCAGTAATTTTGCCTTCTCATGCATGCTTTGTCAAGAATAAGCTTAATATTAATATTTTCTGTTTCCCCAATATAAATTTCTTTTTTCTAGAATTTACCCATTTAGTATTAATTTTCAAATTATCAGCATATCTTTTTCATAATATTATCTTTTAAATCTTTACTGTCAGTACAAGCAAGACACCTTCTTCGAAAGCGGCTTATCTGTGCCTTCTAATTTTCTTGACCCATACTGCCAAAGCTTTCCTTATTTTTTTATATTTTGAAAGCACTAACATCTAGCATTTTTACTCAACTCTTCCATATCTGTTATCGATTTCATTAACTTTGGCTCTTACTTTTATTATTTTTTTCTTGCCAGTATGGAAATGCATGAGATGATTTGTATCAAGTATGTGACAAATCCACAGTCTTTTCATCTACCGTCATGTTTTCTTTTATAATTGCTATCCTCGAATAGCACGGATATCCAAATATCCAGTACATTTAATTACTTGGAAAAGACCTGTGGCTTACCAATGTGGGGGGTTTAATTAAATCCATTGTTGGAATATCAGATGATTAAGGGAGATGGAACTGCAGCATTGAAGCAAAGGAACTGCTATGATAAGTACATATGAACTTCATTGAAGAGGACAGCATACAATATAGAAAGGAGTAGGAACAGAAAGAGCACGGACTTTGAAATCATATATCCAGAATGTGCTCTGTCACTTACTGCGTATGTGATTTTAGGCGAGTATTTTACCTCTCTGAGCCTCAATTTCATCATGCGGTAGTGCTGTTTGCCATGGGTTTCCATTTGTCCCTGTTCCCGGGACCTGGAAGAGCTGTACTTCTTGACCTCCTTTGTTTGGGCAGGGCTGTGTATGTGACTGGTTCTGGCTAATGGGTTGTGAGCGACGTGTGCTATTTCTGGGCCAGAACATATGGTTGTTGGTTTGAGACCTTGCAGGGTCCTCTTCTCCTCAGGCACAGGGACTGACAACTCTCTAGATGATGGCTGCTCTGTCAGTTTGGGTCTCCAAGTCATTCCAGCAAGAATGGCTCAGACCCCCATAGTCCACCATCCCGTGAGGGGCATGCACCTGCCATGGACATGTAGTCGAAGTGAGGAATAAGCCCCTGAGATACGGGGACTGTCTATTACCACAGCATAATCTAGCCTATCTTGATTCTTGTATCTTATCTGTAAATTAAAATAACATCCTCTCAGGATTTGTCTGCGGATTAAATGACAAAGCTGGTATGACAAGGTTGCCACAGTGCTTGACATATAACAGGAACTCAAAAAATGGCAGCTATAATTATTAAATAATAATAACAAACTAGTTTTGAAAAAGTGTGGAAAATTGGTATAAAATGAGAGCTATTTCATCCACTCATCCTTACGGGTAAGTTGTATCGTCTTTTCAAGAGTGGGGCATTTTATTTTATTTTGAAGGCTTCCTAATGACTAGCACTTATGCATTTATTTCTTGCCATCATGATATCAGAAACATAAATTGAGGTTACATGTAAAGAATGAAAAAGTGGAAAGATTAAGCAAAAGAGAGAATGACTAATGACATAAGATAAAATGAGTTAGCAATAAGTAGTTTCTTAATGAGAAGAACAGATTATAATTATTAGTAAGCATACATTGTTCTTAGTAAACAAAGGTACAAGGTATTAATGCGGTAGAAGAGATTTAGTTTGAACAGGCTTTCCCAAAATGTTTTCTGAGGAACACTAGTACTTCCAGTGGTCTGTGGAAAAATGTTCCATTCCCATATAGCTTGACGAAACTACCTGCTACAGACTGAATGTTTATGTACCAACCTAGTCTCCAAGGTGACAGTATTTGCAGGTAGGGTCTTTGGTAGGTGATTAGGTCATGAGGGAGGTGCCGTCATGAATGGGATTAGTGCCTTTATAAAAGAGCACCTAGAGAGCTCCCTTGCCCTTTCTGCCATGCGAGGACACAGCGTGAAGACAGCCCTTTATGAACCAGGAGGCAGGCTCTCACCAGACACTGAACCTGCTGGTGCCTTGATTTTGGACTTCACAGACTCCAGAACCGTGAAAAATAAATTTTTGTAATTTATAAGCCACCCGGTCCATGGTGCTCTACTACAGCAGCCTGAACAAGCTAAGACACTACCCTTCTCTTTGAGATTCAAGTGGCATATTGTCTTAAAAATATGACAATATAGAAATCCTTTTTACCTTCATTTTTGTATGTCCCGTATTTCTTCAATGGATAAAACCATTTTTGTTGTTGCTGTCTCTCAGACATAGTGTCTTGTAGAACAAACCTGACAGTGCTGAAATGAGAGGAAAGAAATGGCTATTATATAATAAAAAATATATATACCACCCCTTTAACCATCTCTCAAACAATATTTAAATCCCTCACAAATGTAAACACCATCTTTTTCTTGCTGCATTTTACTCATTAAGTACCATCTACGTGATTTTTATGAAATGTATCATCTATAATTTTACTTAACATGGTTTTCTTAAATAAATTCACTGTTTTTTTCCCACATGAAGGAAAGGGGAGAGCTTTCAAGGAATGTAACAAGGAATGGTTAGAAAATCAGGAGGAAAGTCAGAAGCCAGTGGTGTCTGGCTGGACTAATTTAAGCCGTTTAGAGAGTCCAAGGAGAAAAAGATTATGGCATCCCACCCCACACACACTTTGAAAAACTACTGATCAGCAAAGCAAATACACAAAACAAATTCTGAACCTTAACGTGCTGGCTGCTTTCACACTTTTACTGAAAAAATATCAAATTAAAAAAAGTCTCTCTCCTTGCCTCTCTCCACAGAACAAATTAAGAGACAGAAATTCCGATCAGATTTGAAATCATCGATACGAACTGGCATCTAGGAGTTCTCTGGTGTTCTTAATAACAAACGTGGTCAGAGGAGGGCAGAGGATGCCATCACATGGCAGGCAGTGAATAGGAATACGGAGGAGAGATTAGCAAGAGTAGGGCTCTAATGTGGGGGTTGGGAAGGAAGGGGGAAGGGAGGGGTCCACCCAGTTTCCCGAGCCTAGCTGCCGAGAGCAGCCCATGACCGCCTGCCGCCCGCTGTCCCGCCAATTCTGAGTAAACCTCCAGGACAGGCGGGCGCCCCTCCTACCCGACTACCGCCTACCGCCTACCGCCTACCGTGGCAGATTATGAAAGTCGGGGGAAAGGTTGGGATCGGAGCCAGAGCCTCATCAAAGTTCCCCCTCAGCCAGGACAAGTACCTTAATTCTAAAGGTCTTCACCTCTCGGTCTGACTCCTCAGAAGGCCAAGCCGAGCTGCCCACCGTTGGGCAGGCTCTCCACACGCGGAAAGGGCGCCCCCCTCGGTCGCGACCTTATGGCGTCACATGACTGCGGGACGTACGTAACGTAACGTAACGCGCGCCGCCGTGGGGCCCCACCTGACTTGCAGGGGCTTGGCTGGGGGAGGCCACAGAGTAGAAGGATGCAGGTGACCTCGGGGTTCAGGAGCCCTCAATCCTGAACTGTGACCGAGAGAACTGAGCCTCAAGACACCACAGCATGTCCCGTGACCGTAGAATATACACGACCAACAGCCGAAAGCTAGGTGCGGTGCGGTGTTCACATGACTGCAGGCGCTTTGCCTGCCATGTGATGGAAGCGGCCACATCCCTGTTGACTCAGGCATCTGAAGATTCTGGTAGCCAGCAATCTTCACGAGATAGAGATGGCTGAGCCTGATATGTGACCAAGGGGGATATGTGACCGACCATAGCATCCAGACGACTCTCAGAAGCGGGTCACCTTTGTGACTTGGAGGGCTGAGGCTTCCACATGCCACTAGCTAGTGAGGGCCACATGACAGGATGAATCCACATGATGGGCAGGGTTTAGGAGTCTGCCATGCTCTAGCGACTTGAAAAGCTGGATCTACCACATGATCATAGTGGCAATAGGTCCAGAGAGACTACATGAGCTCAGGGTTTAAGGGCTCATGGTGCTGGCATGACCAGTCGGTCTGGGCCTGCCACATAACCGTCTGGGCCTGCCACTTGATGGCCGCATCCACGTGACCATAGCCTTAGGAGCCCACGGTGCTCAAAAGCTGGGTCAGCCTCCTGAGTGTAGGATAGTGACAGTAGGGTTCTCCCGGCTGCCTGTTTCAGGAGGCCGTTCTCTTCACGAGACCTGGAGAGCTGAGATTGCCCACATTCCTGGGCTTCCCGTTGATGGTGGTGCCTCCGGATGATCTTCCGCAGAACACAAGCTGGCTTCACCTGCCCCAACCTCTTTTTAATGTGCTAATGTGCTTCTTTCATGTGCTGATTTGTTCCCTAATAACACGTGAAATTTAACACATAAATTAACACATAGCAATGGACTAGGTCCTCCCTAAATCCATAAGCATTGCCATATTTTAAGGACCACTTCAAAAACCTAAGCAGTGGGTACAGGTAAGCTTTGTTGCCGTAATTCCATGCAAGTCTAAGAGAAATGAAAGCAAACTCAATAAGTGAATTTTAGCTCTTAATTTGGAAAAAAAATGTATATAATGATTACTATGTGTCAGGCACTTTAAAACGTCAACTCCTTTAATAGTGGCAATTCTATAAACTAGGTACTATGATTATTATTCCAGTTTTCACAGATGAGAAAGTGGAGGCACAGATGTGTTAAGTCACTTGCCTAAGAGGTAACTGAACCTGTAGGTGCCAAACCAGGGTTTACTCCCAGGCACCCTGGCTCCAGACTTTGTGTTTTGATCACCCACAAGATTCTCCAAAGAAAATTAAGAATAATTCAGTCTTCCTTATTCAGACTAACTGGAAAGCCATCTGCAGTTACTGAAAAGTGGAGATCATAGAGGACCTCTTTAAAGTGCCATTTAAATAATTTCCAGTACTACCAGTAATTAGAACTAATCCAAGCTGAAGCCAGTTAAGGCCCTCGGATTCATTTTAAGGTATAAATATAAACTTATCCTTAATAAGTGAAGTATTTGTGTATATAAAAGGTGGTATAAAATGCTAGACGTTAGTTGAAAACGTTTCCTTGTTTTATTTTTAAACACTCTAAAGAGAAATATTGCAGACTTTATGGCTCTTTTTCTCTAAAGAGAAATGTTGCAGACTTTATGGCTCTTTTTCTCTAAAGAGAAATATTGCAGACTTTATGGCTCTTAACGGAATTCCAGAAGTTAAAAATGAGCAGAATCGGAATTAGATATTACTGCACTTATATTTTGTTTGCATCTTTCTAGAAAGGACAGAGAAAGGGAAAGGAGAATATACAATATAGTTTTGGTTTGTGTTTTTTTTAATTGCAGTTTTACAAACGCCTCTTTTGCTGATTTGTGTGGAAAACTGAAGATCTGTCTGTATATCCAACATAGATCTGATGTGATCTTGCTCGTTTGCTGGCTTAGGCAAACTTAATGCTCTACAAGCAGTGGGATTATTTTGCTGGCACCCTGCAACGTGGCATGGCTACATAAATGACCTGAAGAAAATACAACAGACCAAATTTTGCACCATGGTTAAATTTGAGTATACTAGTAAGGATAACAGACTGTGTTTGTAGTTCTAAGCCTACTGAAGGAAGTAGTGATTTTTTGGAGTGACTCTCTTTGGGTACATTGGTGTTACTTAGATAATTTTGGAAAATTATTTATGGGACACATGTAAATGCAGGGTATGAAAATGGAGCCACATGTTTACAATAGAGCCTATTATGAAACCTCAAGATGGATTTAGGAAGCATCTGTGTACAATCACTGGATGGACTCTGACATCAAGACCTGATGTCTGTCCCAACTGTAGTTTCTGTAATGGACAAATCCACTAACGGTGATTGTGAGTTCACCTTCTTTCACCAAAAGACAAACCCTGGAGTTCTAATTATAACCTTTCTTTGGAAGGGTCAGATATTCTCCTGTCAGAACTAATGGTCGTATCATTTGTTCTTTCCCTGCGATGATTTCCAGGAGTTATTTTAGGATTAAAAAAATATACTTAGTTACACCAGTGGGTGCCCGTCAGCTCCTTCTAACATACATTGGGGAAGGGACGCTAAGGCTATGGATAAACACCTGTATGAACACAGCTTATATGAGCTAGGCAGTTTAGGCACTGCATGTATCAGGTGCTGTGTCTATTTAGGTGAGGCAGGCTGATAAGCTATTCTTCTTGAATGTTGTTTGGCAAGGTTTACTGGGAACAACTTTTACTTCTTTTATATTTCTGTTTTGGAGGTCAGTGCTAGAGGCATTGTTTAACACAGAGAAATGGGAAAGGGGAACAACAGACATTTGTGATGCTGCTAAATTAAACACAAATACTCAAATGCTTTTGGTTCAAACACAGATATGTACAACTCAAGTAGAGATCCTATGTGAATTTACTTTCAGAAAGTAAAATTGACTTAATCTGGTAACGTTATCCAAGAGAACTTACCAGATATTGCTGTACCTTTATAGAAATGGTAATCGAAACATGTTTTTCTTTGTTCCTTTAAGAAACTCGTTAATTAACTAGAAGTGACTTTACTGTCAGTGTCAAGCAGTGGGAAAGAAGAGAAACAATTGTAGATGGTGCTCCCTGTCAGAGTACTCAGTGTGCTCCCTTCCCCCAGCACAGTGTAAATTTTAACAGCTCTAGGGGTTGAGCTCATTCTTGGGGACTACCACAGCCTGGAAACAGAAAACTACATCCACAGTGAAAACTTCTTTTGAGGCCAAAGGATGGAAAGGGGCGAGAAGGCAGGGATTCCTTACAGGGATTTTGCTCATAAACTGTGTCATTTGTGATGGTATGATTCTCTGGTACAGTTTGAAAGTCCCATCCGCGTGAAGACCATTTACAAATTACATAAGTGTGGTTCAAGGCTTTAAAAATTATTAGACAGGGAGAATTGAAGTGGTCCTAGCTTGGCTCTTGTTATCCACTCATTGTAACTATTTTTTTGCCACACCCCCCAAATAATTCTAAATATAGTCTTTGAGAGTAGTGTGAGACGGGTTTTTACGTAAACAGCCACATTGTTTTCTTGTTACGATATCACACTGCCATCTACTGCTGGTGGATATGTTCCCATATGATGTAAATGAGTGACCTTTGCCAGTTTTCTTTAGAATAAAAGCAGGCTTTGAGGACTAAGTTCTATCAATGAACTTTACATTTCCGTAACATCACCAGATGATTTTTGAATTATCTACTTCATGTAGCCTGTTTGGGTCCAATGATAATCTAAAATGTACATGATGCTCTACCTTTTTTTCCCCCACGAAATCTGGACAAACACGGCATATCCTGTGCTCTCTAAAAACTGACAGGCACTTGCAATAGTTGACTATCACTGGATTCTGAAATTCTAATTTAGTCTAGTGTATCTGTTTTTATATGGGACACTTTGATGCAATTCAAAGTCTCTCAAATAGGGAGGGGGATCAAGATGGTGGAGGAGGAGTATGTGGAGCTCACCTCTCCCCACAAACACATTAAAAATACCCCTACATGTGAGGCAATTCTCGCAGACAACCAACTGGAAACTGGCAGAAGATCTCCTACACAACCAAAGCTGCAAGGAATATCTCTACATATCCAGGAAGGACAGAAAAAATTTTCAAAGGCATGAGGACGGTCCTGGCACCCCTGGGAGAGATCTGTAAAGGAGGAAAGGTACACATAGGCAGACCCTTACCCCAGGGAGCCCCCGTGCCTGCTGGAAAAGCCGCCGGGATAGATGGAGGGGCTGGAAAAGCCTAAATTCTACCCACAAGGAGTGCATGCATGCTGGCTTGCGAACAATCAGGGCAGAGAGAGACTGGCACTGGCGGCTGCTGCCTTGCTGCACTTCCCAATCCAAAGCACACACAAGGTGGTGGGGCCACAGATGCACACAGCAGCTGAGCATTGACTCTT
The DNA here is from genome assembly GCF_965194805.1 of Balaenoptera borealis. Lineage (NCBI taxonomy): Eukaryota > Metazoa > Chordata > Mammalia > Artiodactyla > Balaenopteridae > Balaenoptera > Balaenoptera borealis. The sequence goes on from NW_028123647.1 coordinate 468,508, forward strand.
AGGTAGGCAGGTCCAGGGAGAGGACTCGATCTAGATGTGTGGAGACAGCCCGGAGGGCCTGGGGTATGGCCTGGGCCAAACCAAGGAGCCCATTGTCAGCCCGCACATAGTGGGGGCAGGTCCTGCCACAGTGCCCATTGTCAGTGTGCACACAGTGGGGGCAGGTCTGGCCATGGTGGACTTTGCCAGCACGTGCACCAGATGGCGCCACGGAAAGGCACAGCAGCTGGGCACTGCATCTCGGTTGGACGGGCTCTGGGCAGGAGTATGCAGCCGTTCATTTCACGGTGGGAGCACACTGGCCCCGCTCACTCTACACCATAGCTTGGAGCCAGATCTGGAGCTGACGGGTCCTGGGAGAGGTCTGCCACAGAGGCAGCCCAGGTTGCAGGCAGCGGCACAACCACCTCAATTCCTGCAGCCACAGGGCCCCGGCCCCCAGCACCAGCCTACTCCACACCACAGCCCAGCACTAAGTCTGGAATGAACACAACAGAGAAAGGGATGCAACCTTGGGCTGCTTCTGAGCACAACCATGGATGCCTGCACGGGAGGCACATAGGTTTGCGGTGACCACACGGACCTCATTTGCTTCAGTGGTCACCTCCTTTGCATCAGGGCATGTGCTCAGGGGCAGTGGAACCTGACTGAACCTGACCCTCAGGGCTTCTACTCCAACAGCTGGGAAGCAGACCCCAGCCCCAACAGGGCTGTGACAGCCATAGAGCAAAGAGGAGGCCCCAGCCAACAACCAGTGCAGGCTCTGGTCAACACAACTTCAAACACACCCCCTATCAAGGGAACAAGGGCCAGCACACTTTAAGGAAATACGTGGCAAGCACCCACACCAAAACCAGCCCTTGCACCAAAGATATTGGACTCATACCGTCTACACAGGGATCCTCTTCAAGAACACAGTAGATTCATGCTTCTCCTAAATTCAGAGACAAAGAAAGTTAAGTAGAATGGAAAACAGAGGAACTATCCCCAATGGAAAGAACAAGAGAAATCCCCTGAAGGAACAAATAATGAAAGAGACCTCACCAGTCTACTAGACCCCAGATTCAGAAAGGAGGTAAGAAAAAGGCTAAAGAAATTAAGAAAGATTATTGATAGAAATGCAGATCACTGCAACAAGGAACTAGAAACTATAAAGAGAAATCAATCAAAACTAGACAACTCAATTGCCCAGGTGAAAAACAAACTAAAAGCAATAAATAGCAGACTAAACAAAGCAGAAGAATAAATAAGTGATCTGGAAGACAGAATAATGGAAATCACCAAATCAGAACAGCAGACAGAAAGACAAATTTTTAAAAATGAAGAAAACAAATGAGATCTATAGGATAATATAAAGCATGCATAATATGCATAATCATATGCATAATGTGCACAGTCATATGCATAATAGGGGTACCAGAAGAAGAGGAGAGAGAAAAGGGGATAGAAAATGTATTTGAAGAAATTATGGCTGAAAACTTCCCAAACCTAAAGAAGAAAACCGATATCCAGGTACAGGAAGCACACAGGGTCCCACACAAGAAGAACCCAATTAGAGTGACACCAAGACGTAGCATAATTAAAATGGCAAAGGTGAAAGATATAGAGAACTACAAAGTCAACTGGAAAACAAGGTTTAAAATGGCAGTAAGTACATACTTATCAATAATTACTTTAAATATCAGTGGACTAAATGCTCCCATCAAAAGACAGAGTGGCTGAATGGATAAAAAAACAAAAACAAAAACAAGAACCTACAATATGCTGCCTATAAGAGACTCACTTCAGGGCACAAGACACAGACAGATTGAAAGTGAGGAGATGGAAAGCTATTTCATGCAAATGGAAACAACAAGAAAGCGGGGTTAGCAATACACATATCAGACAAAACAGACTCAAAACAAAGTCCATAAAGACAAACAAGGACATTATATAATGATAAAGGGATCAATAACGAAGAGGATATTACACTTGTTAGCATATATACACCCAATATAGGAGCACCTAAATATATAAAACAAATAGTTACAGACATAAAGGGAGAAATTAACAGGAATACTATAATACTAGGAGACTTTAACACCTCACTGACATCAATGGACACATCTTCCAGACAGAAAATCAATACGGCAACAGAGGCCCTAAATGACACAATAGACCACTTGGACTTAATTTCTATCTACAGGACACTACATCCCCCAAATAAACAGAATACACATTCTTTTCAAGCGTGCAAGGAACGTTCTCTAGGAGAGGCCACGTACTAGGTCAAAAAACAAACCTCAACACATTTAAGAGGATAGAAATGACTTCAAGCATCTTGTATTACCACAATGTTATGAAACTAGAAATCAACCACAGAAAGAAAAATGGGTAAAGAACGAATACATGGAGACTGAACAACATGCTCCCAATAAACCAGTGGGTCAATGATGAAATCAAAGAAGAAATCAGGAAGTACCTCAAGACAAATGACAATGAAAACACAACCTTCCAAAATCTATGTGATGCAGCCAAAGCAGTTCTCAGAGGGAAGTACACAGCGATTCAGGCCTTCCTCAAGGAACAAGAAAAAATCTCAAAAAAACAAAAAGAGAGAAAGAATTAGAAAAAGAAGAACCAAAAAAAATCCCAAAGTCAGTTCTTTGGGAAAGATCAGAGGGAAACAAATAAAATAGAGATAAAAATAGAAAAGATCAATAAAACCAAGGGCTAGATTTTTGAAAAGACAAACAAAATCGACACACTTCTAGCCAGGCTCACCAAGAAAAAAAGAGAAAGGGCCCAAATAAACAAAATAAGAAATGAAACAGAAGCAACATCCAATACCACAAAAATACAAAAAAAAACCCCCACAAAAACCAAAAAACATAAGAGAATACTATGAACAGTTATATGCCAACAGATTAGACAACCAAGAAGAAATGGACAAGTTTCTAGAAATATACAGCCTGCCAAATTTGAGTCAAGAAGAAACAGATAATTTGAACAGACCAATCACTAGAAGTGAAATAGAATCTGTAATTAAAACAAAACCAAAAAAACCTCCCTGCAGACAAAAGTCCAGTACCAGACAGCTTCACCAGTGAATTCTACCAAACATACGTAGAACTTATACCTATACTTCTCAAACTCTTCCAAAAGATTGAAGAGGAGGGAACAGTCCCAAATTCATTCTATGAAGCCACCATCACCCTGATACCAACACCAGACAAAGACACTACCAAAAAAGATAATTACAGGCCAATATCTGTGAAGAATATAGATGCAAAAATCCTCAACCACATATTAGCAAACCGAGTCCAACGATACACTAAAAAGGATCATACACCGTGATCCAGTTGGATTCATTCCAGTTGCTCTGATAGCCTTATGGGAGTTCCCTTGTATGTTATTTGTTGCTTTTCCCTTGCTGCTTTTAATATTCTCTCTTTATCTTTAATTTTTGCCATTTTAACTGCAGTGTGTCTTGGTGTGGTCTCCTTTGGCTTGACCCTGTTTGGGACTCTCTGTGCTTACTAAACCTGGATATCTCTTTCCTTTGCCAGGTTAAGGATGTTTTCAGCTATCATGTCTTCAAATATGTTCTCTGCCCCTTTCTCTTTCTCTTTCTCTTCTCCTTCTAAGAACCCTATAATGCAAATGTTAGTACACTTGCTGTTGTCCCAGAGGTCTCCTAAACTGTCCTATTTCTTTTTCTCTTTTTTCTTTTTTCTATTCTGCTTCAGTTATTTCTATTACTCAGTCTTCCAGCTTGCTCGTCCATTCCTCTGCATCATTTCATTTACTGTTGATTCCTTGTAGTGTATTTTTCATTTCAGTTACTGTATTCTTCTCTGTGTGGTTCTTCTTCATATTTTCTAAATCTTTGTTAAAAACTTCTCACTCTGTTCATCCAGTCTTCTCCTGAGTTCTTTGAACATCTTTATGATCATTACCCTGAACTCTTTGTCAGGTAGATCGCCTATCTCCACTTCACTTTGTTCTTCTTCTGGGGTTTTATCGTGTTCCTTGGTTTGGATTAGATTCCTTTGTTGCCTCATTTTGTCCAATTTGCTATTTTATTTCTCTGTATCTGGTAGGTTGGCTCCATTTCCCAACCGCAGAGAAGTGGCTTTTTGTAGGAGATGTCTTGTGTGTCCCAGCCGAACTCTCCCCTCTAGTCACCAGAGCTATATGCTCTAAGGGTGCCCCCTGTTAGGGCTGCGTGTGTCCTTCTGTTGTGACCGGCACACTACTGTGGGTGGTGGGGTAGGTGTGGCTGTCCCCTGGTCCAGTGGGTTGCCAGGCCCTGCTTTGTGCAGAGGCTGGTGGCCACTGGTGAGTGAGGCTGGGTCATGAGGCTGCTGGCTGCAGTGCCCCAGGAAGCCCCGGGATTAGTGCTGGCCCACTGGTGGGTGGTGCTAGGCTCTGCAGCGGGTGGTGGGGGGGGGCTAGAGGTCCTGTATCTAGTGTCAGCCTGCTGGTGGGCAGGGCCAGTTCCACATGGCTGGCTCCAGGGTTTGGGGGTGTCTAAAAGCTGGTGATGGCCCACTGTTGAGTGGGGCTGGATCCCAGGGCAGCTGGCTGAGGGGTCCAAGGTGTCTTGGAACTGGTGTTGGCCTGCTGGTGGGTGGGGCTGTGGCCCAGGGAGTCGTGGAGCTAGTGCTGGCTCGCTGGTGGGCAGAGCCAGGTTCCTGGGTCTCTGGCTGCAGGGCCTTGGAGTCCTGAAGCTAGTGTCGGTTTGCTGGTGTGTGGGGCCAGTTCCTGACATGGCTGGGTATGCGGTCTGGGGTGTCCCAAAGCTGGCGTCATCCCACTGGTGAGTGGGGCCAGATCCAGGAGCAGCTGGTTGAGGGGCCCAATGTGTCCCAGAGCTGGTGCCAGCCTGTTGGTGTATGTGCTGGGTCCTGGTATGCCAGGCGGCAGGGCTGTGGTGGTTCTTGGGCTAGTGTTCCAAGAGGAATATTCCTTTTTACATATTTACAAATATGTACATTAACAGAAGATGTTCTTTAATTTTATTACATTTTTATGAGACTGAATTCCTTCTAAAAGCTTGAAGTTTTTAAAGCTATCCCATATTGAAATTTAATGGTGCTCTTTAAAGAAAATTGTTGCTGATCATAAATGTTGACAATTTTCTTGCTTCTCATCTTTCATATCTTTATGAACTCTGTGTTGTATGTTTACCGAATGGTAATACTTGATAAAATTGTAGCTATAAAGAATCCATTCCATTCTAGTGAAACTATCCTGACACAATAATATCAAAGTACGATAGTAAAGAAAAAGCTTTGCCAAAAATTTGAGAAAGAAAATGAGATTTAAGTACGCTACCATGGATGCCTTTGTGGTTCTTCCTAAACTTACTGCAGGGGTGAGAGCTCTAGTGCTTTGTAACTACCCATTCACTAATTCAATGTAGGTATTTCCTGAATAGAAGTATCTGTTACCTGGAAAGACATAGTAGTTGAAAACCATTTGCGCTTGAGTATTGTGGGTATTATGCTCATATTGATAATTGTGCTTTCAAATGGTGCCTGAAGGTGACATTTTTGTTTACCTACGCAATATACATTCCTCTTCTTCCTAACTGGTCTCAAATTTTCATGAGTGCATTTCCTCCCTCATACAGTCACGTTTGGGGGGAATTTGACTGCTAGTTCCAAGGGTGAGACCAGAGTTACTCTAGATCTCACGCAATAATCCTATGTCCCTAGCCACAGTCATTGGTTCAAGATTGGGCCTGAGTCTTTATATCTTTGAGTCACTGGATCAACTAACCTAAAGTCTCCTCTACCTCTGGGCTCTCAGTTATATAAGCAAATGTATTTCCTTATCGTATACACAAAAGTGGATTTTACTTTCTGTTACTTGTAACTTCGTTACTTACTGCTATATATGTTTTTGAAGATATGTTATCAGGTGAATGTAAGTTCAGAATTTTTAATCTTCTTAATACATTTTCTTTTATGATTTGATAGTGGCCTTCTTTGTTGCAATTGCTTGATGCCTATTTTGCCTGATAGTAATACAAATTAACCACGTTTCTTTCAGTTTTACTGATCATTGGTATTTTTTACCATCACTTTATTTTCATCCTTTCTGACAGTCTACTCTACCTGCTTCATGACCTACTGAAACACGTTCATAATGCCTGTATTAGACTGTTCAGACTGCCACAACAAAAATACCACAGACTAAGTGGCTTAACAACAGAAATTTGTTTCTCACAGTTCTGGAGGCTGGAAGTACAAGATCAAGGTGTGAGCAGGGGTGATTTCTTCTAAGGCCTCTCTCCTTGGCTTGAAGATGGCCATCTTCTTGCTGCTTTTTCACGTGGTTGTCCCTCTGTGTGTACACACTTCTGCTGTCTCTCTGTGTGTCCTAAACTCCTCTTCTTATAAGCACACCAGTCAGATGGGATTAACGTATCCCCTAAGAGCCTTAAATTAACTTAATCACCTTTTAAAGGCCCTATCTCCAAATCCAGTCACATTCTGAGGCACTGCTAATTAGGGCTTCAGTATATGAATTTTGGGAGAACACAGTTCAGTCAATAACAAAACCTAATGTTAAGATGACGTTATCATAGAAAACAAGAGAGCAGAGGCAGGAACAATGATGCGGAGCAGGCAGGAGGATGGTATGTTAGGCTTTCATTTTCCTATAGCTTCTCCAGTTCCTAAAATTCTCTAATGACCAATGAATCCCAGGCATTTGACTGAGAAATTTGCATTGCTACTACCTCAGCCTGCACCTAAAGGATGGGAACGAGTATTCCACACTAGTTAATAGCTCACAGCGTAAAATCTAACACTTTCCTATCATCAATAGATCTGCTGTTTTCTTCCAAGATACTTGACCCTTCTTAACCTCAGCTTCTTAATTAGATACAGAGATAAAATAATTAGTCATACAACTCCAACTGTGAGAATTCAATGAAATTGAGATATACTTCTGCAAATAATCAGGGCTGTTTGCTGGGTGGAAGCCTTGGAAAGCTGTTTCCTCAGCCATTTATGCAGAGAATGTTCAGGTTCATTCTATTCTCACAGCTCTATATTCTAGGTCATGCCACAGCATTGTCTATGAGACATGCAGAAGGGGAAAAGTTGCTTCTGTGCACTGGGGTTAGACCTTTTCGGGGCCCAATTATCTCACCAAATACCTCCCTTACTATTTAGCAACCAGAGCCACTTGCAGTTCTCTATTTCGACTCCTAATCTTCAGGAAGACAGAGACATTGCCTGAAATTTTTCATGGTTCTATCTTCCCTTTTTAGCACTAATCTTGACATGCACTAGGTGCGTGGATGAATGATAGTTATATTCCAGACATATATCTTTCTTCTCTGACAGTTAGTAGCCCCTGGCAGGCCAGCGCCTTAGCCTTATAGCTAAGTCCAGTGGTTAGGACGCGGCGCTCTCACTGCAAGGGGCCCAGGTTCGATCCCCGGTTGGGGAACTAAGATCCTGCAAGCTGCGCAGCACAGCCAAAAAAAAAAAAAAAAAAAGATGGATGCATTATGTTGAACATAAATTATAGCTCAGTGAAGTTGGTTTTTAATATGTCTTTGTATCCCTTCCAGAATCTAGAGCTGTGTCATGCTCATATGTGGAATCAACCTGTATTTTCAGATTGAAATGTACAGTTGGGTTTTTCATTTCTTTGCTTGCATGCTTGTTTTTTTGATTTGGGTTTTTTTTTTTGCCACAGGCAAGAATATTCTCAGGATCTCCTGACTTATACATCCAACCACATGCTCCCCACCCAGGTTTTTCATAGGCTCCACAAACGACATGGTCAAAACAGAACTGTCAGTTTCCTGGCATTGCACCGAAGCTGGTCCTCCATTCATTTCCCCATCAAAGAAAACCGCCCTAACCCAGCTGCAAAGATCCACATTCCAAGAGACACACTTAATCCCTCTCTATCCCTTACCACAAACGTGAACTTCATCAACAAGTTCAGTACTTCCGAGATACGTCTCATTTCAAACCCCATCTCACCCCTTCCATTGCTACGGCTGTGGTCTACGAGACTGTCACCTCTCACTGTCATGTGGGTAGTAGCCTCCTAATCTTGTCTCTTGATCTTACAGTTGCTCTATTTCAGTCTGTCCTCCAAAGAACATTTAGAATGAGCTTTAATAAAGTAGATGATAATAATAACTTCCCTTCCTTTCAGAAAGCACCCAATGGCTCCATCATAATAAGAACAAAACCCAGAGTCCTTACCATGGCCCACAGGACCTTCTGTTATTGGGCCCCTCCTACCATTCTCACCTCATTTTCTAACACTGTCCTCCCAATACACACTGGCATACAAGCTGTTCCCTAAAACTGCCAAGCTTGCCCATATCTTAGGGCCTTTCGTCTTGCTCTTCCCTCTGCCTCGAGGGCTCAGCTCCTATATCTTCCCACTGCTGACTGTGTACTTGTTGTTATTTGAATATTAAATCTAAGTTACGTCTTCAGAACATCCTTCCTTGCCTTCCCCACCCTAGTCATTCTCTGTCACATTTTCCCATATTATTTTCTTAATGGCTCTTAAACCTTGAGTGTATCAACCCCTGTAGAATGTGAGCTCCATGAGAACCATGACCCTGTCTGTCAGGTTCTCTGATTTATCTCCCGTGCCTATCACAGTGCCTCACATATCATTGGTAACCAATAAATATTTGTTGAATGAATGAATGAGTGAGTGAATGACGTAGATTAAACATGCTAAGTTGTGAGGACTCAGGCATAGTCTGGGACATGGGATTTGGGAGGATGGGAGAGTGAGCTCAGGTGTCCCTGAAGCAGCAGTTTTGTTTGAACCCATGAAAACTGTGGTTGGAAAACTGGGTAGAAAGGACATGATAATTGAGGTAGTGCTTCTAGCTGCCTTGGGTATGAAAGTGTAGCATATGTTCTATACCAATTCTCCTTCTTTCTTAATGAAAGAATCCCAAATTTATTTGGTACAGTAATGTTTCCAGTAAAAGACCACATTTATAGCCTGCTTTGCAGCCAACAATGGTCACATGACCAACTTCTACCTAATGAGGTGATGGCAGAAGTGTTGTATAGTAGTTCCAGGAAGGTAGCTAAAAGGGAGATGAATTTCTCAGACCAAGGTATTTCTCATACCATCTGTTGTGGACTGAACTGTGGCCTACCCAAATTCATATGCTGAAGCTTTAACCCCCAGTACCTCTGAATGTGACTGTGTTTGAAGATAGGGCCTTTAAAGAGGTGATTAAATTAAAATGAGGCCGTTAGGGTAGACACTAATCCAATATGATTGGTTTCCTTATAAGAGGAGCTTAGGACACATAAAGAGATACCAGGGTGTGTATGCACAGAGGGACAGCCATGTGAAGAAGGAGTAAGAAGGAGGCCATTTGCAAGCCAAGGAGAGAGGCCTCAGAAGAAACCAAACCTGTGGACACCTGGATCTTGGACTTCCAACCTTTAAAACTGTGAGAAATAAATTTCTGTTGTTTAAGCTACGCAGCCTGTGGTATCTTGTTATGGCAGCCATAGCAAACTAATACACCGTCAGATAAGGTTTTCAATTTTGACAGCTCATTAGAATCAACTGAGGTGAACCTTAAAGATACTGATGACTGGGCTTACCCCTAGAGGCTCTGATTCAGTTGGTTGAATCTGAGCATTAGAGGGGATCCTAATGGATATGCAGAGTTGAAAACCACATGTCTAGGAGAGTAGTTTTTTGCACTCCATTGAGCAGGCTGAGAGTGATGAATCTAGCATCATTTAGAAGGCATCCCCCTGTATCTTCCTCCTTCCACTGTTTTTCCTCTGCCCCACATCCCCCTTCTTTTTCTGCCGTATCCAGATCTCCACAGATGGACCCAGAGATGCCCCCACCTCTTAATCCTGTTCCATATCCAAGTTCCGTCCTAATTTGAGGAACATTTAATAGCTTCAGCCCCACTTCTGCCCTCCCTGTCAAGAAAAGTGAGTCTCGAGGGGCCTCATATTCTCTTACTCTGCCTGTTAGCCAGAGCCAGGGCAGCTCTCTATAGAGATAACTTCTTGCCTCTTAATCCAATTATGAAATGGATGAAAGACATGAACAGAGGGCAAATAGGCTTAGGAAAAGCTATTCAACATCTTTAGCCATCATGGAAATGCAAATTAAAAGCACAATGAAATATTAAACCCCCCTATCAGAATGGCTGAAAAAAACAGTGACAAAACCAAATGCAGACAACACTGGATAAACTGAGTCACTCATACATTGCCAATGGGAATGCAAAATGGTACAGGTCGTCTGCAAAACAATGTGGCAGGGTTTTCGGAACGAAATATGCAATTACCATATGATACAGCAGTTGCACTCTGGGCCGTTTACCCAGAGAAATGAAAATTTATGTTTACACAAAAACCTTTACATGAAGTTCATCACAGTTTTACTCACAATAGTTAAAAAGTGGAAATAGCCCAGATGTCTTTCAACGGGGGAATGGCTAAACAAACTGTGGTACATTCACACCATGGAATCCTATTCAGCAATACAAAGAAACAGACTATAGACCCACTTTACAACTTGGATGGATCCCAGGAGAATTATGCTGAGTGAAAGAAATCCATTCCTAAAGATAATATACTATATGATTCTATTTCTATGACATTTAGGAAATTATAATAGTGTCTGACAGAGTTTAGGGATGTGGGATCAGGAAGAAGGTGGGTGTGGCTATAAAGGCTAACATGAGGGAAACGTGTGGTGATGAAACAGTTTTTGATCTTGTTTGTGGTGATAGTTAGAACACCTACATAGCTGGTAAAAGTGCATGGAATTATATATATAAGTATTATTCACAGGTGTTCTAACACACAAATGAGTGCATGTAAAATGGTGAAATTGTAGTAAGTTCAGTGGACTGTACCAATGTCCATTTCTTAGTTTCGATACTGTACTAAAGTAATACAAGGTGTTTTTATTAGGAGAAGGTGAGTGATGGGTATACATGACCTCTCTACACATTTTTTTGCAACTTTTGGTAAATCAATAATTATTTCAAAGTAAATAAGTTAAAAAAACAACATAGGAGTTGTGGGGAAAATAGTGTTAGTTACAGAACCTAAGAACCTAATAAAAATGTTAGCACAGTTTTAGACCTGTTAAATGATTAAGAATACCATAATTATTAGAGTAAATATGGTACTTTACTTGCTAAATACGTTATATTTGTTTATAGAAGTGAACATCAGAATGGTCACAACTTGTGAGTACTGAAGTGGTGGAGAGAAGGTTATCAGGAGGCAAAGCTTGGATTTTAGGGTAGTCCAGGAATGGAGTCCTCACTCTATAATTTTCAAGCACTGTATAGGTCGGCTATAAATGCTAGAGACTGCCAGGGATGATGTGGGAGATGGGACCTTTTGGTCCTGGCCCCACTAACTCATGGTTGGGTCAGGGGAAGAGCAATCCAAGACACACAACATACAATGTGCAATGTTACTCTTTAATATAAAGATAAACAAGGATCATGCGTGGGAAAAATACAGAACAACTGGCAGGCCTACACGGTAAACTTTGGTTTCCTGATTAGCTGGACTGCAAGCTTAGTCATGGATATGGCTTCAGTTAAGAGAAGAGAGGTAACAAATATGAGGAGGATGAAAATGACATCTAAAGGCTCATTTGCAGAGTTTTGTTCTCAAGATCCCAGGTCAGTGGATGAAGGTCTCATCTTGAATTTTGCCCTTGGACTGAAGAAAGTAAAGAGAAAGAATTGGGATGTCAGCAAAGCCAGCAGCCATTAGTTTCAACCCCAGGGCACCTGACTTCTGTCCACCTTCACCTTCCTGAAAGCCTAGAGGTCTATTTCTTCTTATCTCTGGATTATCAGAATTCACTTTTTGATGAGTAAAGAATTTTTTAGTTCTGTAATAGTCTAGTCATTGTACTGAAAGCACCTGTAGTGAGGGAGGATAGATGACCTCTCTTAGGACCAAACTGCAGACACTGTGACCACACATCACTGCTAAATCTATGCCTCAGGAACAAGCCTTCAAGTTTACCAACATGTATGTACCAGAATGAGCAGACGCCACTGCATGTAATGCTGAAGATGTAGTGAAAAGATAAATGCCTATCAATAATAGCTTATGGCTTCCTGGAATTCAACTGTTTAATATATTGATCTTGGAAAGAATAAGGTAGCTTCACATATACTGAGAGGAAGCTATGCTGGTGCTAATGATAAACAAAAGAAATTTCAAAACAGTATATAACATAGGAAACCTGTATTTTATAATACATGGAAATGTATTAGTATGAAATTAGGGAATTTCTCACAACTAAACGTTTGTAAGAAAAAAATAGATGTAAAATAATTAGCTTCAAGTTCCCATTAATCACCCCTCTACTCCTCCCAGCTCCCTCCTATGCCCACGCAAACCCAGCACTCACTTCTGATTACACCAGCGGTTCACCTCAGGTCGGGTGGAAGATGCCTGCATGATGTCCTGCTGCTCCTGGGAGAGGGTGTGCATGGAGCTGGAGGTGGGCGTAGGCACTGGGATGGAGAACACACTCTGGGTCTCACTGGGGCTGACGTCCCTCACAAACAGCTCGTCATTCACGATGCACAGACTGAAGGAAAAATGGGCCCTCAGACAACTGCTGGATGGACACCCACACCCCCAATATTGACTCTGCTCCCACTGGCACTCAGCAACCAGATTCCTTCCACGCCCCTCCTGTGTCTGTCTCCCAGGTTCCTTGACCTGGCCCTCCCCACAGAGCCCACCTTTGGAGAGACTGTCTACCACCTTCACTCGATTTATAGGTTTATCCCCAACCCACGGGCAATTTTGCATTTACCCTTTACCACAGCCCAAGGGGTGGACGCTCTGATCCCCATTCTCGGAAGAAGACACTGAGTCACAGAGAGGTCATGTGACTTGACCAAGGTCACACAGTGAGTGAGTGTTGGGTCAAGGAGAGAAGGCATAGGCCGACTCCAGAGCCCATGCTCTTCTTAACCACTAGGCTAGACTGCTCCTGGGATCTTCCCGCTGGCTTTCCACAATACCGAGTAAACCTAAGGTCTGCGCCACCACATTCCCAAGCCCCTGAGCCCAGGCGGGGATGGGCATTCCCGCCCACAACAGGGCTCTCACCTGGAGTACCTGGCAGGGGTAGCGATGAAGGTCCGGGTGAAGGCACGCACACAGCCCTGAGAACTTCCTTCCACTTCAACAGCAAACAAACAACAGTACCCCTTAGAGCCACACGTGCTGTACACGCTCACACGGCGGTCCCCAGTCAGGCTGTGACTGGACACTCATGCTGAGAGGGCAGTTGTTCACGGGGGCCAGGGTGTCGGGAATCGGGAGGGCAACTATAGGAGCAGTCTGCGCCCAGTGACAGGGCCCCTGACAACCACTACACAGGTTCACGGGATGCGTTTTTCACAGCCGCCCAAGAGGTGGATACTACTACCCCATTTTGCAAATGAGGAAACTGAGAGGTTAAGTAACGGCCCAAGTTCTCAGAGTGAGTATCTGGGATGAGAGCCACCAAACTCCGCAGCCTGTGTCCCCAACGCCCAGGGTGTGCAGGGCAGACAGGCATGGACACAGCTCAGACCTGGATTGTCTGTGGGAAGCCTGAGCGCTGGAGAACACAGTGGGGAAGGGGAGGGGAGGGGAGGGGAAGGGAGGTGGAGCGGAGGGCAGGGGAGGGAGGGGAGGGGAAGGGAGGAGGGCAGGGTAGGAGGGGAGGGGAGGGAAGGAAGGGAAAAGAAGGGGAAAGAAAGGGAAGGGAAGGGAAGAGAAGGGGAAGGAAAGGGAAGGGAACGGAAGGGAAGGGAAGGGGTCAGGGAAGCTGGGTGGTTCTGGGATTGAGCCTGGCCAGGGGGAGGCAGCAGTGGGGCAACTGGGGATGGGGTCTACACACACTCACCTTCCTTGAACACCCCGCTGACAGAGAAGCAGAGCATCGTTTCCTGAAAGGGAAGAGCCCAGGCGCCCAGTCACCACCTGCACCTCCTACCCACCTGCGGCTTCCTGGGCCCCCCCGAGGGAGGAAGCAGGAGCTCACCGTCTGGGACCACGTGTCCACCACGAAGGAGTTGAAGTCATGCTGAGTCTTGGGCAACACACAGAGTGTGTGCACAATGTCATGTTTTGTGTGCTTCAGCAGCTGGACCCGCAGGTCTGTGAGGGGAGGGGAAGCGAGCGAAGGTCAGGGGCTGCCACGCCCTGGGCCCTATGATTGACCCCTTCACCGCCCTTTCCCACCCAGTCTTCCCATCACCCACTCACGGGGGTCCGTGAGCTTCTTCATATTCCGGCTGTCCTTGAAGTACTCGCACAAGCTGCTTCTAGGAGACAAAGAGCAACAGTGGGTGGTGGGTGTCTGCAGGAGCTGGCCTGTGTCTCCTGGGGAGCCACACGGCCCAGGAGCAGAGCCTGTGCTGTGATACTCACGGGGCTGGGTCCTCGGGGTGGAAGGGAATGGTCAGGGAGAAGCAGGCCTGCTCGTGATAAGCACCCACGAGACCCTGTCGGTCTCCATAGTCATGGATCAAGTAGTACCTGAGGGAGAGCATTGAGGACAGTCTATCTCTGTGGTCTGGACCTCACATGAGACTTGGAAACTCCCCTGAGCAGACCTGTGCTTAGGTGGCCTCACCTGTCCTCTCCCTCCCCCCCTTGCTCAGCTTCCCAGAGGTACTTACTGCTGCAGGAATTGCAGGACTAGGCTCTTCAGCTCATCAGATCCAAAGTAGCTGCCCTGGAATCAAAACAGTCCTCAGGACCAGGGCTGACACCCCCTTCTCATGCACCACTTACAACCCGACTTGATCGTCCATCCTCACCTTGCAGGTTGGTAAGCGCTTGCAGGCTTCAATACCACACTTAGCCAGTGGGGATGTCTCCTGGCCGCCCTGGGGAAGAGAAGAGGAAGTCAGCAGTGCAGACCAGGAGGTGGTACCGGATGATCAGGGAAAAGGATGGGCCCAAGAGAGGGTGAGGGTCAGAGGTCAGGGGTGAAAGGGCCCTGGAAATTCCATGGGCAGGACTACAGTTTGGGTCATCACCGTGGGTTCCCCAAAGCCTGTGAAGAACGTGGTTGAAGAAGATCCAGAGCCTTTGTCAGGTTCCCACAGGGGCTGTACCATCCCCCTCCGCCCAGGACTTTTAAGGGTCAGTTTCAAAACTGTAACTGGGGCAAGACCCAATGCGGTTCAGAGTAGTTTGTGGGTGCTGTCAGTGCCAGTTAGAGGAGTCAGTGAACAAGGTATACACTTACCAAGGTTAGTAACTTGGGGAACAATTCCAGGATGGAGCTGCCAAAATCAAGACAAAACAGAAAAGCCAGTGAAACTATGGTGGTGACCCTCCTCCTCATGGGAGCAAGTACACCCACACCCCAGTGTCCCAGCCTTCCAGGGCCCTGAACACGTCCCCCATCGACTGACACAGAGGGAGAGCATGCCCTACCTCCCTCCCCGCCTCTCTCCCTCCCTTCCTCTCCTTCCCCTGGGTAGCTCCCCCACAGACTGCCCGGACTCCCTTCTCCAGTGCCACAAGGACCAGCATTTCAAACCCATGCTGCAGGGCTTCCTTCCCCTCCCTTCCTTCCTCCAGGGCCCCACTGAAGGATGTGGAGAGAAGAGGGAATGGGGTGTGTGCCCGAGGCTCTGCTACCTCACTGGGGGTCCAGCACTCTGCGAAGACCTGGACCAAGACCTGGACTCCCCCCATGGATGGCCCAGGATGCTGGGGCAGGGAGGCGAGTGAGGTGGGGCTCAGGAGGCAGGGAGGGAGATGAAGGGGGATGAAGACAGAAAAGGAGTGAAGGTACGAGGGGAGAGATGACAGAGACATTCGGGCCTAGAGGCAAGGGAGAGAGAGAAAACAAAGGGAAGGGAAAGAAGCTCTCCCGTGGTGGGGGTAAGGGAAGAAGAGAGAAGAAAGGGCAAACGGCGCCCCTTTTGCAGCTCTTCACCTGCCCCAGAATGGCTCAGACACAGCAGATAAGAATGTAAAATATGCAGATATTGGGCTGGGGGCCCATTGGATGTTGGTTGAAACTTTGTCAACTTTGTGATGCAGAGAGGAGAGCATAGGGCCTGTAGTCCTCCCTGAGGTCCATGTCAGCTGCCCCTTGCAAACGGCCACTTTTGGGAGTAGCTCAGGCTCCCAGTGGGTAACAGAGGATACATCTGACCTTATGTTGGTTGACTTATCAGGGAAGCTGGTGCACAGGGGGTTTCTGTCTGCACACATCCCTTCTGGCTCCAGCCGCTCACCCTTGTCCATCTCCCCTGCAGACTTCACCTGTGATCATGAGGAGGAACCACATGGGCCAGAGAAACAGAGCCAAGATGGCCGTGCACCCCAGTCCCTTCCTTTTCCTACAAATCCATTTCCCTTCCTCTGTCACCATCACATGAGCTTTCCCACCTTCCCTTCAAAGATGGATCTGGGTACCACACCTCACCTCAGTGTTGGAGAGGTTCAAGTTCTTGGTGTTGGAAGCATTCGGCATAGAGTTGGACAGGCCATGCAGCTGGTAGGGTTTCTTATTGCTCAGCTCCAAGGGCAAAAGCTATGATGAGGAAAGAGTTAGAGTGAGGACCCCAGCAGGGGATACCTGAGACCAATCTGCCTCTTCTACCTAATCTCTCCCACCATCACCACCAGCCCCAACATTGGGTCTAAGGTCCTCACCTTGGGCATATTCCCTGGATGGATCTGCAGGGAGGCGGCCATGCCATTTCTAGGGTTTCGCGGCATTCCAGTATCACGGGTCATCAAGTCTCCAGGAAGCCAGGAGGAG
The DNA here is from genome assembly GCF_965194805.1 of Balaenoptera borealis. NCBI lineage: Eukaryota > Metazoa > Chordata > Mammalia > Artiodactyla > Balaenopteridae > Balaenoptera > Balaenoptera borealis. The sequence goes on from NW_028123647.1 coordinate 485,308, forward strand.
GGAAACAGAGGCTGAGAGGCTCCTGGCTGGTACAGCTCCAGCACCAACCCCTCCCCGAGGTACCTTTCCTGAGTATCCTTCCCAGCTAGACCCCTCTGCCCTCACCTGCTCTACAATTACTGCTGTAGCCATACCAGGGTCAGAGCAGAGCCTCTGGATGTCAAGAGATTGCTGGGAGGCATCGTGTCGTTCCTTCACGGGCAGCTGCAGAGTTAGGGATGGGGTCCAGGGCTCTGAGTCTGAGGTGGTGATCGGGGGCAATAGGTGGGTCTGGCTGTGAGTGCACAGGTTGTGTTGAGTCTGCATTACCTTTATCTGCTCCACCTTTTCTGACCTCAGCTCCTTCAGCACAGAGTGGGGTGCATCACAGGGATCAACAAAGATAGATATCTGTTGAGAACGCAAGAGGGGCTGGGTAAGCTCCAGGAAATCTGAGCCCTGGGATCAAGCAAGATCATGCCCCTGTCCTGCCCTCTTGCCCCCTGCTAGCCCTGCTCATGCCCTTGACACACACCCTTTCATTAGCCTCGTTGTAAATCTTGCCGTTGACATTCTTCAGTGCGAAGGCAATGTTGGCATTCTCAACGAAGAACTGGGCCTGCATTTTCTCATAGTGAAACTGTAGGGAGAGTGACAAGAGAAGCATAATATGAGACCAGAGGCTTTTCTCATCTGGGCCTGCCATCTTCCCCGTTTCCTCTCATGGGCCTCCATGTCCTCTCTTACTTCGACTGGGGTGAAGGGGACACTGCATTGCTTCTGAATCAAATTCAGCAGCCACTTCTCATCATATTGAATACCGAAGGGAATCTAGGAGCCAAAGAAATAATTGGGGAAAGAAAACTGATACAATGGAATCCAAGGTTAAGATAAGACCCAGCTGTGTCTTGCTTTAGGACCTTTTTTCAGGCTTTAGGTAATTTCTTAAGGTAGGACAATATCTGTTATCGCTAACTTTTACACCAGACGTGGACTTCCTAAATACCCTTTCTTTCCACTTAAATACTTTTCCTGAAATAATCGACTTCATGTCTTTCACATGTACTTACTTTTATAAAGTTCTAAGAGATCCTACCTAAGGCAGACCTGGCCTGCCCCTCTGACAAGGACCCCAGAGACTCAACCTCCTCCCACACTCAGCTTGAGCCAAACTGCGTCTTCTGGTGTGAAGTTGCTCCATCTCCTTGGCAGTAGTTTCCTCCTTTGCTTTTAGACAGCCTCTCCCATGCTCCCTGCAGTCAGTCTGCTCCCTTTATGTTGCTTCTCTGAACCTGCCCTCACATGATCTAGGAAGTTAACTCCTAGTAATAACAAGACAGATTACCAACTCCACTGCCACGAGAGAAAAGTTCCCAGCATCTCTACACGCGCCCAACATGACTCCCTCTGTCATCTTCTTCTACATGTCAGGTCCATTTAGCCAGCACACTCACTGTGGTCTTGAACCAGCTCCCCAAGGTCTCATCCTGCCTGTTTCTCTCCATTCGTCTCTCTGGAGGCTTTTGCTCTGTCTCCTTGTTAACATGGGTTTCGTCTTGTTTCTGAAAATTGCCTCTCCGATGACAGGATGGAATGGCATAGGGAGCACTGTGGGGAAGTGGAGAGAAGAAAGTGGTCCGTATAGCCTTGGGAAGTCTTCTCTACATTTTCCCCAATGATAGCAGAGCTACAATAAAGATTGCTCAACCATTAACCTGATCCCATCATTCCTCACTCTTCCAGGTTAGAGAGAAGAATGACATATTTAACTACAAGGTTTTGTTTTTCACTGGTTGATACTTGTCAGCCATGCTGCCTCGTCACTTACTATCTTACTCCAGTATCCTTGTGAACATCACTTGTTGCTTGATCTCCATCTTGTTGTTGCTGGGATGAAGGATGAATACCAGACCTGACTTGTTCAGACCAATTGTTATACCTCCTTTGGTAAATACGCCAGCGTCTTGCTCTTCTTTGTAAGGAGGTAACTTGCTTATTGTACCCTGAAATTGAGAGTATCACATCAATGGTCTCAGTACCAGAAAAATTCCTGGGTAAATATCCGGCTAATGAAGAAATATCACCAACTTTATCATCTAAATAGGAAATTATCATAGTTAGGAAGAAAAAAAAAAAGGCTGAGAGACTTCACTGTGTTTCTGCTTCTCAGGAAACGAGAGGTGGGGAGCATTCACAGCCAAGAAGAAAACAAGCACAGAGGAAAGGGTCTGGACCCAGGGTTTAGTCTGTGATGTTAGTCCCTGCTCTGCTTGGTTCAGGTTATGTGACCTGGGACAAGTGGCTTTTCATCTCTAACTCTCTCTTCTCTGCTCGGCTCTAGGAGCACAATAAAACCTACCCTGAAATCTACCCTGGTGTGATGGTTCAAGGGTCAAAGGTGACCTCCCTGCCTGACGGAAGAATTAGAGATATGAAAGATAAGTCCGATGAAAAGATCCACAATGGAGCCTGGAGAGACATAACATGGAGAATACCAAAAGCGAGGGGGAGATAATTAAAGGTGATGCAGTGAACATACCTCACACATGGTTAATGTGAGTCCCGGAAAGAAGGGGAGGGAACAGCGGAGAAGTGGTATTTGAAGAGATCTTGGTTGAGAAGTTTCCAAAAGTAACAAGATATCAACTCAGTGTAACAGTATTATTGTAATAGGAGAAAAAGTATGCTTTAAGGAAAAACAGTCCTAAAATATGCATTCATTTCATCATCGTGTAACAAAAACTTGGAAAATATGTGACCAGAAGACTCAAACTAAAAGAAATGTTACAGGCTCTTCTTTGGGCAGAAGAAATATCCTCCCAGGTGGAGGCACATAGATACAGGAAAGAAAGACTAATGACATTTGTGAATATGTAGGCAAATTTAAATGAGTGTTGACTATATAACACAATGATAGTAATTTCTTCTGGGGATTTAAATATATAGAGAATGAAAATGCATAACAATAAATTTGGAGGGTATATGGAATCAAAGTGTCTCAAGGTCCCCTAATTGTCTGAGGAGTTTTAAAGAACTAATTAACTAACATTAGACTGAAACGGCAAAAATGTACGCTGTAATCTGAAGGGTAAACACTACAAGAATGGCAAAAGAATGTTTATCTAGCCACATGAGGTAACAATTTAATAGTTATAAAATGTTAATCATTTCAAAGGAAAGGAAAGGAAAAAGAACTTAGAAGAGGCAAAAATAAATATACAGTAAGATAGTATATATAAACCAAATTACATCTACTTTTACATTAAAAATTTCAGATTAATATTCCAAATAGAAAGACAGCTATTATCAGACTGGACAAGAAACCTTCCATCAAATGCTCCTGAAAAGAGACACATGCAAATTTTAATCATCTAGAAAATTTGAAAATTAAAAAAATGGCAAAATGTATACCTTTTCCACAGTAACCTACAGAAAGCTGGTATAACCCTATTAGTAAAAGAAAAGGTACACTTTAAAGAAAAAAGCATCACTAGAGAAAGAAGGAGATTTCTTTGTGATAACAGGTTCAATGCAATAAGGAGATATTAATATAAAATTCTAAACTTGTATACATGTCCTAAAATAGAGCCAAAATATGCAAAGCAAAATCTAACAGAAATAGAGCATGGACAAATTCACAGTCACAGTGGGAAATTTTAACACAGCTCACTGGGTGATGCACAAAATGGCAGACAAAAACTCAGCTAGACGGAGAAGGATTCAAAATGTTACTTAAGTTAACAAATGTATTTAATTGACATAGAACAATGCACATAACAACTACTCATCGAACGTTCCAGAATAGCTCATATGCTGGGCAACAAAGCAAGCCTCAGTAAGCTTCTATGGACTAATACAATTTACCCTGACTAGTTAATGTAATATTCAGTGGTAATGGTGGGTTTTCTGCCCCTCCCCCACCTCGTATAAATCCAAGGAATATTAGTTTACACAATCCCACGCCCCACCTAGGTGACCCTCCCTACTCTCCAAACCCTAGACCTGAGAAGATCACATGACTTGTGCCTTTTCCTTAGCCAGGGGAAATAATTCACCTCAGCCGTGGCCATTTCCATAAGAGGGGAGGTTTTCCACATGGAATCAGGATGGGTGTGTCAGAGCCCACTTGGCCCATTTCCTCAAGAGAGTGGGAAATAGTGAGCCTGAGCCCTCTGCATGCCTCCTCTAAAGGAGGGTCAGCTTGTTGGGGGTCCTGTGGGTTGGGGTTAGGGAGGGAACCCAGAACCCCTCCTGCCCTGTGGGGACCTGAGGACAAGGTCTCATGCTGACCAACTCACCCATGGGGTGGCCTGAAGGCAGTGATCTGTCACCGCCCTCCTCACAGGCCGCTCGTGAAGAGAATCTGTGGGTCTGGAGCTGGAGGTTTGGAGAATATCAGGAAGGGCTGCCGAAGAAGGAGAGTGCAAGCCCCAAACCACTTTGTCAGAGCCACACAAACAAGATGGCATCCTAACAGGAAGTCCCTTCCCCAAGGGCATAGAGGAGGAGAGCCCTGGGGGCCAGAGGAGACTTAACTTCCTGTAATTACTGCCCCCTGAGTTTGCTACCAGCCTAACACCCAGGGAACTCTTTCCAACTGTACCACCCTTGCAGAGGAGGCCATCTGGAATCAGGAGGCTTAGGGGACCTTGGTACTTCTGGTTACAAACACAGGGAGCTCTGTATGCCAGACTCTGGATCAGCTACACTACATTGTGTTCCTTCATTCGGCAAACCCAGAGAACTCTGTGTGCCAGCTGTAGGCCAGGCTCTGTACTTGCTACATTGCCTCTATTCTTTCATGAATTCCTCACAAGGGGACTCTGATATCAGAATCACCAACTTTCCAAAGTTGCTGAGGCTTACTGAGGTGCTGGAGCTTATCTAGGGTCATTCAGATGCTACCTGGAGAAACAGAGACTGGAATTGAGCTCCATGCAATGGAAGATGACTTCTCCATGCATAGATTTACTAAGTTATTGCTCTAGTGTGGGAGATTGTCTTAAGTTAGTACAAAGTAACAGAATTTTCTGAAAATAGTCAAATGGCTGGAATTAACCTCAGCCCACCTCAGAGAGATAATACCAAAAAACAAAAAAAATCCAAAAACCAAACAACAAAGAACAGACCTGAAAACTATAAACGAAATAGCAATCAGAGTTTTGTGGGTCACTGTAATGACAGTAAAAGAAAACAAATCATGTATTTTCCTTTAAAAAAAAAAAATGTCCTCAATGTAGATAGATGCCCCTAGTGGTCAGAGCCGGAATTGTAGCTCTGAAAGTTCCAGACCAGAGAGGTTTCAAGGCAGAGGGAAGGAGAGAGGAGATTGGGCTCCAGTACATCAGTTAGACATTTCTGGAATTTTCCACTACTTTCTGGAATTTTCCACCCCGTGTCCACAATCCCTTCCTGGATCTCTATGCCCTGAGAAAAGTCCAGCCACTGAGAGAGGTGAAGAAAAATCTGCACATAAGTGTGTGAACATTTGGGGGTAAAAGAAGTGTAAGACCGAAATGCACACACCACACAGATAAACTGTCAAGTCAAAAATTGAAATTTTTTATTTTTTATGAAACAGTGTCATGTGAACTCTTTGATAACATGGTAAATATATGTGAACTTTTTTTTGTTAGTTGCTTATTAGATATTTTTGAGTGTTCCTCTCAACAAATTAGCCTAATCACAAAATATTAAACATTAAAAATGTATACTTAGAAAATAAAATCATTCTGCACCTTCCATCTACATGATCCCCCCACCCTGACTCACAAATACCAAAAATATCCAATGTAAGAGGATTGGTGCACATTTTCCAGATGTGTTTCTCTTTTGGTGATGTGAATACCTAACTTAAAGCATTTGTGTAGTTATGTAGTTCTATACATATTCTTTTTAAATTTTGCAATTACATAAGTAATTTTATGCAAATTCATTTTTTTCACTTATTATGACATCTTCAGATTTTCATTTCTTCAGTTAATGGTTTGTCATCTTTCCAGAGGTTATTGGAGAAGCATTTTGCTTCTTAGGCGAATTATTTGCAATTATCTTTTGTCCCTTTCTCTACTGATTAACAGAAATCCTTTTGGTTCTTGCACATGAGTACAAAATCTGTAATAATGTTTGAAATGTTGTCTCCCAACTTCCCAATCTTTTAGTTTTTTTCTTTTGACAGTACAGAAATTGCTTTAATTTTCATGGATTTTTTAACTTTAAAATAATGCAGCTATGACAGAAAGGAAAATGAGTAATACATAGGGTAGCATCAAATACTAGTCCGCTGGGAATTCTAGTCCACTGGGAATTCTAGATTCAAAGCCTTGAGGGATTCAGGGCACAATGGAAAAGGGCTTTAGACCAAAATCTACATTGATGAAGAATGGTGAAAATATTTGAACATGTGTTTGCTTATAGGAGATACTGTGTAAAGTGCTTCTGGCCTAACACAATTCTGTAAGTCATCATTTTGTGGCAAATGAAGCATTAAGGGTAGCCCACATACATTAAAACTAGTGGCAAAAGCATTTCTTCTGCCTCTCCCTCCCATGGAGGGGATCCCATGGAGGGGATCATTTTCTCCTCTCCATGGAGGTTAATTTTCCTCTGCTTCTACCTGGGCCCCACATGCCCAGCACACCCGCCCCCAGATAGTTCAATCCCTGTGGCACTCCAGGCTTAAGGGAGTGGATTTTATCTCCATCATGAACTTCCAAGACCAAGACATGGGTGAGAGGGTTGTTTGAGTACCCTATCTGCGTGGCATTGACACCAGGGGAATTCAAAACTGCATATGTGACCCAAAAAACATTTTAACTGTTACAAGCTTATTTGAGAAATTGAAGGGAAGTTAGAAAAAGAAAACCTTGTCAATCCCAAACAAAAATGTCACATAGAAAGGAATGCAAATTATAGGAAAAATATTTTATAGGCAAATGTTTAATATTCTCATACATAAATAAATCTGATTAGTAAGAGTGTCTTTCAAAGTCTACTGAAAAAATTTTAAATAAGAACTATACATCACAAACATATAAAGATTAAACAAGTACAAAAACAATTATAAATGTATGTAAGTGTGTACATATATTTACATATGCACATAAACATACATAACATGAGGAAAAGAGTATACATACTGTGAGCAAAATTTGGAAGAATATATATGTCATGTAAACCTGTTTATATAGTACTGTACACAGAGAAATATATCTGGGGAATATAAACTAAACTATCAAGGATGTACATCTTGCTATGTAACAAGATGAAAAAAATATAGAAAAATATTTTCTCTAATACACATTCTTGCACTTCATTAGTTTATAAAGATAGCAATTTGAAATCAGAAAAATAACTGATGTAAAATTTTATAGCATAGTAGTATATACCGGGTTGGGAATTTCACTACCAAAATAATAGGTAGGTGGATTAACGGTATATTTCTAAATCTATATGCTTTTTCACATTACTTTTGTCTCTCAATTACACACATATGGGTTGCCCGTCATAGTTGGGAGGGAGAGGCAGAAGAAATGCTTTTGCCACTAGTTTTAAAGTACGTGGGCTACCCTTAATGCTTCCTTTGCCACAAAATCTTCCAGAAATGTCACTCTGAATGAGATCTTGCTCCCTCCATCCTTCCAAAGATTCCTTCTGAGTGATGCCTAAGCTGCAATTCTAGACATGTGGACCATGGACAACAAAATGTGGTTACTTATGTCAAAGGGATTGAAAATGGAGCCAGGAGGCTAGTATGGAAGTAGGACTTACATATTTCTACCCCCAAATGCAACATAAACCTTTCACCCGGCCAACCTGAGACCGACTGGAACTTGTTTTCGTTATTCCCTGGAGACCAGAGCATGGCAACCAATCTGGTGCCTCAAGTGACTGAATGCCTGCCAAAACCAATCATAGTTCTGTAAAGATAACCTATATAACTTCTCTGGATAGTCTTTATATGTCACCTTTATAAACTCTTGCCATTTTTGTTTCCCCATGAGCACATTTGAGTTGCTACTCAAATCAGTGCCTCCCAAATTACAATTCATAAGACCCTAAGTAAAAACTCTTTTTCTTATTTGCAGCCTTCTGCATTTCTTGGTTGACAATATGTTCACCAGTTATCATGGACCTCCAATTTCTGAATTTCCTCCAGTGGAAAATTTGGGAAAAGGAAAGAAAAATTTATTAAAAGTTGCTTTGCATGGTGAGTGGTGGGAGAACACATAAAAAAAATCATACTCAAATTGCTTTACCTAACGACTTTCTTCTTCTCTATGGTTTCACAGATAGAAATCATAGTAATAATATAGGACTCCTCTTAGAGGGCTGGTGGTCAGTAAAGGCCTGAGGTGGGAGCAAGGAGGGCAGAAGGGGTTCAGGTACTTTCTACAACTGTCCTGTTAAGTTTCACAAAGTTTTTCCCAGAGTGACAAACTTCTGGGTAAGGGATTGCCGCTCTGGATTTTCCAAATGGATAAACCAGGTTACAGGGTATTTCCTTCCTGTTATATCTAGCTAGTCTCCACCCTCTCCTCTTCTGCTGGCTAAAGCCTCCTTAGGCTCAGATCTCAGCTTAAACTTCACTTCACATGAGAAGTCTCAGACATACCCTACTGGTGTGATTACCACTAGGCATCTAGTAACTGCACCACCTTTACCATCTCCAGACACATTTTTCATGTGAAAGGGGACCAAAGACTGTGAGCTCACAATGTTTCATAGGCTGTAGCATCACACAGTGGACTTAAGATGCTGACATTTTCAAATATCTTGTCTGAAGATTTGCCTCAGATTCTCTCTGCCACTTTTGAGAGAGATGCTGGGGACACAGGTCAGTTCAGCAACGGAAATGCAGAGTTCTTCCACAGACAGCAATCGGAGCGTGTAGTTCAGAGAAGCTGAGGAGGCTGTGGATTGATGCTCCTTCCTCTACAAGAGCCCATGAGAGTACTACAACGAGAGTCTGTGATTTTTAGCAGGCGTAGTTTTGCATAGCAAAGACCAAATGAACCTTCCAGAGGTAAAATTCCAGGTTTGAAAGTTTTTGAATAATTTGCTGCGTGGAATACTCTTAAATATATTTCAAAACATTTAAATGAACTTGGAAAATAGTAAAAGAAAAATTAAGGAAGGAAGCAAAACGTTCCATTAACCCCTGATGAGTTATCATCATTTTTATATTCTCATTAATTATGTGCATAATATGACACTGGCTTACCTTTTAATCTACACATAACATTTAATCCTTTTGACATAACTACAAACTCCATATTGTGATTCATTCTTTACTGATAAGGAAACCGAGCCTCAGATTTCAGGCCTGGCTGAGACTAAGGCACTTTTGTGCCCTTCACTGTCTTGTGATTTCAATAAATCCTGACAAGGACCCTATGAGGGGGAGAATCCTCACTCCCGGGATGGGGAACCTGAGGTTTGGGACCTTAATGTCCCACACTGCCCCATGTCATGCTCCTACTCATTGGCTGATTCCAGACTGGAACCCATGTCTTCTGAACCTGGCCTTTACTCTTCCTACTGATTCACTCAGCCTTGCCTCAATTATAGATAAGGGTATACTTTGGAAATATTGTGAGCTTGGTTGCAGACCACGACAATATAGCAAATATTGCAATAAAGTGAGCCAAACAAGTGCTTTGGTTTTCCATTTCTTATAAAAGTTATGGTTACACTATACTATAGACTATTAAGTGTACAATAGCATTAAGTCTAAAAAACAATGTACATACCTTAATTAAAAAATACTTTATTGCTGAAAGTTGCTACCAATCATCTGAAACTTCAGTGAGACATAATCTTTTTGCTGTTGGAGGGTCTTGTGTCAGTTTTGATGGCTGCTGACTGATTAGGGTGGTGGTTGTTGAAGGTTGGGGTGGCTGTGGCAGTTTCTTAAAATGAGACTACAGTGAAGTGTGCTGCATCGATGGACTCTCCTTTGCAGAAACGATTTCTATGTACTGTTGTTTGACAGCATTTTACCCACAGTGGAACTTCTTTCAAAATTGGGGTCTGCTAAATAGACATTTCTCTAAAGAAGATAGACAGATTGCCAACAAACACATGAAAGGATGCTCAACATCATTAATCATTAAAGAAATGCAAATCAAAACCACAATGAGGTATCACCTCACACCGGTCAGAATTGCCATCATCAAAAAATCTAGAAACAATAAATGCTGGAGAGGGTGTGGAGAAAAGGGAACACTCTTGCACTGTTGGTGGAAATGTAAATTTATACAGCCACTATGAAGAACACTGTGGAGGTTCCTTAAAAACTATAAATAGAGCTACCATACGACCCAGCAATCCCACTACTGGGCATATACCCTGAGAAAACCATAATTCAAAAAGAGTCATGTACCACAATGTTCATTGCAGCTCTATTTACAATAACCAGGACATGGAAACAACCTAAGTGTCCATCGACAGATGAATGGATAAAGAAGATGTGGCACATATATACAATGGAATATTACTCAGCCATAAAAAGAAACGAAGTTGAGTTATTTGTATTGAGGTGGATGGACCTAGAGTCTGTCCTGCAGAGTGAAGTAAGTCAGAAAGAGAAAAACAAATACCATATGTTAACACATATATATGGAATCTAAAAAAAAAAAAAAAAGTCATGAAGAACCTAGGGGCAGGACAGGAATAAAGATGCAGACATAGAGAATGGACTTGAGGACACGGGGAGGGGGAAGGGTAAGCTGTGACAAAGTGAGAGAGTGGCATGGACATATATACACTACCAAATGTAAAATAGATAGCTAGTGGGAAGCAGCCACATAGCACAGGGAGATCAGCTCGGTGCTTTGTGACCACCTAGAGGGGTGGGATAGGGAGGGTGGGAGGGAGGGAGATGCAAGAGGGAGGAGACATGGGGATATATGTATATGTATAGCTGATTCACTGTTACACAGCAGAAACCAACACACCATTGTAAAGCAATTATACTCCAATAAACATGTTTAAGAAAAAATTGGGTCTGTCCTCTCAAAGCCTGCCACATTTTTTATCAACTAAGTTTATGTCATATTCTAAATCCTTTGTTGTCATTTCAACAATCTTCACAGCATCTTCACCAGGGGTAGATTCCATCTCAAGAAACCACTTTCTTCTCTCATCCATAAGAAACAGCTCCTCGTCGGTTAAAGTTTCATCATGAGATTGCAGCAATTCAATCACGTATTCAGGCTCCTCTTCTAATTCTAATTCTCTTGCTCTTTCCACCACATCTGCAGTTACTTCTTCCACTAAAGTCCTGCATCCCTCAAAGTCATCCATCAACTTCTTTCAAACTCCCGTTAATGTGGATATTTTGACGTCTTTCAATGAACCAATAATGTTCTTAATGACATCTAGAATGGTAAATCCTTTCCAGAAGATTCTCAATTTACTTTGCCCAGATCCATCAAAGGAATCACTGTCTATGGCAGCTATAGCCTTATGAAGTGTATTTCTTAAATAACAGTACATGAGGGTTAAAACTACTCCTTGATCTGTGGGTTGCAGAATGGATGTAATTTTAGCAGGCATGAAAACATTAATCTCACTATACCTCTACATCAGAGCTCTTGGGTGAGCATGTGAGTTGTCTATGAGCAGTAATATTTTGAAATAATTCTTTTTTTTTCTGAGCAATATGTCCCAACAGTGGACATAAAATATTCAGTAAACCATGTTGTAAACAGATGTGCTGTCATTCAGTCTTTGTTGCTCCATTTATAGAGCACAGAGTAGATTTAGCATAATTCTTAAGTGCCCTAGGATCTTAAGAATGGTAAATGAGCGTTGACTTCTATTTAAAGTCACCAGCTGAATTAGCCCATAACAAGAGAGCCAGCCTGTCCTTTGAAGCTTTGAAGCCAGGCGTTCACTTCTCCTCTCCAGCCATGAGAGTCCTAGATGGCATCCTCTTCTAATATAAGGCTGTTTTGTCTACATGGAAAATCTGTTGTTTAGTGTAGGCACCTTCGTTAATTATCTTAGCTAGATCTTTTGGATAACTTGCTGCAGCTTTTACATCAGCACTTGCTGCTTTACCTCACACTTTGATGTTATGGAGATGGCTCCTTTCCCTAAACCTCATGAACCAACCTATTCTAGCTTGAAACTTTTCTTCTGTAGCTTCCTCACCTCTCACAGCCTTTGTAGAATTGCAGAGAATTAAAGCCTCACTCTGGATTAGGCTTTGGTTTAAGAGAATGTTGTGGCTGGTTTCATCTTCTCTCCAGAGTACTAAAACTCTCCTCACATCCACAATAAGGTTGGTTTGCTTTCTTGTCCTTTGTGTGTTCACTGGAGTAGCACTTTTAATTTCCCTCAAGAAGTTTTCTTTTTAATTCACAATTTGACTAACTGTGTGGTACAAAAGGCCTAGTTCTTGCCCTGTCTTGCCTTTTGACATGCCTTCCTCACTAAGCTTAATCATTTCTCTTTGTGGAACTTATATTTTGAAGGGGAAGAGGGAGAGAGAGAGAAGGAAAGAGAGACACCTGTGTCTGCATAAGGGTTAGGGGCCCTAAGAGGGTTTTTTGCTGTTGTTGTTGTTGTTGAATCTTCAACGCCATGAAGTTTGAGCAAGTTTAAAATTTAATATGAAGGAGCAATCTCATCTCAGATTTAACCCTTGAATTTTCCTACATGTTCATTTCCTTCCTTATCTTCTTACCTTCTTACTTCACAGTAGAGTTAATGAAACACTTTCAATAAACAGGATGGATTATAATACAAATTTTTAGTTATTAATAATTAAAGAATGGACAATTGTGTCCAAAAACGCTAGTGCTTCTTGGATTTTTGCCTCTCAGGGAGGCAGCAGGTGGCTGAAATCCTGGTGTGACATGATCTGAGGAGCCCTGTCCTGGTGGCTGTGGGTCGGGTTCAGAATTTTCCTATAAACGTATTAACATGCGGAGCAGTCCAGGAGCAGCAGTTAGGCAAACACCACAGCTTGCTGCCCTGGTGCCACCTCTCACTGAGCTCACCAGGTGAATCAAAGGCAAGCCTGTCTTCCCAGCGTGGGGAACTGGATTAGGGTCTGCTCAGAGGCACGATGTTGGGCAGCTCTTAGGAGCTTCTGAGTCTCCCAAGAAACTAGAGATCCTTCTGTCTTTGAAACTTTGAACTCAAGGCATACCAGAGAGAGATTTGCTTCCTTCATAAAGATATCTATATTCTCATTAGGAGAAACAATGAAAAACACCTTTCCACAGTGCCTGCCTTAGCCCTAAGGCTCAGCCAGCCCCTGCTACTGAGTCTTGACTTTTAGAGAGACTTTGAAGTCCCACAATATGCCATATACTTTGGGCAGGTTTTCTCATTCACCCCTCAGGACAGCTCTGTGACACAGGTATCATGAGTCCCACGTCACAGATGCCCAAGCTCAGGCTGACAGAGCCTAGGTCAGCTCTCCAGTAAGTGGCAGGATGGGATGAGGTTCTATCCCTCACCTTCTCTAGAGGACACAGAGCAGCCTCCCTTTTAGAAGATGGGCTTCCAGGGCTGGAGAAATGGTCGGATCACATTCCCTGCTATTGTGGCCCCGCGGGTACTCACTCAGCAACCCTTCCGGGTGAGGAAGATGACAGATGTCAGGTGGCATCGTATCCATCTCCATTTTTGTTCTTTTCAAATGAAAAAGCGTATATTTGGAAAGAGTAAAATATGAAACTGTTTACTATGATAGCAATTCTATTTGGAGAATTTCTACTTATGTTGAAGCAGTTCCATCTGCTGTTGACTGCAAATCTATGTCGCGTGCACTGATTTATCTCTTCCCTCATTAATGTCTGCTGATGTACTTTGTGGACTCTACAGAGGGTTCCTACCAGAGAACACGTGTTAACCCCCATAACCCTACAGGCTGTACAGGCTGCCTAGTCTTTGTCTAACACACTCTGTCATCCCCTGTCAGGACACAGAACACTACTGTACAGGCTGCCCACACCACGATCCAAAGCCCCATCCTCTCTCAGTCACCTCCTTCCTGCCCTTTGCCTGCCCACCAACTGCCAAGTTTCGCTGCTGCCGCTTGGTGTTCCATCGTGTGCAGGCTCTGGAGTACATGCTTTCACAATCTTCTTTTGCACCTAGCAGTGTTTTCAGACAGAATTAGAATCATTCTGTACATATATTCATAGGCTGAATGTTAAGGGAAGGTACTGTATTTTTCGTTGCTGTTTGAATAAACTTGTTTGTAAGAAATTTGCAAATGGCGATTCTTTAGTGCCACCTGGTGACAGACGCCTGAACTGCAACTTGAACATTGCAGGACAGGAAAGTGGGAGGGAGGGGCTGTGGCAAAAAGCCACAACAAAGAGCCTTTTGGAAGTCTGGGTGTAAAGCGGGGAACTCCTTGGGTACAGCTATACTAATTGCCTTTTTCTGGACATTGCATATAGATAGAATCATATACTATGTGGTCTTTTGCATATTTGGCTTCCTTCACTTGGCATAATGTTTTCAATGTTCATCTATGTTATGGCATGTATCAGTACTTCATTCCTTTTTATTGTCAAATAGTACACCACATTTTATTTACCCATTCTTTCATTGGTGGACATTTGGGTTGTTTCCACTTTTGGCTGCTGTGAATAATGATGCTACATACATTTGTGTACAAGTTTTTATGTAAAAATATGTTGTCATTGCTCTTAGCTGTGTACCTAGGAGTGGAACTGCTGAGTCATATGGTGACTCTCTGTTTAACCATTTGAGGAGCTGCCACACTGTTTTCATGACCCTGACAGTCTTGAGGAGTACAGGCAGTTTGTTAGTTTACTTGTGACTAGACTGTGGTTGTTTGTTTTGAGAAAGAATACCACAGAGTTGAAGTGCCCTTCCCATCACATCATATCTGGGAGGACATGGTACTCAAGTGACATCACTGGGTCACTGGAGATGTTGACCTTCATCAGTGGGTTAAGGTGCTGTTTGCCCAGTTTCTCCAGTGTACAGTAACTGTTTTCCATTTGCCTCCTCTGTTCTTCAGAAGTGAGTCACTAAGTCTGCTCTACCCTCAGAGGTGGAAGGCAGATTTCAGGTTCACTTCATAGAGGCAGGGTATCAACATGTATTATCTGGAATTATTTGATAAAGACAGTTACTCTCATCACCCATTTCTTTATTAATTCAAACATTTATTGATATCAGTATGGACTGATGTATATGGATTTTGTAGGTTGTTTTTTTTTTCTTACTTAATGGATACATCCCAAAAGAAAGTCAAACATCATAATTTCTACAATGCAGTAAGAGAATTTTGACATAACAGTCAGGAAACTGCAAAAGAGTTCCCTATACCTACCAATATATTGTCCAAGTATGGTATATCACACAGTGCTTTCAGACAATATATTTTCATGGCAGAGCTTGGAACAACAATATAATTTCAGACAATTTTATTCCATAGTTGGTAATCCCTTGAGAAAGAAATAAACAGATAAAACAAAGGTTATTGAAGTGACCATAAAAATAATTATTGCTAACTTGCACTTAACATGTTTGCAAAATCCATTTCAGTGAAGTAAAATTATGAGATATGTCCGAGAAAATGTGTGCGTCATTTGAAAGCCAATTGTCAAAAGCACAGCCTTCATGTTATCTAACTCTAACTCCATGGAAGGTATGTTACAGCTTGAGCTTTTCGGTAACTGATTGCCCTGTAATGTAATTCCTTGTCTATATGCAAGTGTTTGAATTCTGCCCTGTGGAAGGGAAATCCTTTTCTCTTGAGGAAATACCTATTTGTCTCTATTTGAAAAATTATTTCGACATTCTGGATCTACAGTATAAGTGTGACAAATAAGTGGTGGTTGAGTTGGCAAGTGTAATGTCAGTGGAAGTGTGGGGGAACACAGCCCTGTTAGATGAGGGATGAAGGCAGAGTTGGAAGGGAGGTGCAGGGAGATGTGAACTGAGTGTGCAGAATTCTTGGTAGAACTTCGGTGCAAGGGGAGAATCTATGTAAAGAGGACAGTAACTAGAGATGTGGAGGGGGGATAGGGCTTAAAGCATATTTTAAAATCATCAATTATAAGAAACTTGAGCAGGTTGAAATCTTAATGGGAAGGAGCCATCTCTTCCTAGAGTTAACAACTGAGCTTACCACACCTGCCTTTCCACACTTTAATTCCTTGTTTCCATTCTGGAGAAGCCTAAAACTTAACCAAAGAGATCGTGTAAAGTTTGGTCTTAATGCCTGTTAACTGGATGAATAGATGGATGGATGAGGATGTGTCAAACATGTGCTGGGTATTCACGGATTTTTATGTCCCAGTGCAGAGCTCCTCATGCAGATGACAGAACCCGTGGTGTTGTGTGGCTGAGAGGATGCAGCTTCTCAAGACTGTAAATGATGGCTACAACATAGGAGGCATTTCAGTGTGGAGGACAGGGCTGCGCATCGCGGTTGCTGTGGAAACCTAACGTCATAGCGGCGACCGTGACGACTTTTTAAGGGAGACAGACATAAACTGGGGAAAAGAGCAGCTCCCGCCTTCAGGTGTTTGGGACTCAGCTGAGGGTGTGGGTCCCCGGTGGGGGCTGGACGACGCTGGGGTGTGGGGAGACAAAGGGATCCACATCCAGGTCACCTCTTTCCCGCTTTGGGGCTCGGTGCCTCCGCTGTCTCGTAGGTAAAGCCATTGGGGTCCCTCCTGGCCCCAATGAGGGTGGTGTCCTGCTCCAGGGGTGTCCAGGAGCCACTTTCCTTCTAAAGGAGGGGCACAGGAGGTGAGACAGGTATCGACTTAAAAAAAGTGCACGACGTGAGAGTTGCAAGTTAAGTTTTATTTGGGGCAAAATGAGGACTATAGCCCGGGAGACAGCATTTCAGATAGCTCTGAGAAACTGCTCCAAAGAGGTAGGGGGGAAGGTCAGTATATATGTGATTTTGGAAAAGGGGGAGTACATGCAATAAAGCACATATTTTTTTTTGCAGGTCTCGCGAGGGTTACTGCTAGTCACGAGGAGCAGAGGTCACCATGAAGGACTTTAGTGCTTTTCTAGAGATGAGGAGATGCAAGAATTGGGCTCATAAAATCAGCTCCTGAAAATACCTAACTATCTGAAGACCTGTTCTGCCAGTTTTTCTCAGAGCACAGAGTGCCTCATTCCTGATCTCCACCCTGAATTCCTTTCAGGGGATGTTGAAGGTAATCAGCTGCAGTGGCAACTGATTTAATCCTTATAGAGGTAGATGGCAAGTGACCATGGCAAGTGCCAATTTGTAGTTGACACAGGTAATAACTCTAAGCCTCAGCTTCCCCCTCTGTAAAATGGGGAGAAGAATGCTTTACCCACAGGATTGCTGAGAACATTGAATGATAACACATGAGTAAGCCGATGGCCCTATTGTTATTCCAGGATCATGAATGTTTGCATGAATTCAGGCCACTTCTTATTCCTTTTCCACTTTGTTCTTAGGGTACAAACAAGGAAAGGAGAAGGAAAGGGCCTTGTGAGAAGGACATTATAACATGTGCTGGATCTGTCTCTCCCTGTGCAGCTCCTCATGCTGGTGGCCTTGCTCATATCAGGTGTCTGAAGGAGGCAGGTTCTGAGGATCTGTGTCCTGATGGCTGCTGGAGCTTCTACTCCAGGTTCAAAGGCAGCGGCTTCCAAGAGACCCCAACACTTACATTTTGGGTTTTCCTACACTGATACTGGTTCCCACGGAGGTCTCTGCTGATGAGTTTTTGCTCTGGTAGGTTGTATTCTCTGTATTCAATTTTGGAGACAAATTTGCCTTGTGACCTCACTTCTCTGATAGATCTGAGAAGAGTTGTTTTTTCAGTTTGTTTGGCTTTTTACTTGTTAGGATGGAGTGCCGACTTTGAAGCTCCTTACACGTCAGGCTAGAAACTGGACACCTATTTATTTTTTGATTTATCTATTTTGTTGCGTGTGTCAATAGTTTTTTTTATTGCTGCATAATAATACAGTATATGGATATGCCACATTTGCTTTATTCATTCACCTCTTGAGGGACATTTGGGTTGTTTCCAAATTGGGTTTCTCTTAAATAAAGCTGCTGTGAACACTGGTGTATAAGTCTTGGCATGGACATATGCCTTCCTCCTCTAGAATACATCCTTACCAGTGCAACAGCTGGATCATATGGTAGATGAAAGATTAACATTGTAAGAAACAAACTGTTTTCCAAGGTGGTCACACAATTTTCATTGCCACCATTAGTGTGTGAGAGTTCCATTCCCCACAACCTTGCTAAAACTTGATTTGGTCAGTCTTTTTCCTCGTGACCATTCCCTGTCAGGTGTAGTGGTACCTAATTGTAGTTTTCAATTACAGTTCCTCAATGATGATAATGATGAGCATATTTTCATGTGTTTCTTTGCCATGACTATATCTTCTTTGATGAAGTATCTCTTGAGATCCTTTGTCAATTTATCTATGAGTGTGTCTGTTTTCTTCTTATTGACTTTTGATTCTTTACTCTGTGTACAAGTCCTTTATCAGATACATGATTTACCAATATTTCCCTTCAGTCAGTGGCTTGCCTTTTCACAGGATGAGGTTTTGCATTTGATTTTCAGCAATCTCACCTTGTGGCTACAGGAAATAATGGTCGCCTTCAGGGCACAAATGGAAGCTTACAGATCATTTATGAAGTGCTTGAGCTGGGAGTTCCAATCCCTGAGCTCATCCTTTTCTTTCTCCATTTCGTCTAGTGACATTAGGAGCAATCGGCCAATCTCATTATATTTGTTATTTTGCAAAAATTTTTGAAAGTATCATATACACAGTCACCCACATCCTTTCTTCTTATAAGTGGTTGATTAGGTGTCTACAGTGGTGACATTTGGGTTATATCTATTCCCAGATCACACCATGGACTATCAGAGCTCTCTTTACTACTGGAAATACAGTCCATAGCACCTTTAAATCTGGTCAGATTAGAGAGCCAATTCCAGAAATCCAAGGTCAATTCACAAAACTCATGCTTAAATTTCTCTTCCTTTAGAACCACTTTTGGTACCAAAATCTGTATTAGTCAGAAACAGAACCAATAGTATATATATGGGGGGGCGGGGGTAGACTGACTTGAGGAATTGGCTCAGGTCATTATAGAGTCTTAGAAGTCCCAAGACCTATGGTCAGCAAGCTAGAGACCCAAGAGAGGTGATGGTGTAAGTTCCAGTCCAAAAGCCAGTAAGCTCGAGACCCAAGAAGAGCCAATTTTTCATTTAGTCAAAATGCAGGAACCAGCCGGCAATATGCTTTACTCAGTGCACCCATTCAAATGTTAATCTCATCCGGAAACATCCCCACAGATGCACAGAATAATGTTTGACCAAATGTCTAAGCACTCTGTGGCCCAATCAGTTTGACACATGAAATTAACCATCACACCTTCCAGTTTGTTTGCATAAGAAGCTACATCTTTTGTTCTGTGGAGTTTGCATTCTAGAGTCTGCTGACTGTATCCCTATCGTGTTGTTTATGTTGTTCTGTCCCCTCCCCCTTTTCCATTACATTGGTGATTAGATTCAGAGGCTAGGTCCAATTCAGATTCTTGGCAAGAATACCTCAGATCTGGTGTTGTTTACTCCAGAGCCTTACACCAGGAGGCTCATTGTGTCTAGTTATCTCTCCAGTTGTGACACTAAGGTTGATCACTGGGTTCATGTGTTGTCAGCCTGTTAGAGCCATTGTAACATTTCCTATGTGTTTTTCACCTCAAGTTTGTGGCCTCCAAAGATTGTTGTCAAATCTGCATTTCATTAAAGACTGCAAAATTTATTATGCATTTGTTAACTGGAATTCTTTTATAAAAGGAATTTCCCTCATCAACTATTAGTTTACACAGGAAGATAGGATGAATGTTTAATTCTTTTACAATATTTTCACTTTTCAGAATAACAAGCTGTTTCCTTAGGATGCTCCAAAGGTGAGCAATAAGTTGGTTTTCATGGAATTTTTTCCCATTAGCATGTCATTATTGATACCGAGCAGAGCCCTATGGAGCTCCTGGGCACAAAAGCCTTTCTGTGTCCCCTTTTTCTTTGATTACAGGAAATAGGCTTCATTCAGCCTCCATGACCTTCCCTGAATTCCAACAGGCAGATTGAAGCAGTTGTTAATTAGGGAAGGGAGGGGATGCGAGACCAGGGAGAAACAAACTGTCGAGAGAAACAATAGTGCAGCCTTGGGGCAAGGTCCTGGTCCCCCATCAAGGGATACACACAACAGTATCTTTTAGCTGTTTTGCAGACACTGAAACCCCATCAAGGTGGGAGAAGTTAATGATTAATGATGGTGTGCTGCCCACAAGCATGTAGACCCCAGACCAGTTGGAACCTGAAGGTTGATGATGCTGACTCCTACTTACCTCACCACCAACCCATCAGAAAAATGTCCACAAGCTGATCACGCCCTTTTTGAACCATTACTATAAAGCTTCTCACTATCTTCTCCAAGTTGGGATACATAGTTTCTCCAGGCAGGAGCCTGCTGTGTCCCCCTTTGCCTGGCAAAGTAATAAAGCTATTCTTTTCTACTTCACCCAAAACTCTGTCTCCAAGATTTGATTCGGCACTGGTGTACAGAGAAGCTGAGCTTTCGGCATCATTATGAGCTTTAGATTTTTCTATATTTGGTATGTTTTAATGCATTGCAGTCATTATTTTATTTGACATTCAAATTGTTCCATCTTTAGCCTATGCGAGCCCCTTCTGGTTGACTTTTGTGTCTTTAATGTGCTTTCTGGTATGAGAGTTTGGTCCAGACTCATCTGGTACAATCCATACGCAAACCTAGAATCAGACATTTTTCCAAGGAACCCTGGTTCCTTTTAGTTGGGAATGTTTTCAGAGGATTCATTCTGGGTACTAGTGTTGTTCATTGCTGCTTTAGTTATGATCCCGGTGAATTTGAGGTTCTTGCCTCATCACGAAAGAATTCAGAGACGAAGCAGGGAGGTTAAGAAAGTAAGGTGAGAATTTATTTAAGCAAGAATACACTCTTAGAGGGAGAGTGGGCAGACAGGTGAGCAGCTTCTGCCCTGGGATTCTTTAGCAAGCCGGTTATGAGGGGCATACAAATGAAGGGGCGGAATATTCACTGGGGAAGGAGGAGTTTGGGGGTCGTATTCCCCGATTTTCATCCCAGCTCCATTTTCCTGAGGGGAAGAGGAATTTTTGCCCTTATTTAGCTTAGATCAGAGGTGTCAGTGCACGATGGGTACTCCTTTTTTTTTTTAATGGGCCATCCATTTTAATGAAGGGAAGAAGTTATTTAACAAATACAGAGCAAACAGAATATTAAGTTTTGTCCTCCATTAATATTAGTAACAGATAAAGTGGGCTGCAACGCCTTCAAGATAGCTTGAGACCATCATCTCTGTGTCATGGGCAGGGGGATGTTCAGCCAGGATGTCTTTCTCTGTCACTGAGAAAAATTTCCATAATGTATAATGATACTTACTGAAACAGATATGGGGCATTTGGGTAATTAGGAATCCGTTAGCATATTTTTTCCAGAAGCCTTGACTACAAAATGAAAACAGTAGATTTGGACACTTTTAGCTATGAAGAATTTGTTTGGGTATTCATCTTTATGCCAAATGAAATAAGCTTATTTCATCTCTGCAGCTTCCCATATACCATTTTCCAACCTCTGTTTTGTGTTTGGCAACAATTTTAGAAATTAAAAATCAAGTTAAAAAGTAAGTGACAACTGAAATGATATATGGAATATTTTGCCGACTTACAAGAGCATGCAGAATTAAATATGACCCAGTTCAAATGTTAATTTTATTTTATTTATTTATTTTTTAACATCTTTATTGGAGTATAATTGCTTTACAATGGTGTGTTAGTTTCTGCTTTATAACAAAGTAGATCAGTTATACATATACATATATCCCCATATCTCTTCCCTCTTGCGTCTCCCTCCCTCCCACCCTCCCTATCCCACCCCTCTAGGTGGTCACAAAGCACAGAGCTGATCTCCCTGTGCTATGCGGCTGCTTCCCACTAGCTATCTATTTTACATTTGGTAGTGTATATATGTCCATGCCACTTTCTCACTTTGTCCAGCTTACCTATCCCCTTCCCCGTATCCTCAAGTCCATTCTCTAGTAGGTCTATGTCTTTATTCCCATCTTGCCCCTAGGTTCTTCATGACCTTTTTTTTTTTTTTTAGATTCCATATATATGTGTTAGCATACAGTATTTGTTTTTCTCTTTCTGACTTACGTCACTCTGTATGACAGACTCTAGGTCCATCCACATCACTACAAATAACTCAACTTCGTTTCTTTTTATGGCTGAGTAATATTTCATTGTATATATGTGCCACATCTTCTTTATCCATTCATCTGTTGATGGACACTTAGGTTGCTTCCATGTCCTGGCTATTGCAAATAGAGCTGCAATGAACATTGTGGTACATGACTCTTTTTGAATTATGGTTTTCTCAGGGTATATGCCCAGTAGTGGGATGGCTGGGTCGTATGGTAGTTCTATTTTTAGTTTTTTAAGGAACCTCCATACTGTTCTCCATAGTGGCTGTATCAATTTACATTCCCACCAACAGTGCAAGAGGGTTCCCTTTTCTCCACGCCCTCTCCAGCATTTATTGTTTGTAGATTTTCTGATGATGCCCATTCTAACTGGTGTGAGGTGATACCTCATTGTAGTTTTGATTTGCATTTCTCTAATAATTAGTGATGTTGAGCAGCTTTTCATGTGCTTCTTGGCCATCTGTATGTCTTTTTTGGAGAAATGTCTATTTAGGTCTTCTGCCCATTTTTGGATTGGGTTGTTTGTTTCTTTGATATTGAGCTGCATGAGCTGCTTGTAAATTTTGGAGATTAATCCTTTGTCCGTTGCTTCATTTGCAAATATTTTCTCCCATTCTGAGGGTTGTCTTTTTGTCTTGTTTATGCTTTCCTTTGCTGTGCAAAAGCTTTTAAGTTTCATTAGGTCCCATTTGTTTATTTTTGTTTTTATTTCCATTTCTCTAGGAGCTGGGTCAAAAAGGATCTTGCTGTGATTTATGTCATAGTGTGTTCTGCCTATGTTTTCCTCTAAGAGTTTGATAGTGTCTGGCCTTACATTTAGGTCTTTAATCCATTTTGAGTTTATTTTTGTGTATGGTGTTAGGGAGTGTTCTAATTTCATTCTTTTACATGTAGCTGTCCAGTTTTCCCAGCACCACTTTTTCAAGAGGCTGTCTTTTTCTCCACTGTATATTCTTGTCTCCTTTATCAAAGATAAGGTGACCATATGTGAGTGGGTTTATCTCTGGGCTTTCTATCCTGTTCCATTGATCTATATTTCTGTTTTTGTGCCAGTACCATACTGTCTTGATTACTGTAGCTTTGTAGTATAGTCTGAAGTCAGGGAGCCTGATTCCTCCAGCTCCCTTTTTCTTTCTCAAGATTGCTTTGGCTATTCGGGGTCTTTTGTGTTTCCATACAAATTGTGAAATTTTTTGTTCTAGATCTGTGAAAAATGCCATTGGTAGCTTGATAGGGATTGCACTGAATCTGTAGATTGCTTTGGGTAGTATAGTCATTTTCACAATGTTGATTCTTCCAATCCAAGAACATGGTCTATCTCTCCATCTATTTGTATCATCTTTAATTTCTTTCATCAGTGTCTTATAATTTTCTGCATACAAGTCTTTTGTCTCCTTAGGTAGGTTTATTCCTAGATATTTTCTTCTTTTTGTTGCAGTGGTTAATGGGAGTGTTTTCTTAATTTCACTTTCAGATTTTTCATCATTAGTGTATAGGAATGCAAGAGATTTCTGTGCATTAATTTTGTATCCTGCTACTTTACCAAATTCATTGATTAGCTCTAGTAGTTTTCTGGTAGCATCTTTAGGATTCTCTATGTATAGTACATGGTGGATACTTCTTATCTGTAACGCTAATTTTATTGTAATGAGAGCATAATGAGCAACAGGTTATATTCAGATGTAAGAGATTCCCATCTTTCCCAGCCTTTCTTTGTCTGCTTCCAGAACACTTATCACCCCAAAGGTGTGGTTTCCCGTCAGTCTGGAGGTTCCTGCTTTTCTTTGTCTGCCCGTGGACCCCTGCTGTTTACAGGATGCGTGATTTACTGCCACCTGGCCCCTGCCCCCATTTCTCTGCTCATGTCTAGCTTCCTGCCTGCTGTAACAGTTGGATTCTGATATGTTGTGTTTTCATTATCATTATCCTCATTGAATTCTGCAATTTTAATCTGTATTTCTATTTGGGCCCAAGATTTGTTTACCAGCCTCAGATAGAATCAATTTTCATGAATATTCCATGTTCATCTAAAAAGTAACCGTATTGTCTAATAGGCTTCACAATTCAGTATGTTCATCTATCAGATCTACTCTTAGGATTATGTTGTTTAAGTCTTCTCTGCAATGAGTAAATATTTCTCCACTTGACTATTTTGGATTAAGGGAAGTATGATAGAATCATCTATTATTAGTACATTTCTTCCTGTATCCCTTGTACATACTGTAGTTTTTGCTCTATGAATAGTTCTGCTGTGTGATTGGTTATATAAGCGTTAATATTTCATATCTTCCTTCTGAATTTTAGCCTTTAGCAATAGCAACTGTGTTATTTTGTCTTTCTGAATCCATTTTGGTCTCAGTTCTGGTTTTTTAAATATCAAGATTATAACTTTCTTGTTATTGGCAATGCCTAATATGTATTTCCTTATTTTTTACATTTTTAACCTATCTGAATTCCTTTAAGTGTATCTCTTGCAAAAGCATATTTTTGGATTTTGCTTCAATAGGCCATATGACAACATTTTTCTTTTAATAAGTGAGTTAAGCACATTTCCATTTACTGATATGATCAATGTCTTTGATCTATTGTGTTCAATTCTGTCATATTGTTTATAAACATACAGAAGTTATATTCTCTTACACTAGACTGTCTGTTTTACTTCTCTCTTTTAATTTTATTTAGAATGATTGTTGTTCTGTTCTACTGGTACTTTAATACAAAACCTTACCTACCCCACTTAATATCCTTGATACAGAATGAAGTCTTGCTAATGAATAGAGAAATGGTCAGATGGTATGATTAGGTAAATCATATAACAAATAAAATACATATCATTAAACTTTAAAAATATATGCCAAGTTACTAACCAAAGGAATGCAAATTGGTATCCTGGGCTATCATGCTGACGGAAAAAGATAAGTTGCTTAAAAATATGTATAATGTAATAACGTGACAAAAAATAGGTAAATGAACATGTTTTTTGATATATATATATATAAAATACATGTATAATATATATAAATTTGTAGAACTCCATTCCTTCCTCTGAATAGATATGTGTGACACTATAGTAGTGAGTTACCCTTTGTGAGCCTGAAATTGCTCATCTGTAAAATGGGCATATTGATATTTACCTCAGAGAGCTGTTAGGAGGAGAAGGAGCAAACCTTTAGAAAGCATCTGATACATAATATTTTAGCAAATCTATGTATCATCTCCCCTATGTTCTTCCCCTCACAAAGAGATGACTTAAAAATGAACATCTCATACAGATCAATCAGACTGAAGCAGCAGGAAAGGAAATGCATACATATTTATATGAAGGATAAGATTTGCTGATATTTCTTTGTAGTATGAATTACCTGAGGATGGTGGAAATAAGGGAGCAAATCATCCCCTCTTTACTTTTTAATTGATGTTCTTTGTGATCTTTTTCCCTTCTATTTTGAGACTTGAGTAACAACCTTCTTTTGAGCCCCAGAATGGAGACAGTACAGCATAACAGAGTATTAAGATGGGGCTGCTGTACTACAGACTGAAATCAGAACACCTGGGTCCCATATACCAGATCAGTCCTTCTTTACAGTACCACAGTTGTCACCTCCCCTGTGCTGGCCTCAGCCCTAACACAGAAAAAAGATTATATATTTCAGTGGTTAGGGACAAGGAATTTAGAGTCAGACGGAGTTGCTTGTATACTTGGGATCATTTAATAACTGATTTTATGATCTTTGGTGAACGTTGAGTCTCTAGGTATGTAGAAAAACCCACATGTAATGAGTATACATTCTAAATGCATGCATAGAGAATATAATGGAAGGAAGTGCAAGGAGAGGATACTACTTCTTTTTTTTTTAATTAATGAGTGGTAGGGTTACTGATTATATTTCATTCTGGACTTAACTCTATTTTCCACAATGTCTAAATTAATATGAATCATTTTTAAAATCAGAATTAAAGGTCATAGAAACATTGCTTGTTAAGAAATATTTCAGGGGCTTCCCTGGGGGCGCAGTGGTTGAGAATCTGCCTGCCAAAGCAGGGGACACAGGTTCGAGCCCTGGTCTGGGAGGATCCCACATGCTGCGGAGCAACTGGGACCGTGAGCTACAATTACTGAGCCTGAGCTTCTGGAGCCTGTGCTCCGCAACAAGAGAGGCCGCGATAGTGAGAGGCCCACGCACCACAATGAAGAGTGACCCCCGCTTGCCACAACTAGAGAAAGCCCTCGCACAGAAACGAAGACCCAACACAGCCATAAATAAATAAATAAATAAATTTAATAAAAATACTGTAAAAAAAAAAGAAATATTTCAGGCACAAATTATAAAGATAATATAACATACTTCTATATACCCAATATTAAATAATAAAACATTACATATACAATTGAAACTCATTTGAAGTACTTTTCTGACTCATTAGCCTCCTTCTTATCCAGGAGTAACCACTAATAAGAATTTGGATTTTTCATTCTTTATATATTTCTTTATAGTTTTATTACATATGCATATATCCTTATGTGAAATACACTCATTTTGTTGCACGTTTTATCTATAGTTGCCTGCCTATAATGTGTGTTTTGGTTTATGTGTGGATATAGTTTTTGAACATTTCCTCGATTCCTTCTTGAGGGGACTTCCAAGAGAAATTTTCATGACATATGATTTCATCCTAATCTTGCAATTTGGAAATTAACTCCAATCCCTTCCACAGACGAGGCTCCACTGCAGTCATGCTTGTGAAGGGAAGGAGAGGTATTGCTACAAACTGCTCCCTGAGGCACATGGAAAGCTGTATCCTCAGAAGGTGGCTTGGTGAGTACGCAGTCAGAACAGGGCTCTTTATTCATTTTGCGAAGGGTTTCTCAAAGGTGTCCTGAAATACTTTCTCCTGCTACAGGGATAGCCTGCAAGGAAGCCACTCTTCTTGAGTACACATAGGATGCCTTCACCAGACCTCAGAGACATATGCATTGCAGTCCTGGTCCTTTCTGACTGTCCCAGTGCAGCACTGCTGGGTGGATACGTCTTTGCAGTTCTGGGGTTCATTAATACGAAGACCACTACCCTTGTGGAAATGCTCACTACCGCTGCTTCAAAATCCTAGTGTTTGTCCATATGACATACAAATGTTTTGCCAATCTTGATCCTGCATACTAGTCTCATACATATTGTATTATGTGAGAAGTTATTTTAAGAAAATGAATCTGTTGGGACATTTTTATAGCTCTTTGGGTGTTTTGCACCTAAAATTTCAGAAATAGAATAGAAGGATTAGTGAAATGCCATTTAAAATATACCATATAGACAGTGAAGACTGGGAGTGCAAAGGTGAATGACAGATATGAAATCTAGGATAGAGAGAGGAAAAATGGGTTTTGATGTTGAAGACTGGAAGATAAAATGAGTACATCTGATCATTCACTTCAGAAGGTGATTGAAGAAAAGGGGCAATTATGATCTAATGGTATGGTTAACAGTAAAGATTGAAGTAAGGTCCAAACTTCCAGTTTTAATTAAATAATTCGCAGACATGTAATATACAGCATGGTGGCTATAGTTGAATACTGTATTGTATATTTGAATGTTGCTAAGAAAGTAGACCTTAAAAGTTCTTATCACAAGAAAAAAAATTTGTAACTGTGTGTGGTGGTGGCTGTTAACTAGAATTATTGGGGTGATCATTTCATAATATATACATATATCGAATCATTATGAAACTAATGTTTTATGTCCATTATATCTCAATAAAAAAGACTAATTGAGGGAAACAGGTTTACTACTTCAATAAGTAATTATAAGCAACCCTGGAAAATAGTATTAATATAGCAAACATATCCCAATCAAACTTATTCAACATTATCTTTGTTACAGAATTCATTGAAAACATAAGAGAAAAGCCAAACATGGTACAGAAATATCAAAATCAAAAAGTTCAAGAAAAAAACCTATTCCCCGTTCCCTAATATCTGGAGATGCTACTCTAAGTCATTCAGATGAATCTGATTCTATTCCTTCCAAGTCTGTAATGTATTCTTTGTGAAAATGCAAACATTCATTATATGAACAAAAGATTAAAGAAATTTTACATAACCAATGAGATATAGCTGGACAGAGGATTGGTGAACTAGAAGACAGATAAAATAATAGAAATAATATAGAATACTTCACAGAAAGTAAAAGAAAAAAAAAGGATAAAGGTGAGGCAAAGAGACTCAAGGAATGGAGTAAGTAGGTGATAAGTATCACATAGGCATTCCAGAAGCATAAAACTGGGTGAATATTGGAAAAATACTATTCAAAGGAAAATGGCTGGTAATTCCCAGAGTTAGGGGGAGCCATAAGTTCCTCCATTCAGGAAGCAGACCTGACAAATCATAGTAAACCTTCAAGGTAACCCTAGAGATCAAAATAGCAGACAAAAAGACGCAGTGCCTAAAAAAGGAATACCAAACAGTGTGACTGCAGACCTCTTTGTCTTAATAAATTGAAGCCAAAAGCAAGTGCTGAGAGAAAGTAACTGTCATCCTGGAGTTGCATATCTAGCCAAGGTATCATTTAATAGTGAAGCTATGCTACACATGAAGATGGACCTCCCCAAACCACACTCAAATGTAGACTTGCTCCACCGGCTGCTGAGAGTACAGTCAGGTGCTAATCCTCAGCCATTGACCCTTTCAGATATTTCCTCAGCTTCAGAGAGCTAATTTGCCCAAAGTTAGGGACTTCCTGAGACGGTCACATCCAATGTCTGAACAAGGGGAGGGTATAAATATATGTCTCATCCCATCCTCAGATGGTAATCCTGATTAACATTCCCACATAATTAACCCCATCTCAGTGCTGGCTTCCTTCTAGAGCTTAACTGAGAAATAAAGACTTTTGAGAAAAATGAAATCTTATCGTGTTTACATCAACTGACACCATGTTAAAGGAACTTCTAAAGAAAGTAATTTAGGAAGATGGAAAAAGATCACAGCAGATGATCTGAGATGCAGGTAGGAATGTTAATAGAATAAATTAGCAAGTAGAGGTAAATGTAAAACAATGACTGTACACAAAAGTTGCAATAATGATTACAGTTCCTTTGAAGAATCAAGTAAACAAGACATAGCTAAATACTGCAGTTATGCGACACTTGGATGATAAGAGTGTCCAACGAGAGCAGCTCACATCCTGTTCACTGGTTCGGCCAGTGATGGACTGGAAGCTTGTGAGCCACAGCCTTTGGCCCAGTGTGGGAAAGTGGCCAGGGAAAAACAAATAAAAGCATTCTTGGGAGGTTCAGACTTGGAGATTGTGGAGGAAACTGGAGGGGTTCCTTCCCTGTTGTTTGCTTGCTAGCTTGTTTTTAATCACTGTAAGTTAATGATTTGAATTCAGAGATTGTACTGTATGTGTCTCTTGTCCCTTGTATACAAGTAAGGGAAGGATTTGACTACTAACACATCAAGTGGGATTTTTGTATTTTCATTGGTAAATGGGATTCTTTAGAAATAAGGAACGGCAAGCTTCCTTCACTGGTTTTATCACCATATTACATTTTCTGGTAATAAAGATTAGCTTTCTGCTTTCATAATTGGAAACATTTCATGAGCAGTAGAAATAGCAGTTCTTTAAAAGTGCAAATGGACACAGCTTTGGAATCTTGACCATTTCAGATGAAACCACATTGATGAACCCCCCCCCTTTTTTTCAATTCTTCTTAAGTCATTTTTTGATTCCAATTCTGCAATTTATTGGTAAGGAAACACATTAAAGAAACGCCTTTGTCTGTATTGTCATGTATTCTTGCAAGAAATACGCTTTTATTTTAAAGAACTTCCCATTTATTCCTTCCATTCTTCCTATGGTGTTTTCTTAGAGAATTAATCATTGTTTTCAATCAACAACTCTTACGTTTGTTCACAAATTCAAGCATGTGGGGTATTTTGAGGACCTAAGGAATGTTAAGAAAATTTTATATTTGAGAAATGTTTAAGTATTTTTACTAATTTTAAAAGTATTCCCATTTCTGTTTGTGTTCCAACTTTGGACAATGTGGCTTTGAGATTTCAATTTTTTCTCATTCACTGGGGGTTTTGATCATAATTGGAGGCAGTAGATGGTCAATTATGTCCCATGATTTCGAGGAGCACTCTGCAGACCATGTCAGAGACTTCCGGCTCAAGCCACGGAGGCTCAGCCATGGAAAGACAAGATACTATGTGGGAGTAAAATGGCCCGCCAAGTGGCTAAAGTCATTCTGATGGCGGCAACGACTTGAGTTAGGGAGGTCAGACTCGCTCAGGAAGCTCAAACTGATTTTTCTTCAGTGTAGGTGACTTGGGTGACATCTTTTCAGAGTTCTCATGCATAAATAGTAGGCATAAATCAGCTGAGGTGAACTTTGCCTACATGGGGCATAGTTCAAAGATTTTCTGGTAGAGGTCACGGAAAGTTTAAAGTCACCAGATTTCCACTGTGATTGGCTGACTGGAGGCCAAGCAGGGGGCCATCCAATCACAGGTGACATGGGGTCCCTTAGTGACAGACCTCCCTGCTTTGCATTTTATCCAATCAGATGTGAGCATTGCCCGTGACATCATAGAAGGCAGGGAGTAGAAACCGGGCCAAGGGACCTCGACGGCCGCACTGTCCTTCCCTCTGAGCTGCGGGGAAGACGATTCCGACATGCTTGAGCCTTCGTCTGAGACGTCTGAAGAAAGCCCGGGCACCAAGGAAGCCGAGCCGAAGAACCCGAAGCGCCGCTGCAGCCGCCGTCGCCGCTGCAGCCGCCGCCGCCGCTGCAGCCTCCGCCGCCGCCGCTGCAGCCTCCGCCGCCGCCGCTGCAGCCTCCGCCGCCGCCGCTGCAGCCGCCGCCGCCTCTCTGACGGCTTCGACAGCTTTGCCACCTATTTCGGAAGGGTGCTGCAGCGGGTCCAGGAGGGCCTGAGCCTCTCGCAGGAGGCCGTGAACGTCATGGATTCGTTCGTGAAGGACATCTTTGAGCGAATCACCGATGAGGCGGCGCGCCTGGTCCGCTCCAGCAAGCGCTCCATCCTCACCTCCAGAGACATGCAGACCTCCGTGCGCCTGCTGCTGCCTGGGAAGAGGGGCAAGCACGCCATATCCAGCGCCACCAAGGCAGTCATTCGGTACCTAACCGGCAAATGAGCTGCCTCCGGACCACCTGAGCATCGCAAACCAAAGGATCTATTCAGAGTCACCTCAGTTTTCTTAATAAGAACTGTATTCTGATAAACTTTGATCGACTTTATTTTTTAAAGTGTGTCATCCTGCTAATTTTTAAACATCTTTTTTACAAAGAACTAAATATTATCAACTACATTTTAATATATCTATGGTCTAATTTGCTCAAAATGAAATAGTGAGTTTTGTTCAATAATGTTGCATTATACCACTTTACTAAAGAGTGAGTTCTTTTATCTTTCTAGGTCAACCTTTCACAGGGTCTGTAAGATAAAGTTATTTACCTTTTTCACTCTCATTTTCTCATGAATGTATGGCAAAATTTTCCAGAGATTCATTATGTACCGTAATGACAACAAATTAAGTGCAGGAACATGTATAAGAATTCAACAGGCATATTAGAAGAGATATTAAGGAGGTTTTCTTTTTCTTTCTTTTAAATTGAAGTATAGTTGATTTACAACGTTGTATTAGTTTCTGGTGTACAGCAAAGTGATTCAGTTATACATATATATAATCTTTTTCATATTCTTTTTCATTACAGGTTATTACAAGATATTGAATATAGTTCCCTGTGCTATATTGTAGGACCTTGTTGTTTATCTGTTCTATATATAGTAGTTTGTGTCTGCTAATCCCAAACTCTTAATTTACTCCTCCCCCCTCCTTTCCCCTTTGGTAACCATAAGTGTGTTTTCTATGTTTGTGAGTCTGTTTGTTTTGTAAATAAGTTCATTTGTATCATATTTTAGATACCACATGTAAGTGATATCATATGGTATTTGTCTTTCTTTGACT